>NC_134841.1:26616391-27216391 GCF_965363235.1 Mytilus galloprovincialis
AATCAGAACCCACCAGCATAGATCCAGAACATGCTTAAACCAGATATTTCAAAAAAATCAGCAGGAAAAAGGAAAATCTCGAAAATACTGAACTCCGCGGAAAATTCAAAACGGAAAAATTGGCAAAATTAAAAGCTCAAACACATCAGACGAATAAATAACAACTGTCATATTCCTGACTTGGTACAGGTAATAAAAAAATGAATGTGTTACGCATATTGAAACATCATAGGAGCCATGTTTTATTAGTTGCCTACAAACGGGAAACAATATTCAAACATTGTTTATATATGTTGTAAAAAAACATTAAAAAATCATCATTTTCATCTTCGATTATATATTTTTAACAATCAATTGTTCAGAACAACCTTACCCCGTGTGATCAATAAATTTGTTTTCCACAATATAACGATCACAACTTACTTTGTTGTTTTTTATTTCCGCCCTGGTTAGGACCTATCTTTATGTTTTTCAATCCTGTTGCTATCCCAGCAGCGGCGTATAGCTTGTCATCCTCCTCTCCATCATAAACCCTGTCTTCATCAACCTCATGAATTGGAACATGATGTCTACTTGTACAACCTTCCCCTTCACAGCTATGCCCGAGATCTGATCTTCTATTGCGTTTATTAAAACGTCCATGGATTATACATGTTGGAAATCTGACTTTGTGTCCACAATTATAACACTGGCATATTGTTACATTCATTTCTCCATGGGCACTGCAAAAAAAACATATGGTTCTATATAAAAAAAATCCTCAAAACTCACAGATTTGTCTGCTGAATTCCTATATATTATTTTCTGGCAAATAATAATAACTGGAGATTTCTTGTTTATTGTGTGTCTTGTAAACCACCTTTGAAAGTGAATTCATATAAATATGACCCTGTGTCCGAAGCCAGCATGCACGTTGTTAATTACTTTATTATTCTATTTTTTTTTTCTATTCAATTCCGATTATCTGATGAATGGTTCGGAAATGATCATTTCGAAATGTCCTTCAGCAACGAGATTCGAATTTATTTATCAGTTGATAATGTGAAAATGTCACAATCATAGTCGTTCATTGATTTATCAATCAAACATTGAGTGATATTGGTCTCTCGTTTAGTTGTGACAAAATAACATATATTATTTAACATGTATGTGGGTGCCACATGTGGAGCAGGATCTGCTTACCATTCCGGAGCACCTGAGATCACCCCCAGTTTTTGGTGCGGTTCGTGTTGCTCAGTCTTTAGTTTTCGATGTTGTTTTTTGTGTACTACTTGTTTGTCTTTTTCATTTTTAGCCATGACGTTGTCAGTTTATTTTCGATTTATGAGTTTGACTGCTCCTCTTGTATCTTTCGCCCCTCTTTTAGCTATTCTGGCTAATTTTTCATTAAACATGTACCTAAATCTATTTCCACAGTTGGTGCAGTCAAATGTGGCCCATCCCCATTCATTTTCTTTTGGTATAGGATCATATTTCTGTTTGCATTTTCTACATTTAGAAACCTATGGTAATGAAAACAGGTTACAGACATTTCAGTATGAATAAATTAAAGTGAAAAGTCTTGACTTAGAAATTTAGTCTGTGTAGTGTTTCGTTTATTGCACTGATGCACTGATTTTCCCTATGGCATTTTCCGCTTTTTTTCTTCTTTTTTTCTGTTGTAGACTGGTAGACGAAAGCCATGTTCATTACGACTTGAGCATTTTACCAATGACAACACTGGAGTTCTCTACAGTGTGGAGTAGTAAACATGGTTGTGTCTAGTGTTTACAAATTTCGTTATTAATGTTCGTTGCATTTTAACATTTGCGCAAGAGACATACACAGGAACTTCAATAAGTTGACAAAGAAATGTTTAATTCACTGAATATCGTCCTAAATTTGTGAGGTAAGACTTGTTGCACAATCCGCACATGGCAATTGTTTATTCTTTATTAATATTTTCTACGTTTACAAATAATGGTCTTTAATGGGCTTTTGATTGGATGCAGCCAGTTACAACTGCGACTAATGAAAATCATTACCTCCCGGATCTATCTTAATCCGTCAAGGGTGAAGAGGAGACTGCATCGTAACATTTGGCCAGCGATGATGCTTGACTTGTTTTAATTTTTTTGGAGAATCGTGAACGTCATTGATAAATTTAAAAAAAAATAAAATTATCTTTCTCTTTTAAAGAATAAATAACACAGAAACCCATCAATGACTAACAAATTGAAAAGAACACCATTCTTATTACTTAGTCGGTGATAATCACGGTATACTGTATTCTGAAAAAATTTCAGTTACCTGTTTTCGTATTGGAACACGCCACCACCAGACATTGTCACACTGCTCACAAGCAAACTGTCGGACTGCTGACTTCACACCGTCTTGTAAAGCTTCAATGACTTCCGGGTCTGTTTTAAGGTGGCTAATTATATCCTGAAATTAGAGTTTTAGCTACCATCCTACTGATGGCGTGTAATCGTGGAAAGAATTAAAGTTGAAGCTGTATATATATACATTTTTTGTAGAATATCGAATAAAGAATGAGTTAAATTTTGTGCATATATTTTGAATTATATGGAAATTGTTATGTTTGTCAATATTGCTTGTTTAGCATCTAGTGATGTTCCATACAAAGACAAAAGACATACAACAATGTGATTATGTCAAGGCAAAAATATATTTGACCAAGTCAAAGTTCATTTACTACTTTTGCAATTGAACACTGAAACAACACTTGAATGAATATGTTATATACATATAGCACGCCTTTTACGAATTAGCTTATTTAATTCACGAAAAGCGTAGCTTAGAGTGGATTAAATATGTTAATGAGTAAGGCGTGCCTATATATGATTTGTAACATTAATGGACTATGACACATGTTAAAGGTTAAACCCTGACCGATAAAACATTTCTGCACTTTTAGATACGTCAATCAAATAATGGCGTGATACTATATCTGATTTCAGAAAATTTGTTTGTCCGATAAAGGTACGTTTAAAATTGAAAGAATTGTTGCCGTTTGATTCATACACGATACTCATTTTTTTCCCAAAAAAAATTATAGAAAAAGGGGTGTGTTTGGGAGAGAAAAAAAGGGGGTAATGCAAAATTTTATTCTATGATTATTTGCCATCAAAACATAAAAAAAGACTTCTTGTGATAAAAAGGAAATATCCCTAATACCAATTATGAAGGTAAATCAAAATGTTCTTTCGTTCCCCAAAACTGGGGAAGATAGGTTAATTAATTGCGTGTCGCATTCATGCAAGGTCCAGAAACCAGTGTTTGAAGCTTGTCCAATACACGAAAATAGAACTGTATGTGTGGGCGGGGGTATGTTTCCTATTCTTCTAAAAAGACATTCTGATCCTCAATTTGATGACAAGGTTTTTTTAATTCTGGTCAAGCCGATGACATAGAGATTAATACATGGCCTTTTCCATATCAGCCTGGGTATCATCCCGACGGAGTCGAGGTGCTGATATGGGTCGAGGGATGATACCCAGGCTGATATGGAAAAGGCCATGTATTAATCACTTTATCATATACTTCCAACAATAGTTTTATGTAAGGCAAATAAACAAATGCAATAACTAAAACAGTCAAACATTTTATAAAGAAAATTAAAATTATGAATCAAATATACTATAGTTGTCCAACAACAGCATCATTAACTCCTTATATATTTATGGTAACATTTCCTATAAAGGCATTTTGAAACATTGAAAATTTGGAAGAGTTTTACGATCATTACTACTCCATGTTTGTTGTACTATAAAATGATTCATAATTGGCAATGGCATTTGTTAGCAAGTATTAAACTATCCCCAAAAAAGTTCCTGTAAATTTTGACGTCGTCATAAAAAACATCTGACGTCACAATGAAAAAGTAAACAACCGATACCGGAAACACCGGAAGTAACTTGCACGAGAGGCACTATTATGGGTTTTGTGCACGAGATGCACCTGGTATGGGTTATCAGCCCGGGTGGGAAATTATGGCTTGTGTACTTCCGTTCATTACACATATGCAAAAGCTATCATATCAATGCTAAGTATATGATAAAAAAAATAAATACTGAATCCAGATTTTCCCCATACCTTATAGTGTTAAATATTGAAAAAAAAATTGATAGCGTTGAAAAACTTAATAAGATTGTGCGAACACAAGTTTCCGACTGAGGCAAAAAACATAGCCCCCTTGAAGTTCAAATGGTTGCTCCCTAATTACTACCCCCAAGGAGGCGGAGCTAGACTGTGCATTAACAAATTTTGAGATGGAAGTTAAATGCACTGGTTTAAGCTCCTCCCATTCTTTGCTTTTCAAACGAGAAGTTCTCTACGGCGGGATTGGAGAGTGAAATAACAAAACAAAACATTCAGTTAACGCACTCTGCTAAAAATAAACGAGTTAACTCACCAGAAGATCAATGGAAAATTTACCATTCATGTTACAAATAAATTATAGACGATTGATTCGACGCAGATTAATACGTTGGAAAAGGGGCTTATCGTAATAAATGGTATCAAACCAAACAACAAATAAAGGATCAAATAATTGTAATTATTCCAAATTTATCCACTTTACCCGATAATGCCAATGAGTGTTCACATATGTCACGCAGGCCCTGCATGTTTGTTACATATATCACAATGTAAATGTGCTTGTGTTTTCTACAAATGCAGCAAAAGGTAAAGAAATCGGTTTAAACTTCCATTAAGAATCTTAATGTTAGAACTTTAATAGACTGATTGAATTTTATAACGATGGATAAACTTGATGCAAAAATACCTCAGACACAGATGCTATTTGTCGAACTTTTCTTGGTTCATCTGAAAAATAAAATGACATATTAATATTTATAGATTATCGTTGATCACCTCAACAAGATTGATTTTTTTTTTGCGCTGAGAAAGGAAATTATCGGTCAGTAAGATCAAAAGGAAAACTTCCTAGAATAGGGATAATTATAGTTTATCGTTGGACTTCTCAACGAGATTGATTTTCTCGCTTGAACCGGTGTTATATAGCCATTCTTCCCCCATGCCAGTTTTCCCCTCCCCCGGGGAAATTTTGAATCATTGTCATTCTTCTCCTACAGAAAGTTGACAATACGTATACATATAGTAACTTTCCCCCCACAATAGATTTCACTATGTTTATATGCAAGTTTGGAAATTAAACCGAACAGTTTTAGAATTAGATTTAATTATAAATATACAAAGGAGTAGGTTCAGTAAGACCCCTTTTTGGCCCCAAAATATAGCAGTTTTACAAAATTGTTAAAATGTAAACCTTTAGTTATTTATTGGACAGTAGAATGCTTCTGCTACATAAATATGGGCTGTTTTTGACAATACAATGCACATATATCCGGTACTAGCACCATTAAGTCATGCTAAATTACTGAAATCCTCATAATTCTAGCATTTTAGTTAAATTTTAGACGGTTTTCGTGTAAAACGAAAGTGGCCGCATTCGTGTTCATCCTTAATATTGAAATGTAAGTTGTATTTTATGATAATACATAACATATATAAAGGTTGAGGATGAACACGGATGCGGCCACTTTCATTTTTACCAAAAACCATCTGAAAAGTGACATTTTTCGGCATATTATAGTGTGTGATAACATTGTGTGAGGGAATTCGACGTTTGCTGTACCACTGTTCACTCCAGCGCAATTTATGACAATACCACTGTATCAATCAGAATGATTTTTTTTGCAGTGTTTTAAGAAATGATTTTACTTTGTTGTCGCGTATTATTCGTGATACATTCAATGTTTTAAAAAGGCGAATTTTCTGTATAAAGTCAATGATTATGTTGACTTTTGATGGCCAAACTTTTTACAGCCTTAAATACGCAAATAAAAGATCCAAAAGCTATACCAATACAGAATGACATGTTTATGAAATTATAGCAAATCTATTGGTTAACAAATTTTTATTCGTTGTTGCAAAATAATGAACTTAAAATATCTGACATTTTCTCCCTACCCAGTTTACCCCTATACATTTTTATGATGTGGACTGGTCATTGTTATTGAATCGTAGGCAATTTGATTGGATTAAGTTGTTATTAGTTTACCTACAAACTTGTTTATGCTTTTCATTCATGACTATTGATTAATCAGAACGTGCATGAATGTGTACGGTAACTAAAATGACCTTCAAACTGGACACTGGACGAGTCAATATTATGTTTTATCAATGAAAGTTAAGGTATGAAAGGTAAGAATTGCCACTTCTTCTATTTTCACAAAATTTTCTGAATACACAGTTGAAAGATTATTTTTTAAAAGCCTATTGTGGAGATAAAAGACAAAGTTTACAAATAAGACGTTTTGTTCCATTAAACAAGTCATTTATTAAGAGAAATGCCAAAATATAATTTACGCACGACTACGGCAGGTAAAATTATTATTTATCATAACATAAAAAAAGCATTTTTCAGTCTCATTGGAATATGTTAATTACAATTAATCACAAACTTAAGAAGTAAGTAAATAAAGTCAAAATATGTCCGATCTGCCTATTTCTGGACATCAAAAGTCAATACGATCATTTTAAAGTCAATTTCGTCTACCTCACAAAATCTTGTTAGGCACTATAGGTAGATTTTTCAAATTTGAGCTTGAATCGGATCGTTTTTAATGACTAAATCTGTTAAAATCTTTCACATATACTAATTAATTCAAATAAAATAGACACTTTAGTGTTTAAAAAGTGGTCAAAATCTTTCGTCAGATAAACCTAAAATTTGAGGCCAAAATCGGTCCTTACCGGACCTACTCCTTTGTTGTTCATTTACATTTACACAAGTCTGTCTGCATTTTTATAGGTCTGTCTATATGTCAATAAGTCTGTCTTTCTGCTCACCAGTCTTTCTATGTGTCCCCTAGTCTTTTTTTCATTTTTAACTGTCTGTCTATATGTCCGCATGCAAGGAAAAATCTACTGATTGACCAAAAGTGTTTAAAGTAATTGTATTTTTATTTGGACAATGATACCAATAAGGGTTCACTAAAGAGAATGGATGTGATCACCGCATCAGAATGTGCTTCGTGTGTATAAATATAACATGTATTTGATTTATACCTATAAATACATATCAAATGTATATTCATACGATGAAGCTTTAGTAACTATAAACTGATAAAAAAAAGTTACCAATCTTTTTATTTCATAAAAAAATCTTATCGTGACGTCACCGACGTTATATTACAAAGCGGACAATTTAGCTTCTCATGCCGATCATGGGGGGAAATTGGCCTGATCCTAGTTCCCCCCCCATAACGCTGAGGGGGAGTGGGATCATGCCAATTTTTCCGGGGGGGAAATATTGGATCGATCCAGTATTTCCCTCCGGAAAATTAGGCACGGGGGAAGAATAGCTATAGGACACCGGTACAATAATCTGTTAATTACTATTTTACTTATGACGACATTGTTAATTTCATTGACAACGGCACGTGAGCTCTTAGTTTCTGTCGATAATTTTTCATATCATTCTACTATGCTGAGAAAGAAAAGTATCAGTCAATGGACCAAAGGAAAATTTCCTAAAATATCGATAATATCATTTAGTGTATGAATAAAAAATATGAAGACAGTATACTTTTTAGCACAAAGTTGAAAGCAGCATTTTTGTCCCAATTGCAGTGTTCAAATATTCGTCTTGCGTCATTTGCGTCAAATCTACCGTGAAAAATTTCCCGAAACTCTCGTACCATTATCTGAAATTAAATTTAGACCTTATTTAAATACTGGCTCTGTCAAGAGCATCTAATCTGATTATGCAATATTTTTCATAAAAAAAACTATAAGCCTCGGTGCATTTCGTTTACGTGTGTTACCATTACATTTACCTGTAAAAATCATAACGTTTGCAAGCAGCTTTTGATTACATTTATGCGCATTCTTTGACAGGTAAACTCTGGTAAATACAGGATGAATCCTGTTAATTGTGCACAAGCAGTTAGTCCAGGATATATGTAGGACTCAGATCTATGGTGGGTTCCAAATCTATGGCAGATTCCTAATCTATGGCAAATGTGACGTCATGCCACCCCAAATCTATGGAAGATTTTTAACAACTTAATGTATAGCAAGTTTTGTAATTTCCTAATATATGGCGGATTTATGTTGTTTTCAAATCTATTGCAAATTTTGTGAAAATGGAAAACAATGCAGTACATTTTCGACCAATGACTTGTCTTAAGCAAGTGGAAATTTACGACAACGGGCACATGTCTATTATCATTAATGAAATTAACCCGAATAATTCAGTCGTTATATTCCGCTTACATTAACGCAAGTAGGAGAGATCGATTACTGGGAGGGACTGAATTATTCGGGTAATAATGAAATAAACACTCCATAATGATCAACCCAAAAAAATCATAAGTGATAAATTCAAATGCCTTAATACACACTTCAAGATTAAAATGATGTGGTCTGTAAAAAATAAACATTTTTTCAATCTAGGCATGGGCATAGATTTGAGTCCTACATATCTATACAGAGAAAATGCAATAACATAGTAGATCATAGTAAATATTAAGATTAAAAGTACATGTAACGTGTATGATATGCCGAATAAAATTGCTCGTTGGAGTGAACATTGAATGATTCCGGTCGTTTGTAGAATTGCAGCATTACTAGTATGAATCTTATATGATTCCGAGTCGTTTGTAATACGTATGGATAATGGTGATCGTACTGATGTCTAAAGACATTCGGAGGGAAAATGGAATCTGGTGAAGTACCTTTACAATTATTTACAGTGCATCGCCATAAAATACTTGCCTTACACAGACAAATATTTTTTTCCATTGCAATGTTAACACTTTATTAAACAAAGTTAGCATTTTATAGAACGTAACTCTACTACTAACTTTGTGTTTGAAATAAACTACACCCACTGACCGTACGTGTATTTAAAATCAATCACGCCCACTAACTTAATATCAAATATATGTTGTACATACAAGTTATCATTTTGTACAATTTATAATTTGTACAAAAAAATTGTACAAATTATAATTTGTATTTTGACTTTGTACAAATTGTAATTTGTACAAAAAGTGCCTGTACACATTATAATCTGTACAGAATGAGGCATAATTTCACTTATAACTTGTACAATATTTGACATAGAATAAGTTTTCAAATCAAATTAAAAAAAAATCTTTTAAATGTAATTACAAATCAATATGAAACACACTGGTAACTATATTTGTTTAAACTAATACGAACTATACAATAATATACAATGTTCTTATATGATGGAGCAGTTAAAGAACCATTACACCCCGAATTACACAATACAATCATTTTTGAAAACTAATTTACAACTTCTCCTAGGGAAAGTTGTAAATCAGGAACTCGTGAAATAGAAAAAGAAGAGTCATTTCTAGATTCTTGTTTGTTCTGCTTAAAATCCTGTTAAATTACCAGCTATAGTCCCTACACGATAGCCAAAACTTTCTTCTTTCCTATCAACAGCTTGTTTATTCCTCGGATCGGTTGGTGCTAGTCATACCATGGAATTAGGATGATAACAATTGTCTCCAACAGATAACTTGCTCAGTTTCTATTTTATTTCTTGTTAGGACATAGGCTTGAACTTGTTGGCCAGACAATGCACGTTTTCTTGCACAGATGATAAGGTTCTCGACACCCTCTGATAAAACTTAAATAGTTGTACTAGTTGATCCAGGTTTCACTATCATTCACATGTTCTCTTTCTGATTCTATCGATTCAGTACCTGTGTTTTCATCTGTGTCATCAATTTCACTGTTCTCCTTTGAAACCTCTTTAAACACCTTATAAATCTTCCCCAGTTTAAAGATTTGTTAAAATTTTCTTAGGCAAAGAAGATGAAGACAAACCTATTTTTGGGTCAGACCCCATTCTATATTTATAAAATACAACCAAAAACGTATCATTTCCCCCTTTTTATGAACTCTTCCATATCAGCAACTCCAATAACATCATATTTCTTAAGCAAATGTCTGTCTTGGACTTTTTTCTTCAATGCCTCTTTTGCATTTTTAACTTTAGAAATGAACTCATCAAATTTGTCTTTAGTATAAAGATGGTTGTGCTTTGATGAATTATTCTAAGTAAATTGGTAAACTTCTTGATATAATTTATCCTGTTGTTCAACTATAGTCATGATACTAGCCATTTTATTGAACGCCTTAACTTTTACTTTTGCAAATGACAATTTGAAAAACCTAGCAGAGAACAGGCTTTGAATATGCAATATACAGTATAAATGAATCGTATGACCTTACAAATTGCATTGAAAAAAATTATATGAATATGTTTGGTTGTCTTAAAAAGTATTTTGTAAATAAAGGTTTATCATGTTTATTGTATGGTCTTTGAAAAAAAAATCTATAGAGTGAATTAATACTTTTTAAATGTATTATATTACAAAATCCATACTATAAATTATTGTACAAGTTATAAGTGAATTTTAGTCAAATTTTGTACAAATTATAATTTGTACAAGCAATTTTTGTACAAATTACAATTTGTACAAAGTCAAAATACAAATTATAATTTGTACAAAATGATAACTTGTACACAACATATATACGGTTTCCACATGTTCGATTTCAACCAATGGTATTCTTAGAGTTGAAGTAAGATATGCTAAGAAAGATCGATTACGAGGGACTGAATTACTCTGGTTAGTATTACACCTTATATAAGTATGCTCAGTTTTCATGGGTTATTATTATGTACTTTCAATCATAAATTAGTTACTAGAGTAACCTTTGTCGTGGTATAGTGGTCATTTGTGTGTCTTATCCCGATGTTTTACCGGAGATAAAAGGAGAACAGAACTTACATTGAATGCTTTAAGTAGCCATTTAGTATATGGGTATTCGTTGTAATTAAACCGATAGATTATCATGCTCTGCAGAGGAGGTTAAGAAAAATACCAGTTTTGAGAAGGAATACCTTCGCTAAGTGGCTCAGGAAATTTATTTTTCTCTTCAAGGGCACAGCTCCAGAACATGATATATTTAAAGACGTTTCTTTCACACCGATTTTAGTGTCCACGACACTTAATTATAGAATACATAAAAACAAGACTTAGGGAGTCAAACCACACAGACCGGGAGTCGGAACATATTCACATGATCAAAGAAATAAAATCACAAACTTAAGCATTTGTTTTTTACTTCATTCGACTTGATTTGTTATTACTAGTAAATTTTAATACCAATATTCATGTTTATATGTAGATACAAAGTATCATTGACATTCGTCTGTATTTTTTTCTTTTTTTTTAAGTATTAATGCCTGGCATCTGCTATTATACCAACATTTAAAGTAATTCCTTCTCTTTGTATTATATTCCTCATGACAGTCACCTGATTGTTCGATTTTGACAGAATTTCAGTCTTGCATGATATCTAAAATATTCTATAATAATAGTAAACTTTAAGTTCTTTAAGAGTTATTTTTGTTCATGCGTGCAACAGTATACCAATTGTAATTCTGTTTTTGGATCAGGTAATAAAGGAAACTATATAAAATTTCATAGAAGACTTCAATTTTAAATTTAAAAACAATGGCTTCATCTTTTGAAAGTAGCAACTCCAGGAAATCAAGATAGAAACTGAACACAAAAGCTCTCGAGAATCTTATTAGATTTATGAAAGAAATATTCTTTATATGCAGGTGCTTCTATAATGATGCTACTAAAATATGAAAAGTTCACTTTAGAAAAATGGAAGTCATCTCTTATGTCGTAAAATTAATTATAAACTGACCATTTCTGTCGACTTTTACGCTTAAGTAGAGGGCTGCGGTTGATTAATTCTTAAATTTCGAATTCACCTTTAACGAGCATTATTTTTACTTGAAAAACACATTCACTGAAGGCATGAACCCCTTTTATTTTCTTTTTGGTGTTCAAATCTTTTTTGGGGAAGACTAATGCAACGTGTTCTTGCTCTTATCCGGTCGATATTCCCTGATAAATACAATGTATAACAGCTGTCCGTATTTTCATATTTGCAGGGGAAAGGGAAAAGTACAGGGATCAATGCCCCAGGCGGTACCGTTGAGATGCGGGATGTAAATTTCTAAGACCCCCTCTTATAAAATTAAGGTCTATATCTTCATTTTCAGTTTCTTTTAGAAACCAATTATTGAAGTATGGATCATATGAATAATACGTATTCGTCGAAACAAGGAACAAGATTTGTAATGTTTTCTTTATCCTGTTCAGGTCCGGTGCATTTTACCTTGGATTACGTCTGAAAACTAAATAAATATGTACTACTAATACTACGCCTCCGATTTAATAGTTATCCTAAGCACTTATTGTTTTTCTTACTTTCATTATCGTATCGCCGATTGATGACAATAATGCCTATAATGGTTATTGAAATTGTTTGAGTTACCTCTTTTTCTTCTTCCGATGCCATTTTGATTGTTTGCTTGCTCTTTGATCCGTATGACGTGAAATGACCTATAATTTATCTCGTTCAGGAAGGTAAATGCATTTTTCAAAAATAACTCCAACGTCAGTATTGATTATCCTTTGTAATCAACTAACCTGTCAGGGCCGTAACTACATTGAGGCAAATGAGGCAAATGCCTCATGCTGGAAATTAAAAAAAAAAAAAAAATAAAAAAAAGATTGTCTTTATATCAAATTGTTTTCACGGAAAGTGTCTTGCAAGAAGCATGTTCTCTTAACTCCCTGATGTCGCCCCTGCATTTTTTTCGTGATCTATATTTCTATTTTACTTTTGGTTTTCGGAGTTGATGGTCTATTGTTTGTACTTCTGTGTCTCTGGTTTGTCTTTTGTTCTTTATTGTCCTACTTTATGACTATAGTCTGAGTGTTGTTTTTCATTTGTAAACGTGTGCAATGTTGCATATCAACCGATGCCCAGATATTGTGCGGGAAAATATTTTAAGAATATGCTCTCGTTTTTTTATATTGATTAGACCGTTGGTTTTCCCGTTTGAATGGTTTTACACTAGTAATTTTGGGGCCCTCTATAGCTTTTTGTTCGGTGTGAGCCAAGGCTCCGTGTTGAAGGCATTGACTAATAATGATTTACTTTTATGAATTGTTATTTGGAGTTGTCTCATTGGCACTCACACCACATCTTCCTATATCTATCTACGATGCTATACTGGACACAGAAAAATTGTCGTTTCTGCATGGATTATTGAACTTGATATCAAAGAATACAAATATTTTTTTGTCTTTTTTTTCCTGTTTATTAAGATATTCAATTTTCTATATTAATAATACATATCTATCACTTTTGTGCATGTCTCACCTAGTTTCGAGTGATTTAAATGACTCAGAGAAAATACCGGCAATTTTTCTTAGTATGGACTGTAAAATTGGGTATTTTCTCTGAGCCGTTTAAATCACACGAAATATAGGTGAGACATGCACAGAAGTGATAGATATGTATTATAAATATAGAAGATTAACTATTTTAATCAGCAACAAAAAAATCTGTATTATTATACCCAAGCTCTTGTGGATAAAACTACATAGCTGACATTACTGTTGATAATGAGGTAGTAAAAGTAGTATGTACATACCAATTTCCCGGTATCAAATCATTTGAAAAAAACAAATGAATTGCCATATGACCTTTTACATTGAAGGGTTAAACTTGCATTAAGTCGTGTTTAGACAGAAAAAAAAGGAATATGGAGTAAACGTGCACGGGACGTAATCACACACAAAGTCAATGCATAGAAAAAATACAAATGGTCAATGGTCAAAGTTTTTATTCCTGTTCTTCATCTTGATAGTTGATGGCCGAGGGTCTTGGACTTCAATAATCATTAATACCGTAAAAAAAGGTCCTACATATCGGTCTTTTATGTTGCCCCTAAAACCTAAAAGTCTTAAATTACAATAAACTCTATGTTTTGCTTTGAGACCAGAATATTGTCTAAAAAATAGCTAAAGATTATTTGCGTTTCAATGTAAGAAAGAGTCCGTGGAACGCCCAGAATTCATGATTTTGCGTTATTTTTCTCAGAGCTTCTGGGGACCTTGAGCGGCCCCCAGACCACTCGCCAATTTTTTTTTCTCGCCTCGCTACGCTCGGCGAATCATGATGTTTTGCCTCACTATTAAAAGAGGCTAGTTACGGCCCTGCCTGTATATTGTGTTGTTGATATATTTCTTTCGACGTCTAGTAATATTGTTTGCATAATTAACGTATAAAGATAACATGCAAGAAAGTGAACACTCCAACAGTCTATATAGATCTATATAGAAAAAGAAACAATTTAATAAATATTACGTCTATCTTGCTAAAACCGTTTTTGTAGCTTAGCTGCATCCTGAAGTCTTAGTTTTCCCCTTTTTCAACTCTCAGACTTGGGAGTTCGTTAACATGTAACAGACACTTGTTCGGAAGCATTGAAGAAGACTTGTTTTTACAAAATAACGAACCAATGTTTGGAAAGAACGTATATCTTTTGCCGAAAAAAAAATCACGCCTTACAATACTTTAAAGTTGGCGGCAACAAATATTGAAAGCGCTTTTCACTTAAAAAATAATATAATAATAAGGACATGTGGTATGATTGCCAATGAGACAACTATCCATTAGTGAACAAAGACTTTGGGTGGATGGTATCAATTATTGGTTACCAAATCAACAAGGAGTCAAGCCCTAAAAGTAAACTTTAAAACACCCCATTAACTAACCTTTACACAACCATAAAATAAGCTATAAAACACCCGGACATGACGAATTATAAAACAAATCAAATGAGAATAAAATGCTTCGTTAAGTGCAGCCTGATATGACCGCAGAGGTCGAACTCTGAACAGTTTGGGCAAATTTGGACACAATATTCAAGCTTGATACTGTCTGAATTTGGATTGTGATCAAATTTTTGACATGATATAGGTTTCTGACATAAAATAAGTGTGGGCAAAGATCTTACAAATCTATTGCCCAATACTGTGCAATATTTCTTCTTGAAATTTTCAAAAATTTGAAATTTGAAAAACTTTGAAAAGTGTAAATGAACCCCTTTAAAAATTGGGGAAAAATCCCTCCAAACTTTTTTAACCCTCCCTTGGAACAAATACCCGCAAACTCAATCAAGATCTTTCCTTTGCAGTATGGAACCTTGAACAATTTTAGAGATCCATGCATAAACACTAGTTATTGTCTGGAAACTAGAAAGATGCTTGTTTTTTTTGCCCCTTTTTTTACCGTAATTCCTGCATGTTTTGGGCAATTACCCCCAAACTCAATCCCAGCTGTATATGACTGCAAAGGTCCAATCCTGAACAGTTGGGGCAATCAAAGAGCTGAAAGCTGTGAGGAAAAATGGCGCCACAGCCTCTAATATTGGGATATTTTTGTGCAAGTCTTGATTTTCACATACCGTAATAAGTTTAACATTGCAACATGTCTCGTAAGCATATAATTGATATTCGTATGTGTGTGTGTGTGTGTGTGTGTGTGTGTGTGTGTGTGTGTGTGTGAAGTAAAGATGACAACTGACTGTTTTTTTTTAGTACAAATGAATAATGAATAGGTCAAGAGTCAAGACTGCTTGAATGATCTACAGTATCCAATTACTACTGGCTGTTGTGTTTTTTTTTTTTTTTTTTGTACAAATAAATAGGTCAAGACTACCTGAATGATCTACAGTATCCAATGACTACTGGCTGTTTTTTTTTTTTTTTTTGTACGAATGAATAGGTCAAGAATACTTGAATGATCTACAATATCCAATGACTACTAGCTGTTCTTTTGTACTAATAAATAGGTCAAGACTATTTAAATGATCTACAATATTCAATGACTACTGGCTGTTCTTTTGTACATACTAAATAAAGACTACCTGAATGATCTAAAGTATTCTAAGTAATGTGTAATTTTTGTCTTGCAGTTACATTTTATTTCTAAATCAAGACTATGATCATTGACAGACTACTAGTATCCTTTTCAAACCAAATAACAAGCTCTTATACCCCACTAGTCCTATAACATATGACTTTGCATTCTTATTCATTTTTTAACGTTTTTATACTGATACTTTTTTTTTAATTTTTTGAATGCGAAGTGTGGCATATTGATAGTAAAAAAAAATTATCAGAACAGTAAATAGAAATACATGTAGTAAATAATGCTCCTGAGGTCATATGTTATAGGACTAATTACCATCATACTCGTTAAATAAGTTACTAGTGACATAGTTAAGTTATTTCTGTTACTTGAAGCAAATTCTATTTCTGTAGATTTACACAATAGCATAATATTGTTATACTAGTTTAATTTCATCTTGAAGATTAGACGAATAGGGATACTCCTTTGATTTTGTTATTTTATGTCAGTCAGGTCGCTTTCATATGAAACTAGAAACCACTTTTCTGCCATGTTGATATTTTATAACAACTCTACCCATGATCCATATAATTGATATTCATTCTTTAACCATATATCATAGTAAGCTATTTATTTTTTTTTTATTTTGCACTAACCCACCATCTTTCATGTCAAATTTCTGTCTCCATTTACGTTTATGCTATTGAACCATCATGGTATTAAACACAATTCCAAGTAGTTATGCTGTTATAGTGTGTCACCATATATTCAACTTGGGTGGCATTCCAGTTATTGAAATTTGTGTCAGATTAGAACAATGAACTAGACCTTTTGGAGTGGATCTCATAATTTGATATGGAGCAATAGTATGCAACCCCTGCCCGGTAACAAAAATAAACAAGCTTGAAAGGATACATGTCAAGCGGCAAAATGTATCACCAGAGATTACAAGTCAAGAGAGGATGGATACGTTTCAAAAATGCTTGCCAAACTGAAACTATAACAAGATCTCCAGATGCAGTGGCGTAGCTTGCCTTCTGTTTATACCGAGGCAGGGGGTCAGGGGGGCTGCGCCCCCCTGAAGCTATATCAAGGTTTTTACAATTTGAACAAGAAAGAATCGTTAAAAATAGTTGCTGTTTACAAAATGTTATTTCATCATAATAATGTTAATTATATGCCTTACTATCTATACTCAAAGCTATAAAAATAACAAAATACGTGAAGGTATCACATTAGACAACCAATGAAAAGTCAGTTTCCTAACTTGCTAGCAGTTACAGAAAGAAGGAACATATATATTGACATACTGTTCCCAGCAAAAAGCCAGCTCAAATGCCTAATGGCTCCCAATATATTTCCAAGCCGTAGTACACTCTAATATACTAAGTTGGCTGTACCTCACTCTGACATGAGATAACGTCATATCACAAGAAATCATGACCTTGCTCGGTGGATAGAAGAAACCTGTACAAAAAGTTCAATACAGAAAAAACAAACGCAAATATTAAGGTTTATTTGTAATAAGTTTTGTGATGATCATTTATTTAGTCGTAGGTCACGAATCAACGAATTATAGATAATCACCACAAAATGACAGCTGGATTGAACAAGCGAATTTCAGGATAAACTAGGAGAAAAACATATCCTACATGTAAAGTGTAGCACGGCACTTGTTTTAGTGGTGAATTCCTTCGAAGGTCTTGAAATTATATATTGAATGATTTTTAACTTTTTTTTTCATTCACGATGAACATGACAACCGGCGAATAAATTAATATTTCCTTTACTCTGAAGTCTTCATTATAAATGAACAGTATTTGGTTGAATTTTTTTATACATAAACTGACATTATGTATTAACTAACAGACATACGTCTCTGGAATTAGTGATTCCTTTAAATATTTTAAATTCCCTGCTTGTGAAAACATACTATGAATTTAAAATAGCGAGAATAAAACTTGAGAACCAAAACATATAAATTATTTTCTGTGCACTATGATATATAGATGCATATTTTGTTTTGTTTGGTACCAGAGTCAATGAACATAGTCGTAGGGGAACATGTCAACTGTTATAAATGAGGGTTTGAATGCTTAGAATGGGATTATCAAATATTTATTTTTTAATCACCATTTTAAATCCATATTCTTTTAAATTTAAATTAATTTCAGGGCCGATTTTTCTATTTTCTTAAAACCTCACCCAGGCCCTCATATACTAGAAATTATACTGACACAAAATCAAATAATATACCTAATTCAATAATAAAGTGATTTGATCGGGTGACTCGTGAACTGGATCCTCATCTATTTTACTCACTGTTTTCGCTTGCAATGGGGTAGGACAAAATAAATCTGTTGTCGATTCGATTTCCTATTACTCTGACAAACTTGAATTACAGAAAACTACCGTAAAGGGTATTTCCAAGTAGAAGAGGGAAAACTAATTCAAATGTTCCCATAAGTCTTGAATAATTCGTAAAGGGTATGAATCAATAACCGCGCCAACAAGACATAACAAGTTGCTACATTATTGTTTAGTAGCCAGTTTGCTGCAATAATCATTTAAAAGAAAATACAGTAAAGGAAAATATTTTTTTTTTACCGAGGCAACTCGGTTGCCTCAACGTAAGCTACGCCCCTGAGATAGGAACGAACAAGCGTTGAAGCCAAAATTAGTTTTTATGTAAAAAGTAGTTGAGGGGCTGATTCACGCTATTGAACAAAACGAATTCCTCGAAAAAGCATGTCCGAAGAGCACCATAAGTGCCGAGAAATTCACAGAATACCACGCAACAATTATTGTGGTAAGGCAAGTGAAGAATAACTCTGACCGGTCAACATTAACTGTGAGTGTATTGACATTCCATCAAGTAAAACACCGTACAATATTCAAACTCATCCTTTGTAAGATAGTGATCGCGTCATTAATCAGCTAGACGACACTATTGTGCACAAACGTAGAGAGCTTCAAATTTAGCTGTTCTCACGCCCCGCCAATAAATCGGCGGCGCTCTCTCAAAGCCAGCATCGATATCGACAATGTATTCACATGTCATACAGATCATACAGATACAGTCTGTTACAGACTCTGCTGCTGTAACTTTGTAAACAAAGTTTGAGTCGGGAGTGACCCAGTCTGCGTCGTTAACCACTAGCCCGATGCCCCAGACTAGTATTAAATTTTCAGCTCGGACTAGTTAGTGAAATTTTAATTATCGCCTGTTTATGTTATTTGAATATATTTGAAGTTTAGATTGACAAGTAATGCAGAAAAGATCGTCAAATTAATGCGAACGTAACGAAGTCTAAACTATCGAAATCGGTAATTAAACATTTATTCTGAGAAAGTGAAACAGAAACGTAAACAAGTCGCACTATTTCGATCTGTCTTATAACCAGTAGAAAGTAGACCAACACGGACACATTATATTTCCTTTTAATAAAAGCACAGTGGCGGATCCAGAAATTTTCATAAGTGGGGGCCCACTGTCTGACCTAAGAGGGGGCCCGCTCCAGTCACGCTTCAGTGATTTCCTATATGACCAACCAATTTTTTTCCCAAAAAGGGGGGCCCCCCCTCTAAATCCGCCTCTGAAGCAGTTGTTTGTAAAACGAAAAGTTTTACTTCACATAATCAATAAAGTTATAAAAATAGATTTATGAGTATCTTCAGCACATCGTGTTGGTACACTTCGATCTATTTGGTAATAAGAAGGACCGGAGACCAAGTGTCATCAGACGATTCATACGAACCGCAATTACTAATTTCCGATTATTCAAAACTTCGTAAATCTGGATAAAGTCCAGTATCTATCCAAAATATGTCAGGATAATTCCGATTAATACTTTTTTAATTGTTGTTAAGGTGAAATGGTAAGAAAGACTGACATTATTTAGGAGAACTATTTTGTCTAGCGATTGCTGATCATTGGTGGGTCACGGAAAAGTCCAGAACCATGTCAAAACGGGTCTATTTGTTTATTACGTAGATAAAAGCGAAAGCTTAAATAAATATGAGAAATATAACAAAGTGAAAGCTCAAAATACCATTGGGGTAATACCATTTGATAACAATAAACATATGAACAGGTCAAAATGTTTTAATCTGTGAATAAATTATGTAAACTGGTTCCCGGTTGATTACTACACATTAATGATACCAATACAAGCAGATTCCAGTCTGTATGTAAAATAGTAAATACGAAACCAAGCGCGGTAGACGGAGAAATGTAATGGAAAGTAAATACGAAACAAGCGCGGTAGGCAGAGAAATGTAATAGAAGTTTAGGTCAACAGAATCGGAAACATGCCGCTTAAAGCGTCATTTTCCAAAAATGGACACAACATTATCCTTTTAACCATCACACCCTTCTTTAACCCCTTTTGTTGCCCCTAGTTCTGGTATGGAACCTTATGGTATAATTACAGAGAGATCTTTATAACATTCCACAAGTAATTGTCTGGAAACTAGAAAAATGCTTATTTGGGCCCCATTTTGGCTCCTTATTCAAAACTGTTTGGACGACAACCCCCAAAATCAATCCCAACCTTCCTTTTGTTATTCTAAACCTTGTGTTTAAATTTCAGATTTCTATTCACTTATACTAAAATGATTGTCTGGAAACCAAATGTCTTCAGATGACTCCGACGACAACTCTGACAACGTGATACCAATATACGATAAAAATGCTAGTTTTTGGACCTTTTTTGGCCCTCAATTCCTAAACTGTTGGCATCATAACCAAACCACAAGTTTTTCTAGTGTCAGGACAATAACTTGTGTATAAGTATTTTGATTGATCTGAAATTGTACCACAAGGTTCAATACCACTAGTAGAAGGTTGGGATTCATTTTGGGGGTTATTACCCAAACCATTGAGGAATTAGGGACCAAAAAGGGTATGTAACAAGCATTTTTCTAGTTTTCAGACAATAACTTTTGTTTAAGTGTATGGATGTCTCATAATTTGTACCACATTTTACAAAAAGAAAATTTCTTCATAAAAGGAATATTTCTTTCCTGTATTCAGTTATACACATGTACAAATACCTAATGCTGAGATAATTCCAATTTCTGATAAATAACAATATAATTGAGAATATGCAAATGAATTTATTGCAGAATATGCTCTGGTAGAGTTATGCAATTATGCGTATTGCTTCAAACCAAATTACTGATAATTGAAATTAAATAGACCTTAGTTATTAACTTATGTCAGATGATTATCATTTTAGGACAAATTTTATAACTATTAAGTATTTAAGTCAAGATTTGGAGAATTTAGTTTAATAGTAGATGTGTAATAAATTGAATACACAGTTCTAACCTCAATACCATTATGATTATCAACTGGCATGATATATCAATATAACTGTTGTCAGTAAAGACTGCATTTGAGTGGAGTTGAATCCAGTTAATACTAACAATTTTTAATGCATTTGTTTAAAAAATCCTGGCAGTTTTGTCCATCCTAAATAATCTCTAATGCAAGAATGGGAATTGCGAGATTCAACTCTGATTTCAATACACATCTTGAACCAAATTTTATTTAGTGGATTATAGGACCATAAGATACTGATATAACACTCTCATTACTCATATCAACTACTTAACTTTGAATAATACATTTTTGTACCATTTCTGCATTAGTTGATAAATGGCAATTTCATATAACTAAATGCATGTGTAATCTAAAATAAAAAAGCTGTTTGCCCAACATTTCTTAATTTAAGGACAAAAAGGCATATAAAAGGTTGGCAGGTGGTGATCAAAATAGTGTATAAAGTTTCTGCAAGTCATAGAAACACATAATTATTTTTATGACGTTTTCAATTTAGAATATTGCACCATATCCAAATTCTGAGTGATCACATGATCCAACATGGCTGAATCCAAATATCAAAATTAAGTGTTAAACATTCTATTGTGTTTGAGTATAAAAACTGGAAGAAATCACATAACATTGGAACCAAACTAATAAAAGATAAAATAACAAGTATTAACAGCTTTATTCAAAAGAGACATATAACAATTCAAAAATCATAAAAAAAAATGCAAATAGAAATTGATGAATGCCCATACTGGAAAACCATTTCCTTAATGACAAAAAGGGACAGTGGGAAGCCTAGAAGACATTCATAATATCATACTAGTGTGCCTGTATAAAAGAAACACAGCAAATATAACAATTTTTGAGGGTTTTTTTTTAATTCGAAAATACAAGTAGTGGTTGCAGTTTTTTTTTTTAAGTAACAGGGATGTAAATGGATAATCTCTTGAAATTTTATGAATTTTTGCATACAACCAGAGTAAGAGGGAATACACATAAACATTGAAAAAATATATATAACTTTTATACTTTCTGCGATATAGCAAATATAATGTTTTGAAAATAGTTGTACAAATGTATGGAATACACTAAAGCCCACCTTCTGTTGCAGGATTTTCTGGCTGTGTTGAAGACACATTTGTGGACTACTTTTTGGTCGAGTTGTTGTCTTTTACGACACATTCCCCATTTCTATTCTCAATTTTACTTGAATATTTTTAAAAAGTTCAACAATTTTTTTAGTCCTGTCCTACAGATTTTCTTTCAAAATTATTTGTTTTGGCTACTGAAATTTCAGTTTTATTGATATTGAATTTATAGGGGGTCATCAAAAGGATTTTTGAGTATGAAAGATGAATCTTCTGTACAGCTTGGTAAAAGTGTAGAAAAGGAAAATGTAATCGTGGCATTGTCACTTGAAATGTAACTTTTATGAAGTCTTTAAATAAATGATTTATTCAAGCAGTTTCACATGTTCAAACTGCTTTTAAATTTTCATTGAAATCCATGAGCATTTTACGTTCCTGTAACCTTAAACACTATTTATTTAAGGCATGTTATTTTTTTCACAAATCTGTTAAAGTTACCAACATGTTGCAATTAATTATACTGATGTAAGTAGAAATGTGTACAAATACTGACATGAATTTCTGTAAAACCCTTTATTGAATTTGATATGTGAAGTGAATTATATTTATGGATAGAGCGCACACTGATATGACTACAGAGGTGGAAACCTGAACAGTTGGGCACAATATTCAAGCTTGATGCTCGATTGTGATCAATAAAATAATGAATAAAAATCCCCCCCCCCCCCCCCCCCCAACCTTTTATAATCCTCCTGAGAGCAATTACCCCTATACTCAATCTCAGCCTTTCCTTCATAGTATGGAACTCTATAGTAAAATTTTAGAGAGATGTGTTCACTTAAACACAAGTTATTGTCAATGTCTGGAAACTAGAAAAATGCTTGTTTTTGGATACTTTTTTGCCCTTAATTCCTGAATGTTTGGGGCAATTACTCCTAAAACTCAATCCCAGCCTTCATTTTATGATATGGAACTTTTTGGTACAAGTTATTGTCCACTATCCCAAAAATTCTGGGGTTTTTGTCCCTTATTCATACCTGTTGATACAAAAACTCCAAAAAACAATCCCAACATTCCTTTTGTGGTATTGAACCTTCTTGTAAAATTTCATAGAGATCCATTTATTTAAACTAAAGTTATTGTTTGGAACCAAATGTGTCCTCGGACGACGATGACAACACCGACGACTACAACATCACTGCATAATACAAACCCCCAAAAATGTTCCAGTTGTATATAAAACAATAAAAATGTATTATACATGTAGAAAGGTAAAGAATATATAGACCAGCAGTGTTAATAAACAACACACCTACACCATTGAATACATGGCACAAATATTCAAGAAGAAACAAAAGCAGTAATTTGAAGAAAGCATCTTTATTAAATGCCTTTTATTATTTATTGCTCTTATAACAGTTTTTGATTTTCAAACAAAATAAGAACACCTATTATCCATCTTAAAACATTACATGTGTTAAACTAAATATTTTAAATGACCTGTACATTTTAATCTTCACAAGGTAGATGTACAATGAGTATGTAAATGAAGGTCAATTGATTGGCCTCTTACCCTAAGAACTCAGCACCAAAAAGAGTAAAAGATGGGGACTAACTGTATACAAAATAAATGCCCTTGATTCAGTAGGTAACTCAAGGTAATGAGGAAAACAATAGTGAGTTTGATTTACAGCACTTAGATCACAATAAAATTAAAATGAAGTGTATTTTTTTCACAAAACAGATCCACTTACATTTAACTGAACTTACTAAATATTAGTCAACATTTAAAATAAAAAAAAAAAAAAAAAAAAGAGTTATAAATCATGAACTAGAGGATCTCAAGAGCCTGTGTCGCTCACCTTGGTCTATGTGCATATTAAACAATGGACACAGATAAATTCATGACAAAATTGTGTTTTGGTGATCTTGATGTGTTTGTAGATCTTACTTTACTGGACATTCTTCTTGCTACAATTATCTCTTTCTATAATGAACTTGGCCCAGTAATTACAATGGACAATATATTCTAAAAATTTACAAAAATTTATGAAAATTGTTAACCAGATGCTCCGCAGGGCGTAGCTTTATACGACCGCAGAGGTTGAACCCTGAACGGTTAGGGCAAGTATGGACACAACATTCAAGCTGGATTCAGCTCTAAATTTGGATTGTGATTAAATAGTTGACACAGCATAGGTTTCTGACACAGAATGAATGTGTTCTAATGAACTTAAAATTTTTGTTTCTCTTAGAGCAATTCACTATGCTGTTGAATATTAATCCTCTCAAAAAAATGTTTGAAGAAATTTTCTTTTTTATTTATGAAATTTCAAATGAGAAAAATTGAACCCAATTTTTTTAATCACATCCCCCTTTCCCTTATTCCAAAACTAATCTCAATTAAAATTTCTAATGGAGTTTGCAACAATAACTACTCATTTAAATACATCATAAAATATTAAGATGTAAAAAAACTGCTTGTTATCACTGAATGGTAAAGATTATTTTAATTTATCAGTTGGTAGTAAAAAGTGAATATACATTGTATATTGTAAATAACAAAGATTTAAGTTGATTCTGGACAAAGAAAGATAACTCCAATTAAAAAAAAATCTTGCTATTGCACAATATTTTGCAATTAGATATTTCTTGCTTACTATTCTGGACAAAGAAAGATAACTCTAATTAAAAAAAAATTTGATATTTCACAATATTGTGCAATTAGATATTTCTTGCCATTGCGCAATACTGTGCAATTGAAAAGACTTGCTATTGCACAATACTTAATATAATAATTTTAGATCCTGATTTGGACCAACTTGAAAACTGGGCCCATAATAAAAAATCTACGTACATTTTTGGATTCAGCATATCAAAGAACTTCAAGATTTCAATTTTTGTTAAAATCAGACTAAGTTTAATTTTGGACCCTTTGGACTTTAGTGTAGACCAATTTGAAAACAGGACCAAAAATGAAGAATCTACATACACAGTTAGATTTGGTATATCAAAGAACCCCATTTATTCAATTTTTGATGAAATCAAACAAAGTTTAATTTTGGACCCCGATTTGGACCAACTTGAAAACTGGGCCAATAATCAAGAATCTAAGTACATTTTTAGATTCAGCATATCAAAGAACCTAACTGATTCATTTTTTGTCAAAATCAAACTAAGTTTAATTTTGGACCCTTTGGACCTTAATGTAGACCAATTTGAAACGGGACCAAAAGTTAAGAATCTACATACACAGTCATGACAGTTAGATTCAGCATATCAAAGAACCCCAATTATTCAATTTTGATGAAATCAAACAAAAGTTTAATTTTGGACCCTTTGGGCCCCTTATTATGTTGGGACCAAAACTCCCAAAATCAAACCCAACCTTTCTTTTATGGTCATAAACCTTGTGTTTAAATTTCATAGATTTCTATTTACTTATACTAACGTTATGGTGCGAAAACCAAGAAAAATGCTTATTTGGGTCCCTTTTTGGCCCCTAATTCTTAAACTGTTGGGACCTAAACTCCCAAAATCAATACCAACCTTCCTTTTGTGGTCATAAACCTTGTGTCAAAATTTCATAGATTTCTATTAACTTAAACTAAAGTTATAGTGCGAAAACCAAGAAAATGCTTATTTGGGCCCTTTTTGGCCCCTAATTCCTAAAATGTTGGGACCAAAACTCCCAAAATCAATACCAACCTTCCTTTTGTGGTCATAAACCTTGTGTTAAAATTTCATAGATTTCCATTCACTTTTACTAAAGTTAGAGTGCGAAAACTAAAAGTATTCGGACGCCGGACGACGACGACGACGACGCCGACGCCAACGTGATAGCAATATACGACGAAAATTTTTTCAAAATTTGCGGTCGTATAAAAAATGACTATAAAGGGCAAATACTCCTTAATGGGTCAACTGACAATTTTGGTCATGTTGATTCATTTGTAGATCTTACTTTGCTGAACATTATTGCTGTTTACAGTTTATCTCTATCTATAATAATATTCAAGATAATAAGCAAAAACTGCAAAATTTCCTTAAAATTACTAATTCTGGGGCAGCAACCCAACAACAGGTTGTCTGTTATCTGAAAATTTCAGGGCAGATAGATCTTGACCTGCTAAACAATTTATCCCCTGTCAGATTTGCTCTAAATGCTTTGGTTTCAGAGATATAAGCCAAAATCTACATTTCGCCCCTATGTTCTATTTTTTGCCATGGCAGCCATCTTGGTTGGTTGGCAGGGTCACGCCACACATTTTTAAAATAGATACCCCAATGATGATTGTGGCCAAGTTTGAAATAATTTGGCCTTGTAGTTTCAAATAAGAAGATTTTTGTACAATATTACTAAGATTTACGAAAAATTGTTAAAAATTGACTATAAAGGGCAATAACTCCTAAAGGGGTCAACTGACCATTTCGATCATGTTGACTTATTTGTAAATCTTACTTTGCTGAACATTATTGCTGTTTACAGTTTATCTCTATCTATAATATATTCAAGATAATAACCAAAACAGTAAAATTTCCTTAAATTACCAATTTAGGGGCAGTAACCCAACAACAGGTTGTCTGATTCATCTGAAAATTTCAGGGCAGATAAATCTTGACCTGATAAGCAATTAATCCCCATGTCAGATTTGCTCTAAATGCTTTGGTTTTTGAGTTATAAGCCAAAACCTGCATTTTAACCCTATGTTCTATTTTTAGCCATGGCGGCCATCTTGGTCGGTTGGCCAGGTCACCAAACACATTTTTTAAACTAGATATCCCAATGATGATTGTGGCTAAGTTTGGTTTAATTTGGCCCAGTAGTTTCAGAGGAGAAGATTTTTGTAAAAGTAAGCGATGACGGACAACGACGACGGACGCAAAGTGATGGGAAAATGGAATTGATGAGTACTTATAAAACAGTATTTGAACAATACTTGTAACTGAACTGTATTTTACATGGTATAAGATGACCACAAATATAATACACTGTACTTTATCTCAATATAATACACTGTATTTTATAGTACAAAAATATAACTGTATCTTGTTTTAAAACTTCTATTTTTATGAATAAATAAAACCCAATTCATAGTTGGACATAAATCTGTACATTAAAGCATTGTACATATGTATGTTGTTTCATGGTTTGACAATTGATTATTTTTAAGCATCCAAACTTCTACTACAGTTAAAAAATAATTAGTTCTGTGTGAATTCCTTTTTTTTCCTTTTTTTCTGTCACCAATATTTGGGGCAATATAAGTTTATTGGTAAAAAAGACATTTTATGAAAAATTGACACTTGTGAATTGCCAAATTCTATTTTTCACGAAATTTCCAAATATATATTGAAAATAAAAAAATTGAGACTTGTCATTTTCTATATTGAAGATATAAAAATAATAATGCTAAGTATAATCAAAGCGCTGTAAGCGCTGAAGGCAGTTAACCAAAAACCAAGACAACCGTAATTATGAAAACTGTGGCAATGTGGGTCAACATTAAACATTCATATATAGTACATTCATGTTTATCTAATGATTTATTTATTAAGGCAAATAATTTATATGTTATCAAGGTTTCAAAAGCAATGCATATATCAATGTATATTTTTTTTATGGTGTGTCTGCAGTGGTGCAAGTTCCCAATGATTGCAGTTGTTCTACTTGGTAGTTAACCTTGGTTTTATTTGACTGCTAGAAGTTCAATTTGACTTAGTATGAACATGTTATAGTATGAATGGACTGGTTTCCCTGGAAAGAAAACTGAGTTTGTGTTCTATAGTACAAAAGTTATGAGACACGAATCAGACAAATGTTCACTACAACAGGGATCAAAGGTGAGGTCTGACTGACCTGCCTATAGTAAATGTAAATGATTTGTTATTTTGTCCCATACATATGAATATATATAATTTAGGGGTGGGGATTTAACGGTTTTCAAGTTCTCAAACAGGTAGGGGTAATCAGAGGATTTAGGGCCCGGTCCCCCCTTTTTGGGAAAAAAATTTGGTTGCTTATATAGGGAATCACTGAAGCGTGACTGGAGCGGCCCCCTCTTAGGTCAGTCAGTGGGCTCCACTTATGAAAATTTCTGGATCCGCCACTGGGGATAGGGTGACCCTAGGGACTTCCCCTACATTTCATTTTATGTTATATTGTCCCATACATGAATATATATGGTTTAGGGGTGGGGATCTCATTGGTTTCCAAGTTCTCAAACAGGAAGGGTTGGGATGACCACAGGGACTTCCCCTATATTTCATTTGATTTGTTATATTGTCCCATACATGAGTATATATTGTTTAAGGGTAAGGATATTGACCATTTCCAAGTTCTCAAACAGGGGGGTGAACAGTGACCTCAGGGACTCCCCCTATCTTTCATCTTATTTGTTATATTGTCCCATACATGAATATATATGGTTTAGGGATGGGGATCTCGACCATTTTAAAATTCTAAAACAAGAGGGGTGGGGTGACCCCTAGCGACTCTTCCTATATTTCATTTGATTTTTCATATTGTCACAAACATGAATATACATGTATATGGTTAAGGGGTGTGGATCTCCACCGTTTCCAAGTTTTCAAACAGGATGGGTAGGGTAACTCCAGGGACTCCTCCTATATTTCATTTTTTATTTATTATATTGTCCTATACTTGAATATATGCAGGGGCGGATTCAGACAGGGGAGGGTTGCGGGCTTGCACACCCCCCCCCCTTTAAATTTGCAAAGCATGGGTTGTTCTCAGCTTAATAAAGAATATTCCAATAATTTTACCTCAATTTTTTTTAGCCTCGCTCTGCTCGGCGAAAATTTAAGTTTGCGCCCCTCCTAACCTAAAATTCTGGATCTGCCCCTCATATGGTTTAGGGGTGGGGAGCTCAACCGTTTCCAAATTATCAAACAGGAGGGGGTAGAGTGGCCCAAAGAATGCCACCTATGTATCATATGATTTACTTACATTAAGGTATATATAATATAGTTGCATTATTTGTGAAAATAAAGAATGAAACTTTTACCTACTTTAATTGACCCTTCAAAATTGAGAAAAAACAAATAACCCCTCGAAATTGCAGTAATATGTTTACACTTTAAAAGCATCTCACATGCATTATCATCATTTATCATTTATAAAGAAAATTTAGACTGTGACCATGAACATGTATATTGTTAGACATACTGTTCCCAGCTGTCACGTTGTATTGGATTTTTAAATTAAAATTTGTCAAAAAGTAATTTTGAGTTTCTGAATAAAATATTTTTCTGATTTTTCTTTCTTTTACATATATCTTTTGGTTTACAATATTAGTGTTTATATTCATTTACCATGCATAGATGTATTTTTTCACCTGCTTGGATTTATTTTGTAAATGATCGCCAAACCCGGAATTACCCTTATCCGCTTCCGGTATCGGATCCGATTTTGTAAAATTTTGTCTTCACGGCCGCCATTGTTATGTGTTTACAATGTTGTTTTTGTCAATCAGATACGATTTTACTCGAATTTATACAATATATGTCGGCGATTTTCTGTATAAAGCTAGCGGTTGAACAAAATGAACATTGCCGTCATGAATAATAATGATAAAAATAAGTTTTTAGCTCGTTTAATTGAAGACTTTAGTGGACATGGTGAAAAGGTTTGCAAAGTAATTTCTTATTTTCTTTCAAATGTAAGGTGACTACGTCGGGCGTAGCTAGAAACCAACTATCCTAGTCGAAATTCCGCTTGCAAAAGTGGAAGGTCACGGACCTCGGACCACCGCTAATTTGCACACCTGCCTCCAAATTGAAAAGCTACGAAAATTTCTTTTTCTAATTTGAAATTGCCGCCAACAGCATGAACAGTTGAACTTATTGTATAATAGACTACTGACGTAGTTATACGTATTGTACTACGTATTGATGACAAACAATATTCCTACGACTTTTGTCATTTTGGGAAATCTAAACTACTTGTCTTAAGAGATTTTCGACGATTAAATATTTCATACAATTGTTCTTTGACATCTTAGCTAAAAGCACAAGTCATAATGAACTACACAAGGATTCTTAATAAGCACTACTTCCTATGTGTAACTTTAAAACTTTTGGATAAATCGACGATCATTTAAGGTTTTCCTGGTCATTTTTTTTTGTAATCCAGAATAAAAAGTATTAAAAAAGTGTACAATTAGTTATATATAACATAGTAGCAAGCTAGATAATAACAATGGCAAGTATTTCAGGATTTATTGGGTAGAACACAAATCTAGGGTGCTCGCATAATGCAGCTTAACTGCATAAAAATTCAAAGAAAGTGAATACTGAAGGTTTGTTAAATATAAATATTAAAGTGTAGCTGTACCTAAACCTTCGTTGGAATGTTAGGACTGATTGGTTTTGTTTTTCTTCATAGAAAGCATTCTTATTGTTTTAACCCCTATCTTACTTCTTACTTTTTAAGATATATATGAAAGAATTTGACTCCGAAAGTATGTGGCTTTTAATGTCCCTTTTTAATGTATTGCTAAAATACAGTTCAATACAAGACCAGAGAAATCAAATTCTACAGTATTCTTGAATTTTAATTGCAATATTAGAACATTAAATTCGTCACTTATTTTTGTGTTATAATTTATCAACATATCTATTTACTAAGGGCTCATCATTTTATTATTGGATCTGCAGGTAGGGAAAAGGGTATTTAAAATAAATCAATCTGGGCTCAATAATAACATTTGTTTTACTTGACATAGACAAATATCTTCAAAAGATTAAAACAAAAAGATTTCAAAGCTTTTGATTACTTTACTTTTTTAGGAAAACGCAAAGTATGGCATTATGAAAACATGCTGAAAATTCTACAAACTACATTATGTACAAAACTACAAAATAATGGCAAAGTATGGGACTTAATTTGGCACTTGCATAGCACTGGTACACTAGTTTTAACATAATAAAATATACATGAACATAATAAACATAGAGGTAGAATAATGGCTATGTCTAGCACAGCATGATATGGCTGCAACGATTCAAGTAGATAAAAAAAGGTTTTTACTAGGTTAGTTTTTTAAACTTTCGTTTTTGATATAGATGTTAAGAGGAAACACATGTGAACATCAAATGAGATAGACATATTCTCCAACTATAAACATGAATATTTCTAAGTTGATGAATCAGTGAACTATTATAGATTGTACAAAAAAATAAATAAATAAAAAATCATGGCGGTAGTTTACCATTTAAAATTGTTTGGCAAAACATAATATCTGGAAGCACCTGTTGATAATTTAATATAAACAATGTATTGGAGATCATATTTGCATGTATCTTTATGATAAATACTGATTGCACAAATTAAAATGCCTTTCTTAAAACTGTTCTGCTTGTGTAAAATGTAGATAGAAATGTGATTGGGAATGTATGTATGAATTGAAATATATCTGAACTAAAAAAAAATCTGAATAACCTTTTCAACTAGGTTTTTGCAACATGCTTCAAAGATTTCAGCATTATTCTACAGTTAATGACAAGTCAAAAGCCTATTATTGCAATTGAAATATTCATTTTTGATTTGGATTTTTAAACTTGTTATTGGAGCAGGCACTGATGTTTATGTATAGGAAATACTCATCTGATAAACCAAATTTAACATGTTGGCTTCTTAAAATCATTTGACCCATATCTTAATGGTTTTAGATGAATATCTGATATCTTTTCCTTTTAACATATTCCAATTCCAACAATTAAGTTAAAATGAATTAAAAAATTCTAAATTTTGTTTCTTCGATAAATACATACACGTAATATCAGTGATGTTTTTTTAAGAGTATTATTTCAACTTTTATTACAATATCAATCACCTTCATACCAGATTTTACAAAAATAAAATTGAATATTCAACATGAAAACTTTTAAACCCTTAAAATAAAAGATATACTGAATCGGTCAAAGAAATAATATAAAAATAAAATCATCATTTAAACAATATATTTACAGGTAAACACATATTTTGATAATTATCATTCATATCTAACTAAAACTAAGGCTCAATGTCACTAACCACTACACACACAAGATAATGTATTTACAAAACAATTAATACTATCCCTACATAAGTTATTTACATTCACACATTAATGTATATTTTTGGTTACTTTAAATTTAACTTTGAACCCTTGGAATTAACGAAAAAATACTGATATATTTTTCTCCCCTTTATATAGAACCTCAGAAACTAAAATCAAACAAATATATGAGTTTAATCAATACCATCAAATTACCTCAACCATTAATGTTATGGTGAAGTACAGAAATTTTTACTTTACCTTAATTATGCCTATTTAAATGTGGAAAAATTCAAATTATGTTTATGCCAAAAAGAAATAATTTAAGTAATTTTACATCTATTTTAAAAAAATTTCTATGAACTTTTTTCATCAGAAATTCGATAAACAATCATTTGACTAACTTTTTTACCCAGTGATCTAATATAGCATACATTTAAAAAGTACAAAAGTCAAAACATATTTATACACTTCACTACATTGCACTATATGATAAAAACACTACATGTCTACATAGTATCGTAATACATAACCTATTTAAACACTGCACTAATACATAACATTTCAATGATTGCTAATTACACTACATATCTACACACTTCCCTTATACACTAAATGCTAACCCTACATATTTACACACTGCCCTAATACACTACATTACACTAAATGTTCATTACCCTACCTATTTACACATTAAGCCAATATATTACATATTTACACACATCTCAGTGTTCCAGCTAGGTTTTCAAAAGGGCAGGGTGCCAATCCTGAAAAAGGGCATTTAACGCGCGATATGATAATATGAAAAGGGCATATTTTAATAAAAGATGTTAATCAAACATTTGTGTTTATTCGTTGCATCACAGGTTATACAAGAACAACATCTTTAGCCCATATAGAACTCTATCTTTCTACTTTTAAGGCTGAAAAACTTGTCAAGCAGCTTGTCACACAAGTTTTTTTTATCATTGCTTGGCACAGTTGAACTTTATATGCAGTATGTTTTGAAAGGAGATCTGTTTCATACTGTTTCTATGGTCTACCACATTTTACCAGTTTCACCTTTCTACCCCTGCTGTGCTTGATGGCAATACAGCAAAAAACAGCTGTGCTCAGTAAATTCACAATTTTAGGATATAAAGCAACAGTGAAAAATAGTATCAAAAATAAAGAATACAGAAAAAGATGACCAAGGCACCCTACCAACACTGCTACTAAGACCCTCTTTAACTTTTCCCATAACTCAAAATAAATACCTAAACATATATATTCTTAAGCAAGAAGTATGGAGACACATTTTATAATATGTAAATGGGTTACTCAATGCTAGGAAAAAAATCAGATTGAGTTATCTTTCTTTATTCGGGTGTGCTCCTTCTTTGGAGGATTATAAACAGTACGTAAATATGATGTAAATATGATCACAATATGGCATTATGGCGGCCGATTTTATTATTTTCGTATCAAAAATGAAGGCAGTCAATGACAAATACGTCTGAATTTTCTGTTTATTTTACAGAAAACAAGTAAAACAATGTCTTCAACGAGTTTATAATGGTTTTCCAACTTTCTGTCATTACGTTTCTTCCATGAAACTACGGTAAACATCGCATATTGTGCCCAAGTTGTTGTATGCACATTTCTTCAAAGATAATTGCCGACTGACCGATTCTATTTGAACGAATTAATGTTGATGATCATTAATGACCCATCCGATAAATGGATTACCTATAACAACAGATTATGACACCAGTTGTAACCATTGATTAGCTTGGGGTGGTAAACAAAGTCATAATCTTTTCCCCAGGTAAAATTTAGTAATTAGCGTATCATATCAATACGCAAATTAATATGCAATCGATCTTCAAAAAAGGCAGGGCGCCCTGGAAACTGTAAAAAGGGCACAGGGCGCCACTCGGAAAAGGGCGGGCGCCGCGCCCTCTGAAAACGGCCTAGCTGGAACACTGCATCTCTAATACACTAGACTCCAATACACTACCCTAAATGCTAAATACACACTCCTAAATATTTACACATCATGTCATTACATTACATATTAACCTATTCCAGATAACAAAGTCATGAACACAAATTAATTGTCTGGCAAATGATCATAATGTATGATACATTTCAACTTGACAAAAAATGCCAAAACAATGAAATATTGGCAATACAATGGACACCATAGCCCACCATAAAATGCATTATTGCTGATGTTGTAAAATCTTCTAAAAAAAATTTTTTTAGCACAGTTCATATGACCTTAGGTCACATGTTACAAAGTTACCTATGAGATCAGTGCAATATTTAAGAGAGGTTAATAATACTGTTGATATAGGAATGTCTCTCACACTTTATGTTAACTGATCTTCTACTCTGTTTGGTCTATACTTTATCATCAGCTTCATTTTCCTTTTTCCCTAATATAAATCAGTATTATTATGCAAAAGCTATAGTTATCTTTTTTTTCTATAAAATCATTATGAAGCATTTAAAACAGTTCATCAATTTTCTGAGATAAAATATTTAGCAGAGTTTCAAATTGCATTCCTAATTTGGCATTACATGTAAATTACTTCAAACATTTCCATTATTTGCTTTGAGAACACTAATATGGAATAAATATATAGACAGTTGAAAGATAAAATACCTAACCATTCCAATACAGCTTCAATTTCAAATGACATTTAATATTTTCCACATTTTTGAGTAAAAAATAGAGCCGACTTATCACATAATTGGTTCTCGACAAGAATATACAAGAAACACTAACTACCACTGTACATACTAACAACCATCCATCATTCACCACAGGACATTCAAACTAGCATCAAACCTTAACAAAGGGACAGACAAAAAACTACCAAACCTTTAGCACTGCACATACAAACAACAATGAGACACAAGAAAAACAATTTTACACTTTACTAACAGTAAAACAAACAAACAGAAAAATATTAACCACCTGACAGCAACCAACAGTCAACCAACAGTCAAACAATAACTACTAGACAAACAAAAATCAAGCAATTACCACTGGAATGACCAATAACAATCAAACAACCACTAATGGACAGACACACACATCAAATAGTTACCAATAGACAAACAACAGTCAAGCAATTACCACTGGACAGACAAACAAGTCAAGCAATTACCACTGGACAGAAAAACAACAGTCAACAAATTACAACTGGACAGACAAACAACAGTCAACAAATTACCACTGGACAGACTAACAAGTCAAACAATTACCCTTGGACAGACAAACAACAGTCAACAACTTACAACTGGACAGACAAACAACAGTCAACAAATTACCACTGGACAGAAACAACAGTCAACAAATTACCACTGGACAGACAAACAACAGTCAACAAATAACAACTGGACAGACAAACAACAGTCAACAAATTACCACTGGACAGACAAACAACAGTCAACAAATTACAACTGGACAGACTAACAAGTCAAGCAATTACCACTGGACAGACAAACAAGTAAAGTTATTACTACTGGACAGACAAACAACAGTCAACAAATTACCACTGGACAGACAAACAACAGTCAACAAATTACAACTGGACAGACTAACAAGTCAAGCAATTACCACTGGACAGACAAACAACAGTCAACAAATTACAACTGGACAGACTAACAAGTCAAGCAATTACCACTAGACAGACAAACAACAGTCAACAAATTACAACTGGACAGACTAACAAGTCAAGCAATTACCACTGGACAGACAAACAACAGTCAACAAATTACCAATGGACAGACTAACAAGTCAAGCAATTACCACTGGACAGACAAACAACAGTCAACAAATAACAACTGGACACACTAACAAGTCAAGCAATTACCACTAGACAGACAAACAACAGTCAACAAATTACAACTGGACAGACTAACAAGTCAAGCAATTACCACTGGACAGACAAACAACAGTCTACAAATTACAACTGGACAGACAAACAACAGTCAACAAATTACAACTGGACAGACAAACAACAGTCAACAAATAACAACTGGACAGACAAACAACAGTCAACAAATTACAACTGGACAGACAAACAACAGTCAACAAATTACCACTGGACAGACAAACTGTCAACAAATTACAACTGGACAGATAAACAACAGTCAACAAATTACAACTGGACAGACAAACAACAGTCAACAAACAACAACTGGACAGACAAACAACAGTCAACAAATTACAACTGGACAGACAAACAACAGTCAACAAATAAAAACTGGACAGACAAACAAATCAAGCATGTACAACTGGACAGACAAACAAATTAAGTTATTATTACTGGACAGACAAACAAGTCAAGTTATTACTACTGGACAGACAAACAACAGTTAAGCAATTACCAATTTACAGACTAACAAGTTAACCAATTACCACCACTGGACAAACAAACAAGTAAAACAATCACAACTGGACAACCAAACAACAGTTAAGCAATTACTACTGGACAGACAAACAAGTCAAACAATCACAACTTGACAACCAAACAACAATTACGTAATTACCTCACAACTGGACAACCAAACAACAGTTAAGCAATTACTCTGGACAGACAAACAAGTCAAACAATCACAACTGGACAACCAAACAACAGTTAAGCAATTACTACTGGACAGACAAACAAGTCAAACAATCACAACCGGACAACCAAACAACAGTTCAGCAATTACCACTGGACAGACAAACAAGTCAAACAATCACAACTGGACAACCAAACAACAGTTAAGCAATTACTAATGTACAGACAAACAAGTCAAACAATCACAACTGGACAACCAAACAACAGTTAAACAATTACTAATGTACAGACAAACAAGTCAAACAATCACAACATGACAACCAAACAACAGTTAAACAATTACTCTGGACAGACAAACAAGTCAAACAATCACAACTGGACAACCAAACAACAGTTAAGCAATTACTCTGGACAGACAAACAAGTCAAACAATCACAACTGGACAACCAAACAACAGTTAAGCAATTACTCTGGACAGACAAACAAGTCAAACAATCACAACTGGACAACCAAACAACAGTTAAGCAATTACTCTGGACAGACAAACAAGTCAAACAATCACAACCGGACAACCAAACAACAGTTCAGCAATTACCACTGGACAGACAAACAAGTCAAACAATCACAACCGAAAAACCAAACAACAGTTCAGCAATTACCACTGGACAGACAAACAAGTCAAACAATCACAACCGGACAACCAAACAACAGTTCAGCAATTACCACTGGACAGACAAACAAGTCAAACAATCACAACTGGACAACCAAACAACAGTTAAGCAATTACTAATGTACAGACAAACAAGTCAAACAATCACAACTGGACAACCAAACAACAGTTAAACAATTACTAATGTACAGACAAACAAGTCGAGCAAATTACCACTGGATAGACTAAAAACAGTCAAGCAATTACCACTGAACAGACAAACAAGTCGAGCAAAGTACCACTGGACAGAGTAACAACAGTCAAGCAATTACTAATGGACCAACAACAGTTAAGCAATTATCACAAGATAAACAACAGTCAAGCGGTTATCACTAGACAGACAAACAACAGTCAAACAATAACCAGTAGATTGACAAACACAAATTTTAGTGTTCAAATGTAGTATTGATTACAAGCTCAATTTACATTATAGTAAAATATACACACCTTCAATGTTCTCTTTAATTTTGTTTATCAGACCTGAAAATAAGGACAAACCATTTTATATAAGTTTAGTGTGCAGTGAAATTTCCACAAAATGTTGTTCATATACTTTATTTTTAAATGATATGATGTAATATATATACTGGTATATTTTCCCTAAAAATATATAAAGGTATGCATTTTGGAAAAATGAAAATATAGAACAAGAGTGCACAAGCTGAAATGTCTTGTCTGCTTTAATAACCATTGATTATGTGTTGATAGTCCCTAAATATAAAAGTTTTACTACACATATCACATAAACTAAACATGATCTGAGAAAAATGAGGTCACGGTTAGATAAACTAAACCAGAAATACATGTACGTCTTACAATCATTCTAATCAAAATATAGTTATCTTTAGATTGCTTACAGTATACAAGAAACAGACCAAACCATGAAACATAATATTGAATTATTTTCAACTGCATACTAAAACATTGTTGTAATTTAATTTGTTTGACACAACCATGGATCATGGTAGAGTTGTAAATTAAGCAGTTATACATGTATATACTACCAGTGCATGTGTACTTTATATTACCCACCTTGATACTTTTCACATGTAGACAAAACCTTGTTGGTTCCAGCCTTCAAATCCTTCATTTCTGCTTGCAATGCAGAGATCTTTGCTGAAAATATACAAAATACAACTCTGTTTACACTTGGGAGAGTTAATAAATCAGGAATTTATGTGACTTACACCAGTAAATAACTTTGAAGTAATGTAGAATGTATGTGACTTACACCAGTAAATAACGTTGAAGTGACTTACACCAGTAAATAACGTTGAAGTGACTTACACCAGTAAATAACGTTGAAGTAATGTATGTGACTTACACCAGTAAATAACGTTGAAGTAATGTATGTGACTTACACCAGTAAATAACGTTGAAGTAATGTATGTGACTTACACCAGTAAATAACATTGAAGTAATGTAGCTGTTGCTCTTTCTGATAGTTTAACATCTTTTCAACCATAAAAAATTCACGTATGACGGTGAATAATTTATTTTTCCCATTTCTAGTCAAGCAATTAATATACTTTAAGTAGATCAATGCAAGTATTAAATAAAATGAATGTTGAACAATGGACAAAATATGCAAGATTAGTTACTGCCAATCCTGAAAGTGCTGCAAAAGAAAAATCATTATGATATATAAATTTTTGAGTTTTTATAGTTTGCAAACCCTTTGTTGCAATATTTTGAAAAACAAGAGTGCACACACTGAAATGTCTAGCCTTCTATACTAATCATTGATATTATGTTGATAGTCCTAAGTATAAAGCAACTATCACATAAATTTAACATTAACCAAGATAACTAAACAAAGACCAATGAACCTTGAAAATTAGGTCAAGGTCAGATAAACCATGCCAGGCAGACATGTACAGCTAACAATGCTTCTATAAAACATATATAGTTGACCCATTACTTATAGTTTAAGAAAAATAGACCCAAAACACAAAAACTTAACACTGTGCAATGAACCGTGAAAATGAGGTAACGGTAAAATAAAACCTGCGTGACTGACATAAAGATCATAAAATATTTCCATACACCAAATATAGTTGACCTTTGGCATATAGTATTAGATAAAAAGACCAAAACTCAAAAAATTAACTTTGATCACTGAACCATGAAAATGAGGTCAAGGTCACATGACATCTGCCCGCTAGACATGTACACCTTACAATCATTCCAAACAACAAATATAGTAGACCTATTGCATATAGTATGAGAAAAACAGACCAAAACACAAAAATTTAACTAAAACCACTAAACCATGAAAATGAGGTCAAGGTCAGATGACACCTGCCAGTTGGACAAGTACACCTTACAGTCCTTCCATACACCGAATATACTAGCCCTATTGCTTATAGTATCTGAGATATGGACTTGATCACCAAAACTTAACCTTGTTCACTGATCCATGAAATGAGGTCAAGGTCAAGTGAAAACTGTCTGACAGACATGAGGACCTTGCAAGGTACGCACATATCAAATATAGTTATCCTATTACTTATAATAAGAGAGAATTCAACATTACAAAAAATTTGAACTTTTTTTTCAAGTGGTCACTGAACCATGAAAATGAGGTCAAGGACATCGGACATGTGACCGACGGAAACTTTGTAACATGAAGCATCTATATACAAAGTATGAAGCATCCAGGTCTTCCACCTTCTAAAATATAAAGCTTTTAAGAAGTGAGCTAACACCGCCGCCACGCCGGATCACTATCCCTATGTCAAGCTTTCTGCAACAAAAGTTGCAGGCTCGACAAAAATAGACAAATAGAAAAAAAATCTTGAATTCACAGTTTACAATAAATGATTAACTGTTTTAAAGTAACATCAACCATAATTCAAATAAAATTCAGATTTTACTTCTAAGATCTTTGACATGTGATAATTTTATTTAGCATGTTTAATTAGCAAAATTTTTGGGAGTGTTTGCTCTCAAGTTTTACCACCAAAAACATTTTTTTTTTGTGTACAATATCCCATGTAACCCAATACTACGTTGTTCTCTAAGAACAAGATTTTTATCTAAAATGTATCAGTAAAATTAAGAATGGAAATGGGGAATGGGGAATGTATCAAAGAGACAACTTCCCTACCAAAGAGCAGACACCAGCTCTCTCAACACATTTTTCTACATTATTTCATTCAAAAGTTTTCTTAGGAGCAGGCACTTTGTTGTAAATTGAGAAAGTATTGTGAGGTTGATGTTTTTGTGAAAAATGAGACAAGGTAAGCATTGCAGTGATAAGAACTAAAATTTTGACATCTGGCATGTCTGATACATATATCTTTTTTGAAAATTTCTTGAAATCAGGATAATAAATGTAGCATTTATGATTGAATCCATTCTTCAACCAGAGGCTGTCACAAAGACAGCAAACCGGATTTATTAACATTTATTTGTGTACTGGTAATATCACAAGAACCATAACTGATGAACAGTGAAAGTGAAAATCGTCAATATCAAATTTGACCTCCATTTTGTCATCAGTAACAACATATTAAAATTTGGGAAGCTTTGGTTGAACAGTTCATGCGTAAATGCACGGACACGACTGGAAACACCATTTTTCAATCTTTCAAGAACCATAACTCCTGAACGGTAAAAGTCAAAATCGTCATTCTTGAACTTGACCTCCATTTTGTCATCAGTAACAACATATTAAAATTTGGGAAGCTTTGGTTGAACAGTTCATGAGTAAATGCACGGACATGACTGGAAACGCCATTTTTCAATCTTTCAAGAACCATAACTCCTGAACAGTAAAAGTCAAAATCGTCATTCTTGAACTTGACCCTCATTTTGTTGTCAGTAACAACATATTAAAATTTTAAAAGCTTGGGATGAACGGTTCATGAGTAAATGCACGGACAACATTTGGTTGCCGCCCGCCCGCCCGCCGTACATCCCCAAATCAATAACCGTCATTTTTGTCACAAAAATCCGGTTAAAAATTGCAAAAATAAATACAATAATTTCTGAATTACAGTTATTTTTTTCATTTTATGTGCAAACCTCTTCACATTTGCCAGCAAATACAATTGTTGCAATATACTATTGAGATAAGCTAAGTGACCTTTTGAGTATTATGGGTTAAAATAAAGTTTTAAGAGGGTATATATGTAAAAAATTTGCTCTACATACTATAACTACTACACACACCATGTTTCCAAATATTCAGTAATGTCTCCATCATATTTCTTGAATTACCAAACGACTCAGTCATAAACTCTGAAAAATATCAAACTGGTTTTTAAGCATTTTAAAATAAACTTAGAAACAGATCACTGAAAGAAAATAAGATAACCAAAAATCAATAGATATGTTTTTAGAGAATTAAATATTAAAGGTCTATTGTGTATATGGCGCAAAAAATCAATGATATATTTGCTAAACCCTTCTAAAAAATATTGGTGGTACATAGACATGAAATTGACAAATACAACTATATTGTGGAAACACGAAAACTGGAATGGTAGCTATGACAAAGATTTTTGCGAGCTTCAATATATATATAAATACATAAGTAGCTGAACAAAATGTAGACTCACCATTGACAAAATGCTGGTAAATTCACTGTTTTTTTTTCCTGATGTCTTTGTTACCAGTTTATATGCACAAAACAGGCTTACACTATTATATGCAAATCATTGTTTTGGGTGTCTCGTTTTTAATGAGCTTTTCCATTATTGTGTATGTGTATGGTAATTAAATGCATTGATCAACCAAGATATTTTAAATTTCAAAATATATAACTTACTTTGATAGTTAGTGTTCAATAATTTTTATGTTTTCTGTAAAAAACATCTGTTGAAACATCCACATCAGAGCGTGAACCGTATTATACATGTACAAATATCTGTTGACATGTCATACAGACCATAATTACTGAGAGAAGTTCCAGCAATATACCTGTTGATATGTCATTATAAGAACATGTACTCACTGAGACTAAATCAAGCCTAATATATATTAACATGTTATTATATAATACTTACCAAGAGCAGATCCAGCAGAGATATCTGTTGCCCTGTCATTATCAGAGGAACTACCAAATTCACTTTCAAGTTCTGCTAACATAGCAGCTAAGTCCGTGTTCCCAATCATTACACTTGGTGAATTGCCATCATTGTTATTTTCCTCTGTTGTATTAGACAAATCTGTTGTGGAATCACATACAGCTCTTTCTACAATCTTTTCACTTTGATTTAGCATGTTTAGTGTTGTGTCTGTTCTTTGAAGACATGTGTCTTCTATTAGAGGACTTTGGTCAGTTTGTGGAATTTCAGTTGAAGTAGTGTCTGTACTTTGAAGACATGTGTCTCTTATTGGCAGACTTGTGTCAGGTTGTGGAGTTTCAGTTGGAATATCGTTGTTTGTAGGTTCTACATTACTGTCAATATTACCACTAATTTCATTACATGTGTTGTCTGTGGGAGGACTTGGATAAAGTTGAGGAATTTCAGTTGGAATACCATTGTTTGTAGGTTCTGAATTACTGTCAATATTAGCACTAATAGAATTACAGCTGACATGTTTTGTTTCTTCACACTGTAAAGGGGATTCTGGTGAATTAAAACTGATTTCGATAATAGAATCGTCTTGAGATATATTTATATCATCTATGTCCGTTTTAGATTCATTCGACATGTCCTCAGCAGTTAAATCAACCACTTCCCCATGTATACTACTACTTTCTACAGTACTTGCCACTTTCTGAAATAGGGATTCCTCCAATAATGTTGCTTCTATACTTAAAGTTGGTAACACCTCCTCCAATTTATTTAGGAAATCTGCCTCTACCTCACTACATTTATAAGCCAGAAACTTTTCGGGAAGTTTACTCTGTAATGCACGTGTTAAGGCTATTTTACCAAATTTTAATAATAAGTCCTCATATGGATAAAACTTTTCACCTTCTACAACAATATACCTAAAGTATGCCTGGTAGCATTCAGCCACCCCTCCTCGTAACACCAATCTACTGTTGTCATTATTTTCTTCATCTTCGTTTTGATTTTGGGAGGGTGGAGCACTTTCATCTTCATAAATCATGGTTTCATCGCTATCATACCCACTTTTATTTTTCTTACTTTTGCTTTTTACTTCTTCTGATTTCTTTGGATTGTTCGGAACCGAACGTCTATCTGGTGATTCTTTATCTGTATTTTCTAATATTATATCTGATTCCTTTGGGGACCACATTTCTAAACATTTCATTGAACAAGTTTTTGTACCATTCATATAATGATACAACCTCAAAGCATTTTCAAGAGTTATCACACCCAGATGTGCTGGTATTTTCTGTGTTTTTATCAACTTTTCTGCTTTTAAATATTTAACAGCTAAGTTTTTATGTTCCTCTGGGATTTCTTTGTAACATATTTTCAAGTCTCTCTCCTTTGCCAAATAAACAGTTTTATATTGCTTTTGCATGTCATTATCATTCTGAGATTTCTTATTTACAACTTCTTTAAAATTCCTTCTTAAAATTTCTCTCATCAATAGAAGTTTGCCTGACGAGGAATTCAGACATAAAACTCTTTTACCATGAAATGTAATGAAAAATGATGGATAAGTTATAGATGAAATTAACTCTGTTGTATCCTTTGTTTGTTCATTTGAAATATCAGTTGTTTTATCTTCTCCAACAACTATCACATCACCAGTGGATCTTTCCCCAACAGAACGAGAAGAGGCAGAGGTCGAAGACAGTTTTGTTTCAGACACATGTTTCTCAACTGTGCCACTTAATTTACGTCTTTTACTAGGATTCCCACTAATGTCAACTGAGCTGTTATCGTCTTTTTCAGGGGTCTCATTTTTAGATTTACCTCCCCTTTTTCCTTTTCCTGATTTTGGTGTCAAACTTCTTTCTTCAGATTTTGATTTAGAACTTACGCTTGAGCATGTTTGGCTAGATTGAGGAGCCTGGACTTCTTTTGTATTATTGTTTGGAGTTTTAGTGATTTTGGGACTTTTTGTCTTTTTTAAAGGTGACTTGAACAATTTTTCTTTCAATGGAGACTTTTTCTTACAAAAAGGTTCGTTATTACTGTTATCAGATTTCATTTCATCTGATTTCCTTTTCAAACTTGACGTTTTCTCAACAGCCTTCGTTTCTAATGGCAATGGTTGTTTCTTTTGTGGACTTTTGTTCTTCAGATTTTTTTCCACTAATTTTAGTTTTGCTTCAATGTGAACCCAGTTCTTTTCAATTAATTCCCTATTTCTTTCTTCCCTGCTTAAACTGTCTGAATTTTTTTGTTCTTTCAAGGAAGGTGCATTTTGTTCGCTAGATACTATGTTTTCAGAGGATGGTAGCATTGGTTCATCAATATTTTCACTACCAGAAATAACATTTTCAGTATTTTCTGACTCTTTCTTTTCCTGCTTTCTATTCTCAATAACATTTTCAGTATTTTCAGAATCTTTCTTTTCCTGCTTTTTATTCTCAATAACATTTTCAGTATTTTTCAACTCTTTCTTCTCCTGCTTATTATTTTCAATGACAGTTTCTGTTTTTTCTGTTGTTTTCACTGGTAGATTTTCTTCAGAACTTAGAACTTTTCCTGTTTGATCAATCAATACTGCCGATCTTCTTCGCTGCCTTTTCTGTTTTACTTTTTCAACAACATCACCTAAAGATTTTCCACTAGTATCACTTTGATTCAGTGTTGCAGATATTGAATCGTCACCACCATTCTCTTCAATAGCATTTGTTGTAGAGCTACTAGCTTTCCTTTCACTAGAATTTGATTGGTCAAACATTAATGCTTTTGGCTTCCTAATTTCTAATTGATTTTTGTCTTCAATAGCTTTTGTTGTAGAGCTACTATCATTTATTTCACTAGAATTAGCTTGGTCAAACATTAAGGCTTTGGGTTTCCTAATTTCAATTTGTTTTTTGTTATTTTTGTTGAGAACTAATTTAATAGGACTGACAAATTTTGATTTCTTGGAATTACCAAATCTCTTTTTCTTTGGGCTCTTTCTAAATGGCAGCTTAATTTTCAGTGGTGGTATTTTCTTCCGAGTTGGTTGATTCTGTTCTGATGACTCGGTATTTTCTTGATTGTTTTCTGTTTTAATACTGACATCATTGCCAGCTAGGCTATAAGTGTTTACTATGTATAATCCAATATCATCAAATATCTCCTCTTTGTTGTTTTGTATAGAGTTACTATTTGTTCCTTCTTCTGTTTTAGAATTTTGATAAGCACTTAAATCAGAACAAATATGTTGCTGTTTTACTGTGTCAACTGATTGACCTTCAGGTTGTATTGTGTCAATCGAATGACCTTCGTGTCTTATTGTGTCAACTGTTTGCCCTTCGTGTGTTAATATGTCCACTGATTCACCTTCAGGTCTTATTGTGTCAATCGAATGACCTTCATGTCTTATTGTGTCAAGTGATTGACCTTGGTGTTGATTCTGTGGTGTAGCAGGACATAATAAGACATTACCTGTTGATGGACCACATATAGGTTCTTCTCTTGATACTGGGAATTGAGAGGCAACAGATGATATTGGAGAAACAGTTTCACGTCTTCTAGCAAGCTTGTTAACAACATTTTCCAAGCTAGAATGAGATATTGGCTTGGATGGGCGATGAATACGTTCTTTTTCTTCCTCTATTAAGTCTTTCTTTTCTGAACCCAAATCTGAAATAGGGAGTTTATACCATCTCCCCATCACAGATTTATCTGAAGCCTCAGTTGGTTCTGTTTGGTTGATGACTGGTGGATCCTGATTATTCGTAAACTGTGGTCGAGGAATGTTGAATTCTGTGAATGGATTTGGTGGCATTCTTGGCATCATATTTGGGACTAGATTATTTTCTGGCAAGTTTGGGGGTATGAACCCCAATGGAGGGAACAGATGTGGAAGATACAATGATGGATGAAACAGCCGTGGATCTATGTTTGATTGCTGTGAAACAAGCCGTGGATCTATGTTTGATTGCTCTGAAACTAGCCGTGGATCTATGTTTGATTGTTGTGAAACTAGCCGTGGATCTATGTTGTTTGATTGTTGTGAAACTAGCCGTGGATCTATGTTTGATTGTTGTGAAACTAGCCGTGGATCTATGTTTGATTGTTGTGAACCTAGCCGTGGATCTATGTTTGATTGCTGTAGCCGCTGAGACACATTGTTATTGGTCACATTTGATTGCAAAGTAGAATAATTTGGTTGTGTAGAACTAATACTTTGAGTAGACATTTGAGTATTTCCAGCTTGAGATATGAACATATCTGGTGAAAGGTGAGGTGAAGTCCTTGTACAAGGAACATTTATCTCATTTTCAAATGGATTTGTCAATCTGATTGTTTCTCCACTGGTGTGTCGACGGGGTATGTTTGGTCTGATTTGGTTAATGTTATGATGCACCATATAACTTGGTTGGTTTGAATGAGGCGGTGGTTGTCGGATATTTGAATGAGGTGGTGGTGGTTGTCTCTTATTGGAATGAGCGGGTGGTGGCTGTCTCAACGTTGAAACATTTAACAATGGCGGTGGTCCTCTAAGTTGTGGGCCTGTGTTTGTTCTGGTCATACTGTTGTATAATGGTGGGGGAGCTCTGTTCTGTAATCCATGTTGCGCAATGCTTGTTGGACCAACCATACCTGAAAATAATACAAAATAATTGAAATTTGGATGTTATGCATCTTCTGATTGGCTTACATAGACATGCGACTGTAATGTCATCATTTTTTTCATAATTTACTCGAGCTTAAAATGGAATTAGGAATTAAATTATAAGAAATGACTGTAGCGTAATATTTTTTCTGTCTATTTGAAATAACATAAAAAATAATAGACATTCCTTAAATAACTGATAAGTATATAAAAGTACAAGTTGTCATGGCAGCAAAGATTATTCAGTGTAAATCAACCTTTCAGACTTCTACAATGTATCAATTCAATGGATGGCTGTTTAACGTCTAATTGCAAATAAAATGCATATTTAGAAGGACATGATCATAAAATATGAATATTTATGAACTCTGCTTTGTACTAAACCAACTAGTTGAGCTGGGATTTTAATGTTAATGTGCTAGTTTACAAGGTAACAGCATACAAGAAGATATGTCACCCTGTCTGGGCCCATTATTTTGTCTCCTTGTTGTTACTGTGAGTTTAATAACTTATAGATTGACCTGACCAAAGTTTGAACCCACACACTTGAGGAGAACACTACCACTAGACCAGTTCCAATCCCCTTAGCATTAGTTCACATTGCACATATTTTATCTATCCAAGGTACAAGGTCAATAACTAAATAAAGCACTTCTATTTTACTCTTTAAAATTTTGAGAAATGAAGGGTTCAGAACAAACGCAATATGATTTCCATTTCATTCAATATTTCCAAGGGGCATAATTCTTTTAAAATATTTGATCAGCACTTATTTGAGAAAGTGATAAAGAAATGTTAATTTGAACCTATGATATATTTCATAAAATTCTTTAGAATTCTACACATGAGAGCTCTAAGGAATCCAAGGAAGGATGCAATTTTCCATGAAATTAAAGTTTCCAAGGGGCATAACACTTTTAAATATAACTGGTCAGCACTAATTTTTAAAACCTGAAGAGTATAACCTATGATACAAGTGAATAAAAATCTGGCAAGAATTGTACACATGAGAGCGCAAATAAGACAGGAAGGACAAAAGCCCGGTATTTCCATGTCCCTGCAACTAGCTATGTGGGGGACAAAAATTACTTGTACTATCTGTTAATCAGTTTGTTAATGCCTTTACTTTGGCTTTGCACAAGATCATGTTTTTCTCTGACTGTAAATGATGTCATTACACTACGGGTAAAACCTTTAAATGTTGAATGTGTACTGATTGATATTTAAGTCTTAAATACATGTTTTTTCTTATTAGTTGTTATTGGCTTTGAACTAGCTGTCAGTAACTACAAATACTCTTAGGTTAGGGGTGTCTGATTCCTCACAAACATGTTAAATCCAGCCAAATATTCTATTTTTTGGTCCAAAGTCAGGAGCTTGTAGTTCAGTGTTGTCGTTGGTTCATGTTCGTCATATTTATTTTTGTACATTGTTTTGTTATAAATAAGATTGTGTTTTCAGAATCAAACTGTTTCATATTCATTCATGTCAGAGCCAACTAGATATCATTGAGATGGGAGCCATCTCTGTGGGCCCCGCTGTGAATAATGTACATTAAAAAATTGTATCTTTACCATAGGACGTGGCGTTGTCAACTGAAACCAAAGTTTTTGACCTTGACCTTTGACCTAGGAAGTTGTACATAAATTATGACACACCCTTTGGTGTTGGTTTATTTACATGTCAAGTATAAACTTTGAAATGATAACGGTTATCAAGATATGGAGCGGACACGATCTTCACCACAGGACACGGGGTTGTCAACTGAAACCAAAGTTTTTGACCTTGACCTTTGACCTAGGAAGTTGTACATACATCATGACACACCCTCTGGTGTTGGTTAATAAACATGTTAAGTATTAAGTACAAAATCATAACGGTTATCTAGATATGGAGCGGACACGATCTTCACCACAGGACACGGGGTTGTCAACTGAAACCAAATTTTTGACCTTGACCTCTGACCTAGGAAGTTGTACATACATCATGACACACCCTCTGGTGTTGGTTAAAATGGATGTCAAGTATAAACTATGAAATCATAACGGTTCTCAAGATATAGAGTGGACACGATCTTCACCACAGGACACAGGGTTGTCAACTGAAACCAGTTTTTTTACCTTGACCTTTGACCTAGGAAGTTGTACATACATCATGACACGCCCTCTGGTGGTGGTTAATAAACATGTAAAGTATAAAGTATGAAATCATAATGGTTCTCTAGATATGGAGCGGACACAAAGTTAAAGTGTTACGGACGGACGGACGGACAGACTGATCACTATAGGGCGACCCGCCTAAAGGCAGGGCCCTAATAAAAGAGGACTGTAAGATTTTTCTCACTGTTGAAGGCTGTACAGTTTCTATAATTGCTTAAATCTACATCATTTGAAGTTTTGTGCATATTAGTATTAAATGTATTGGCAAACATACCAGACCTCTTACTTTTATATGGTAAATGTTCCTTATTTCCATACAAACCATGGCCCTTAGAAATTACCCTGCACTAATCTTGATCTGTCTGGTAGATGTTACATATTTTACTGCACACCATAGACCTTATAAATAATCATGCACTAACCTGACTGGTATATGTTCCTCATTTCTTGAAGTAGATTATGCATCATCAATGGATTTCTCATTCTTACATCACCAGGTACCGAGCTTGAGAACACTGGTGGACTAACCCTAGTTCTGGGGTCACTGGGATTAACCCTGGCCCTTGGGTCTGAGGGACTAACCCTCGTTTGTGGTTGGTTGTCATTCTGGAACTGTTGTAGAAACTGTTCCTGCCAGGGATACATCATTCATATTCTATACCTAAAAGATTTCAAATAATGATCAACCAAGGGTGTTTAAACTGTCCAGTTATTAATGATACAATGATACATTGTAAGTACCTTATTAAGAAAATATAACCTAAAACCCATCCCAGAAAATGTAACTTTTTTCATTTATATGCCTGAAAATTCTCAAACAGGGCTGTAACTATACTCTTTTAAATGTGAGGCAATATATATTTGTTGAGCGTAGGGAGGCGAAAAAAAATTTCAGCAAGGGGTCTGGTGGCCACTCAAGGCACCCAGAAGCTCTGAGAAAAATAACGCAAAATCGATCATTCTGAGCGTTACCAGGACTCTTTCTTACATTGAAAGTTTCATGCATTAGCACAGCCTATAAAATATTTCAAATGCCAAAACTACATCAGGTTTATGTCCCAGATAATGTGTCCTACAGGTTCAATAAATTTCTATAACTTCTGACATCCCCTTTCAGTTACAAAATCATCAAACCATAAAATGTCCATTCTAATTATGTTTTATATATCCCCAGATAACGTGACCACCTGTAACAGTTTATATTTCAGAATTCTAATGAAATGTTTCTCATATTTATTTGTAAACAAAAAGCTATTTATAATGCTGAATTACTGATGTAATCATTTCTTATATTCATTTTTCAACAAATAACCTATTTATAATGCTGATTTACTGATGTAATCAATTCTAATAATTTTTCAACAAAGATTTTTAAAACAACAATGTGTAATTCTTTTAAAAGATGCAGGTATGAAGTGTTCCAAACACTTTGAGACGTTTACACATGCATTCCTGACAATTTCATTTACTGTGACTTGGACTTTAAATTCTAAATAAATTAAATGTAAACAATCAAATCATCAAAGAACTGTAAAAGCAGCTCTAATATTACCAAAATTGAAGAGTGGTCTACAGAACCCTGAGTCTCAAATTGAACTGTTGCTGTAAGTGTACAATTGTTATGTGTTCTACCAAAAAAAACACTGTCAATACATCAGTGAAATGTAGAACAAAAGTTTTCTTCAGCTAAATATCTCATGATTCTGTCCTTGCTCAGTTATTACAAACGAAAACAGAACCTTGTATTGACCACATAATGCCTTGGGTCATAGCATCTGAACATGTATAATATCTTATTCTATTTAATTAAATAGAATATATACTTCATAATAACTGTTTATTTCTACATTTATCTTGTTGTAATTAAATTTACAACTGTCTATCTAGCAACATTTTAATCATCATTAGTATGAAAAATGTGAATACTTGTCATAAATAAGCCTGACTTCAGTGGGTAATCAGAAGAATCATACAAGTTTCATTCAAGTTTATCCATACATATATATATTCAAAACTTTTACCAGTCAAACTGATTTAAAAATAAGCATATAATGAAAAAAGTTTTCACCTCAGAACTTTTCAAATATTTTGGGTTCAACTTAAGCATGTCCTGTACATGTACAAAATTATTTTCTTTAAATCAATGTTTCAAAAAACATCTAAATTAATGTATTCATTTATACATAAAATTGTGTATTGGGTTTTTCTCCAATAATGCAGGAAAATTTTAAAATATTGTCACTTACATGTACTAAGCTGTGATAACCAAGATATTATGTAGTATATATATTTAGGCAATCAATATTAGGATGTGTTACATAAATATATAGCTCATTATCTATACAACCACTTGGCTAGTGGCAATTAAAACATGACAGAATTTTATACATGCTGAGCTATTTATTACAATCACTAAATATTTTCAATAATCTGTGAAATATACATTTGATAAAAGATAAGGTGTCATCTGCTCATTAAAATATTTGTTTAAGACACATAAACATTTTACAGATGGCTATTGCATAATAATTAACATCAGAAATCCTGTCAGGTCTCTCATAAGGCCAAATAAAAAAGTATGTGTGATCCAGCTACATCTGAAAAAAAGTTAGGGTAAGTAAGTAGGGATTTTTTTAAATTTTATGTTTTTTTTTTACATTGAGTCTATGGGAGCAACATTCTGACTTTAACAGTGCTTAATGAAAAATGACAATAAAATCTTTAGGGAAGGCTATTTTTAAGCCGAAAAAGTAGGGACGGTAGGGTTACTGGAACCACACATATATTTTTATTTGGCCTAAAGTAAAAAATGGATAAATACAGCAAACAGATAAACTGTCAATTTATATCACTGTCATTATCCCATCTATGTGTTTTACAATTGGTTTCAATCACACTAGCCAGGAGGTACAATACAAAACTTTGAAACACATCAGAATCAATTAAACATGCCTTACTATTTGATAACATTTATTTTAACACTCCTGGGGAAAACCCTTCAGTCTCCTCATGACAGATGTAAATTGATAAAATAATAAAAATTTCACCAAATGTATCACTAAGATTGTCTGCATAATTAATCTCCAATATCATGTGGATGGGGCTATTAATATATATAGAAGCTTAATACATAAAAAAATACTCTAGAAAGGAATACATTAATCCAATATCAATGCAAGACTCAAACTTCAGAATAGTGATTTGAGGGACCATTTTTTTTCTTTACATTGTATATCTATTGAAGGTGTGTTGTGTTATTTGGGACAGTTCCTTGCCCTAACATTAAATTATACATGTATATACAGTAACTGCTCAAAATCTGACAATGACAATATATGCTAATATTTTCTAAAAGTTAAACAGTAAATAATTTTGAAGAGAAAGGTCTCTAGATTACTGTACGTACAAGGCCCCTACTCTGAATATGTTTATTTCAAGTTTGATTGGATTGACGTCATAACATCCAGGATATCTAGTTGATCTCAAGGAACTCTGCCACAACCCAGGGCTCCTCTAGTTCTAATGGCGGGAAAGCTATATCCAATCATAACAGGTGTTATATATGACCATGTCAATTTCATCCACTCTAGTCAGAACTCGGGTTCCCAATGAAGTCGGCCTTAGTGATATGACTTATTGTTAGGACTGAAAATTTGACAATATTTTACTTTAGCGATTTTATTTATTTCTATAAGTTAAAGGTTAATTAATACCTGCAGAACTGTTTATGAAGTGAACAAAACTTTACAGTCTAACATGTCTGATTTATAGTTTTATACTTGGGCTTTCCCATAGCCATGCATTGACAGAACTTTCCTGTTATCATTACAGAATCAATTGAACTTTATAACGGGAATGTAACCTCCAGTGGTGCTAACTTATATATGCAGTGACAGAATATGTTAATCTATAGAACTTTTGTTGATAGAACAAACCCTGTTCTGGTGAAGCTGTATATTCTGCAGGATAAGCAATTATTTTATTTTTCATAATTGTCATCTAATTTAATATTTTAAATTTAGGGACTTCCCACAATTTTTATTTTCTTAGTTGCTTGTACATTTTTTTGTAGATGCATTCACATGTTTTGTTTTTATATGTTTTATACTTGTACCACTGATTGATAAATAACTATAATTTGTCTGAATTTTATACAGTTTTTGGATGTTTCTTTGAGCCATTTAAGGGAGCTACCATTTTATTTTTATGGGGGGCTAGGATGAAAAATTTTGTCCTGCATTTTTTTTTTTAGCTGTAATCTCTGTCCTGCCTTTTTATTTTTCACTGTTCGGTCCTGCCTTTTTTTTTTTAGTTTATCCTGACTTTTTTTTTCCAAAATTGTCGTCCTGTTTTTTTTTTTTTTTTGCAAGGGTCTCATCCTGCCTTTTTTTAAAACTCAAAACTCCTGTCCTGCCTATTTTTTTCAAATTTCATCCTAGCCCCCCCCCCCCCCATAAAAATCAAATGGTAGCTCCCTAAAGTATTGAAGGACAATTTTGTGTGGAACACTTATCAATGTAGTGTTTTGAACTTCCTTAATTTGTCTTTGAAACAATCTTTTTTCCAAAAATGCCAAATTTTTGAGAAAATATCAAAATTCAGAAACCATTATTGATTGGTGTCGTATACACTTGCTTGCGAAATGCAAAAGCCAGTTAAGGTGTTGTTCCCATATTTTCTTATACAGATTGTTTATTTTCAATGTATTTTAATGAAGTTTTTTTAATTGCTAATAAAATCCTACAACTTGAGTACATGTACAGTCAGAGCTCTGACATAAACAAGTCAGAATAAAATGACTTCTTCAAGTCAGAAAATGTTTTGAAATTCTGACCTGTACGGGTCAATTTTTGTTTTGCGTAGTTTTCCATCTGTAATCTGTAATCTGTAAACGAATTTCTGCCAATCAAGGCACACCTCCGTAAAGAGGAAAGTAGTTCCGTCAATGAAATTCCTCCACCAATATATGTACACAGGTAAATTCACAGTTCACAATAGTCATACACAAGGTTATCGTATTTAACATACATGTTTACGCCACGACAGTGTTAAAAATATTTCAAATGCAATTAAAATGGTAAAAACTAATTTTAAAATAAGTTAAAAATAAGTTACAATAGAGACAATAAGTACAATTATATATTAAAAAAAGTTTTTTTTTAACACTGTTAAAAGGAAAAAAAAAATAAAATAGGAAAGTTTATAAGTGCAATCCGTAAAAAATTTAATAGACTTTAAAACTTCTAAAAGAGGGAGATCCATGTGTACCCCAACATGTATATATTACAGCTAAAATGAATTCACAGTTCTTCATTTTCTGTTTGCTTTTGTATCAGCTTTTGTCAACACATCATATCGCTTGGAATGAAGTGTATATAACAGTTGGCGACATAGCGGTACCAAGTGATTACCGACTCTATCTTCAACATCCTTGCACATCTTCTTTGGTAGGTAATGATAAGGATTAATGATTAATGTTATTAAGTCAATAGGAGTTTGCAGGCTCTCTCTTGCTAAGACCAGACTACCTTCGTGTAGAATTTTGACGATAAGGGATGACCTTATTTGTGAAGTTGTTTCACACAATAAGATAAAATGTTCAATGGTTTCGTCAGCTTTATTACAGAGTCTACACATCGGATTTGTTGCATAGTTTGAATACTCCGCTTTATTAGATTGTAGTATGTAGGTACCCGTAACAAATTTAGTGCAGATTGACAGTTTCTTGATCTCCGTTATATTTGCACTTGTTGTTTCGAGTCCGTCAAACCAGAAGATATTTTGAATTTGCCGCCGATCTAAGACACATACGATCACGTGGTTTTTGCGAGAGATCACGTGTTTGAGAGTCGTTGTTTTGGGAGTTTCTCGAACGAGAAGTTATTGAAAATATAGTGATTATTTACGTTTTTTTAGTGCAAATCTAGGTCAATGTGGTCATTTTCAGAAGGTAATACATATTACCTCCGTATTTTCTTGGCCATTTTAATATTTTTTGCGTGTGAAGAAGGTCTTTGCAAGTGATTTTGTTGCTGTTTCATGAAGGCGCGTGACCTGTAAATACGGACGCGTGGCCTTTGAGATGACCGGGTGCCTGACAATTCTGACTTGTTCAGGTCAGAAAATGTTGTTACGATAATGAACTGTTAATTTCGGGAGACAACTCGTGTTGTCTTAAACAGTATTAACATTAATAACCAGTCACTGCAATTTTAAAAGTAAAATTATTGCTTCGAGCTGAACATCATCACGTGATTTTTCTATTTTTAAACTCAATCATGAATTGACTTTTTAACCTTTCCGAGTTTGCGGCTTATAAATATATTTGTTTTTTCGTTTCTCCCAATGAGAAAAACGATCTTTTGAATATTGATATTAATGAAAATGAAATGAAATCGGAATAATTTTAATAAAGGTAAAGGGAAGGAGGGTTTAACTAAAGAACCGAAATATTTTTTTATTTTTATTTTAAAAATGATTTTAACTTGAGAACATTATAAAGAGATTCACAAAACGGGTTTTTCAATTTTGAACATGGAATATGATATTAAAAACAAATGAAATGTAGGGTAAGGCTCCAGGGATCACCCTACCCCTGTCATTTATATTTCATACCAGGCTACAGTGGCGGATCCAGAGGGGGGGGGGTCCGGGTGTTGGACCCCCCCTTTTTTTTGGCCGATCAATGCATTTGAATGGGGACATATAGTTGGAACCCCCCCTTTATCCTGGGTTGGGAACCCCCCCCTTTTTAAAATGGCTGGATCCGCCCCTGGGCTAGTCTCTATGGGTCGCCCCACCCCTTGTTATTTGAGAATGATCTTATATCTTGAAAATGGTCGAGATCCCCACCTGTAAACCATATATATTCCTTTTTATAATGTTAAATTGATTTGAATGAAATATACCGGGCTAGTCTCTGGGTTTACCCCCTCCCCTGCCATTTGCGAATGTTCTTATATTTTGTAAACGGTCGAGATCCCCACCCCTAAACTATATATATTCTTGTATAGGAAAATAAAACAAACCCAATGTAATATAGGGGAAGTCCCTTGGGGTGGGGTTCACCCCTACTGTGTGAAAACATGTAAATGGTCAAGATCCGCACCCCTGAACCATATATATATTAGTGTAAGGGACAACAAGACAAATCAAATGAAATAAAGATAAAGTCCCTTGGGGTCACCCCACCCCCTCATGTTTGAAAACTTGTAAACGGTTGAGATCCCCACCCCTTAAGCCTATATATTATTATATGGGACAATACAACGAATCAAATGAAATAAAGGGAAAGTCCATGGGGGTCATCCCCATCCCCCTTTTTGAAATGGTTTGGATCACCACCCCTAAACCATATAATATTCCTGTTCGTCATTTCAAGAAGATTTGAATGACATACAGGGTCAATCCCTAATTATATGGCATATATGTTTTCCTATGAAGTTACACATCTATAATTCTTACCCCAGATGCTTAGCCACATAAAGCATTAACCTTTTATTTGAAATATAGATAGTCTTTGTTTCTACAGAAGTGAGAAGAACATTGGAAGTCAGTATGTTCTGACCTATAAAAGTCTGAATGTTCTGACTTATGAAAGTCTGAATGTTCTGACTTATTATGAAAGTCTGAATGTTCTGACTTTAATTTAATAAGGCCAGAAAGACTCAGAATGATCTGAAGATAATGACTTGTTTTTAATGTTTAGAGTATTTAAGAATATGAATGCTCTTGTCATGCTAGTACCATAAGAAACCCTGACAAGATTTTGTTCCCAAAAAAATATATATTAAGAATAACAAGTGTACAATTGAACATAAATTACAAAGTTATAAATGTTGCTAAAAAAATATATTTAAAAAACACCCAATAGATAGTTGTAGTGAAAATATTATGTATTTATATGTACCACTTCTTGAAGGACAACAAAGTCACCAAACTTAGTCTGATTTTCTAAGTATGTTCTTCTCAAATTTTTTTTTACAGAACATGATTTGACCTGTTTAAGTCAGTTTACAGAAAAAAAAATCCGATCAAACTAGGTTTCTTCATCTTAGCCCCACCCTTTTTCTCCTTATCTGAATCGACTACTGTTGGGATAATTATTTTTTTTTTAAGAAACAATTCAGTCAAATGGTTTTTAGAATAATGTTTTTTACAACCAAAAGTTCTATATGTTAACTTTACAGAAAAAAAGTCATGAAAATGCAGAAATAAAATAAATTTTTAAGATACAAATTTGATGAAATTTGTTAAAAAAAATACATTTGAATATAAAATATACCAAATACATTTTTTTTATAGTCCTCAATATTATGACTTGAGGGGACCATATTTCATCAGTCTTTTATCTGGTTTGTCATACATTTTAAAATCAATATGAAAATCCTAGACTTAAAAGTTGACATAAGTACTCTTTGAAGTCAGAACATGATTTGACCTGTTAAAGTCAGTTTACAGAGAAAATTAAATCCAATCAAAACTAGGTCTTCTTCTTCTAAGCCCCTCCCCCTTTTTCTCCTTATCTGAATCTGCTACTGTTGGGATAATTTTTTTTTTTTAAGAAACAATTCAGTCAAATGGTTTTTAGAATAATGTTTTTTACAACCAAAAGTTCTATATGTTAACTTTACAGAAAAAAAGTCATGAAAATACAGAAATAAAATAAATTTTTAAGATATAAATTTGATGAAATTTGTTAAAAAAAATACATTTGAATATAAAATATACCAAATACATTTTTTTTATAGTCCTCAATATTGTGACTTGAGGGGACCATATTTCATCAGTCTTTTATCTGGTTTGTCATACATTTTAAAATCAATATGAAAATCCTAGACTTAAAAGTTGACATAAGTTTAGTTTTGACTGACTCTTTGAAGTCAGAACATGATTTGACCTGTTAAAGTCAGTTTACAGAGAAAATTAAATCCAATCAAAACTAGGTCTTCTTCTTCTAAGCCCCCCCCCCCCCTTTTTTTCCCCTTTTATCTGAATCTGCTACTGTTGAGTTAATTAATTGATAAGTTTATTAGAAACAATTCAGTCAAATGGTTTAAAATAATATATTTAACAACCAAAAGTTCCATGTGTTAATTAACTTAACAGAAAAGAAAGGTCATGAAAATACAGAAATATAATAAAATTTAAAGATGATTTGATGAAATTTGTAAACAAAATACATTTGAATATAACATATTACTTCTCATCATTGTGACTTTATTATTGGGTGTCTTTTATCTGATTTTCCCATACGTTCTTAAATGCATATATTTATGACAATGCCAGACTTAACAGTTGTAATAATAAGTTAAAGTGAAGTTTTTGACTGACTCTTTGAAGTCAGAACATAATTTGACCAGTTTAAAACAAAATACATTTAAATATTGAATAATCAATATGCAAAATAAACTTTTTTATAGTCCTCATTAATTATTGCGCTGTATGGGGACCTTATTTCCTCTGTCTTTTATCTGGCTTTTCCGTACATTTTTAAATTAATATGAAAAAACTAGACTTAAAAGTTGAAATAAGTTTAGATAAGACTGACTTTTTGAAGTCAGAACACGATTTGACCTGTTAAAGTCAGTTGACAAGAAAAAAATGTCCTATCAAAGCTAGGTGTTCTTCCTCTAATCCCCCTCCCCACTAAATATCAATCTGCTACTGTTGAGTTAATTAATTACTGATTTTTTTTAGAAACAATTCAGCCAATGGTTATTAAAATATAAAAAAAATTTGCAACCACAAGTTCCATGTGTTAACTTAACAGAAAAGAAAAGTCATGAAAATACAGAAATAATACAATATTTTTTTTTTTTAGATAATTTGATGAAAATCTCCAAAAAACAAAATGCATTTGAATATTCAATATATCAAATAAAAATGTTCCATATAATTTAAATCAATATGAAAATCCTGGACTTAAAAGTTGAAATAAGTTTAGTTTTGACAGACTCTTAAAAGTCAGAACATGATTTGACCTGTTAAAGTCAGTTTACAGAAAAAAAAATCCAATCAAACTAGGTTTCTTCATCTTAGCCCCCCCCCCCTTTCCCCTTATTTGAATCTGCTACTGTTGAGTTAAAAAAAAAAAATTAAGAAACAATTCAGTCAAATGGTTTTTAGAATAATGTTTTTTACAACCAAAAGTTCTATTTGTTAACTTAACAGAAAAAAAGTCATGAAAATACGGAAATAGAATAAATTTTTAAGATATTAATTTGATGAAATTTGTTATCAAAATACATTTGAATATAAAATATACCAAATACATTTTTGTATAGTCCTCATTATTGTGACTTAAGGGGACCTTATTTCATCAGTCTTTTATCTGGTTTCCCATACATTTTAAAATCAATATGAAAATCCTAGACTTAAAAGTTGAAATAAGTTTAGTTTTGACTGACTCTTTGAAGTCAGAACATGATTTGACCTGTTAAAGTCAGTTTACAGAGAAAATTAAATCCAATCAAAACTAGGTCTTCTTCTTCTAAGCCCCCAGCCCACCCACCCCCTCTCTTCCCCTTTTTCCCTTATCTGAATCTGCTACTGTTGAGTTAATTAATTGATAGGTTTATTAGAAACAATTCAGTCAAATGGTTTAAAATAATATATTTTAAAACCAAAAGTTCCACGTGTTAACTTAACAGAAAAGAAAGGTCATGAAAATACAAAAATGTAATAAAATTTAAAGATGATTTGATGAAATTTGTAAACAAAATTTATTTGAATATAAAATATACCAAACACATTTTTTTATAGTCCTCATTATTGTGACTTTATTATTGGGTGTCTTTTATCTGAATTTCCCATACATTCTTAAAGCATATGGCAATGCCAGACTAAAAAGTTGTAATGATTAGCTAAAGTGAAGTTTTTGACTGACTCTTTGAAGTCAGAACATAATTTGACCGGTTTAAAACAAAATACATTTAAATATATTGAATATGCAAAATAAACTTTTTTATAGTCCTCATTATTGCTTCGTATGGGGACCTTATTTCCTCTGTCTTTTATCTGGCTTTTCCGTACATTTTTAAATCAATATGAAAAAACTAGACTTAAAAGTTGAAATAAGTTTAGTTTGGACTGACTCTTTGAAGTCAGAACACGATTTGACCTGTTAATAAGTCAGTTGACAGAGATAAAAAAATGTCCAATCAAAACTAAGTCTTCTTCCTTTAAGCCCCCTCCATATCTGAATCTGCTACTGTTGAGTTAATTAATTCATAATTATTTTTAAGAAACAATTCAGTCAAATGGTTTTTAAAATAATGTTTTTTAAAACCGAAAGTTCCAAATGTTAATTTAACAGAAAAAAAGTCATGAAAATACAGAAATATAATAAAATTTTAAAATAATTTGGAGAAATTTGTTAACAAAATACATTTGAATATTAAATAATAGTATACCAAATACACTTTTTTATAGTCCACGTTTTTGTGACTTTATTATTGGGTGTCTTTTATCTGAGTTTCTTATACATTCTTAAATGCATATGGCAATGCCAGACTTAAAGTTGCAATACTTGATTAAAGTATAGTTTTTTACTGACTCCTTGAAGTCAGAACATAATGTGACTTGTTCAAGTCAGTTTGCACAACAGGATTTACCTCAATGAAATATTAAGATACAATGTATCAAAAATATACCAAATTATCTTTTATATATATAGTTCTTATAATTGTGACTTAATTTTTTGTGATTTTTTTTCCTACTTGTATCCATACATTCTAAGTTAACAATCACATCACAATCATGATAATGCACGACTTTTACAGAACTTTGCAAGCCATTTAGTTTTTGACAGACTCTTTTAAGTCAGAACATGATTTGACCTGTTTAAGTCAATTTGTCCGAACATGCCCATTTGACCTGTTTAAGTCAATTTGTCTGAACATGATTTGACCAGTGTTCAAGTCAGATTGCAGAACAAATTTTCCAATCAAAGCTAGGTGTACTTCCTTTAAGCCCTGCTTCTGAATCTGCCATTTGTGAATTTATTTGATAAATGTTTAGAAACAATTAAGTCAAATGGTTATTTATTTTATGGGATCTTACATATATTTCTTATGTCTGACGTTCCCATACTTTCATTTAATATCATATGTCAGTGCCCCACTCTAAAAATTTCAATAAATTTAGTTTTGGGCTGACTGTTATAAGTCAAAACATGATTTGACCTGTTTAAAAGAAAATGCATTTAAATATTGAATATACCAAATATTTTTTTTTATAGTCCTCATTGTGACTTTAGGGGACCTTTAATATTTTCTCTGTCCTATATCTGGCTTTCCCATACATTTTTAAATCAATATGACAGTACAAGACATAAAGGTTGAAATAAGTTTAGTTTTGACTGACTCTTTCAAGTCAGAACATAGTGTGACTTGTTTGAGTCAGTTTGCACAACAGTATTTACCTAAATGAAATATTAAAATAATAAATGTTTTGCTCTTGATAAATTTAGCTAAAAGTGGATGAAAATAGATCCCTTATTTTTTCCTTGGAAGATTTGAAGTATTGTCATGGTACTAGTAAATGTATCCAATATTGTATTTTGTAAATCTTTTGATATTGACAGAAAATTGTATGATCCATTTTTCTGCTTTGGTTTTTGTTTGTATTAATTTTGAAATGATCGAATTTGATGAGATAAATATATTATGTTAAGATTCTGGAAAGAAGAAGGTATGACGAGCCCCACTTTTTAAACTCTTTGATTCGAAACTAGTAATCACTATATTTTATGGAGATTGATAACAAAGTGGTAGTAATGACTGCTTCAAGTCAGAACAAAAATGACCTCTCTAAGTCAAAATGTATTAAAAAGGGACATAAATCTTATTAGAATATGAAGATATTAAGTCACAATATTTTATGCAAAAGCTGACCTGTGGAAGTCATTTTATGATAAATTAAAGTCTGACATAAACTGACCTGTACAAGTCATATTCTGTTGAGTGCAAGAAGGGAGACAACACTTGCATCAAATTATATCTGACCTATGGAAGTCATTTTATTCTGACTTGTTTATGTCAGAGCTCTGACTGATGTACGTCAATGGTTTCTAAGATATAAGTGGGGTTGATTCCTAATAAAGTGTTTTAAATTTCAATTTTCATCCAATTGAGATGGGATTTTTTCCATAGTGTTACTCATTTAGATCCCTTATTGAAAATATGAACAGACTTTACCTATCTCAAAGGGTTATTGAGTAAATAGGATAAAACTACTGAAAATCACATTTTGCCATAGCTCTGTCCACACTCTGTTTCAACACTTGCCATATTGTACCACGATTTCACAGGCATCTTCTTCTCATATGTAACTTATTTATAACTGTAACACTGCTGGCACCTCCTACCATTCATATTGTTTGCCATATATATGTGTGTATATTTTTAGGGAGACCAATTTATTCTAAATTTTGTTTCCTTAATGTATATTTCATTTCTATGCATAATTAATTGTACACTCAAGCTCAATATTTTAATCTGGAAAACTACACTTAAATAGAGAATTTTTTTATTTGAACATAATAATAATTTATGTCATTGCAAATGTCCCCTTATAAAACTTTATAAGAATTCAATTGTTTAATATATATATTTTAAAATAAGTTATAAAAGTTAAGTAAAATATGTTAAGGATTGATAACAAAAATAACTTACGTAACTTGATCCTGTTTATCTTCAAAATGAGAAAAATTGTTTTGCCATTAAAATATGACATATATATATAGATATAATAATTCAGAAGTCTGATTTGCCTTGTCAAAACACTACTGCTTTGATCTATAGATAGGGATACTTTAATAAATGGGATTAATAATGACAACTAAATATGACATAATAGACAGTTATTATGTACCATGTGTAACAGGTACCTGTACATTAACAAGGTGTGAAGATCTATTTGATCATTGTGTGCATACCCATCATGTGTTTGTTAAGTTTGGTAAACTTCCTGTCATTTTTATACTTTCTGCACCTATCTTAAGTTAAAAGCAAATGTCAGGTAAAAAATATCGCATAAACTTCCAATATTTTTTTAAAAAATTTATGTTAAAATGACTTGAAAGCCTTGAAAATTTAAAGTAGATGTCCGTTTCATGCTTTTCTTAGCAGGACAGTGTACTCTAAATTTATAAATGTACGCAAATTATATATTATTGTTTTGGAAGCAATGGCCCATGGTCAAAACTGTAATTCTTGAAACCAACACATTACACGTAGAAATAAACTGAAAACAATTTTAACAATTTCTACCTCTGCCATATTGGGATCTGGGGACTGCAATTACAACGATCACTTTAACACCAGTGGTTGATATAAATGCATATGCATAATTTAATATAGCTATTAACCCTTTTGCTGCCAAAGGGACATTTATGGCTTCTACACATAATTCTTGTTGATTGTGTAGAACGTCAAAGGTCCATGGTAACGTCACAATACAGAATTCGAAGGGCACTGGCCACGTCAAAAGATGGCACCAAACAGACGATTTTGGGGGGAATGAAGCAAACTGAATAAAATGCATTATTTGTATACTTAAAACGGATTTTAAAAAATGAAACAGGATCATTAGCTTGTTAGTACTATAATACCAACTCATCAAACGAGTTAACTAATGATCTAGTTCGTTATTATCCAAAAATGTTGGATTCCTTCTAGAAATTTGTTAAACCGTTTTTTTCATACATCTTTCATTCAGAATATCTCATAAAATATCGCATTCCTAATAAATAATCATAAAAAAGGTAACTGTTATACTTGATTATGTGAAACAATAATATTCACAATACACGCTTTATTTGACATGTTTAAGAGAACTGGAAAAATTTCTTTAGAGTGCGAATGGCGTAGTTGAATTCTCATTTAAGTTTTTTTTTGTAAAAGTACACAAATGTTACCCTTTATACTAACTTGTATTGCCATACGATATTTTAATAAATTTTATACCTTTTTCATCATGGAAGCGCAATATAAAAATATTTATCTTCATTCCAAATGGGGATGTTAAATTAGTAGTTGACACAATGAGTTCACCTCCTATTCTACATCTCATCGATATCCTTTCCCAGTGGCAACCTCAATTTTCAGCCATTCATCACAGATCTTTATTTACCTTGTAAGATCCACTCACTGAGCAACATTTGTTTATTGTACAATTTTAGACGACTTTAATATTGGATGAAATACTTGCCACTGAACATTGAGAAAGGAACAATGTCAATCAACAGATTTTAAAAGACATTTAGTGTGTACTTTATCATAGAAATGAAAATGAATTATAATTATTATTGATTCAGGTTCACTTGTAGACTATATAGAAATTAATTTTCTTCCGTAGTTTTTCTAGGGGTACTTTTTTATTCGTATTTTCAAACATTCCTCTAGAATTTTGAGCAACAAGTGGACAAGCAAACAATAACAAACATGATTCAAATACAAAAATGTATAAGCTTAATTAATATGGATAATAACGTTTATATAGGTTATGTCCTCGCTCCTACTGAAACAAGGCTTGGAATGAAAATTTTAATCTGACACGTTTCATTCTTTACAACAAGAAGTAGTTCATAGAATCGGCAAGTGAGAAACGGCTGCTCGGAATCCAAGTTTTAGTTATTTCAATTTTGTATACGCATTATTTTTATATTTATTTTCATTGGGTTTTGTTTTGTTTGTACAGTTATTTCAATATTTGTGAGATTTTTTACGATATTTATTTATAACAAGGTTTACTAATCTAATCTGGAAACAAGGTTACATATATTTTAGTAATTTAGAGTTTGTTAAGAATCAGTTATGCATTTCACTTGCAAAAGATAAAACAAAAGCTAGTTAAGCAATGGGTATATCATTTTCATTTTTTTAAAAGACAAAATGCATTAGAAAGATAAAAAAAAAGGTTCAAAGTTGTATTTTTAGATAATGTATTTAAAACATCGTTTAGAACAATCTTAGAGCAATAATTTTCCCAAAAAATACTTTTACATCACTTTTTATAATTACATGTACTACCACATTGACGCTGGAAAATTTATGAACGGTGTGAAAGCGCTGTTCTACAGAGGGGCACAAGTTTTGCAACATCACAGACATGAAACTTTAAGATGCTTTTGGCGAGACTAAGCAAGAAAAAAAAAATCGGCAGCAAGAGTGTTAAAACCGTGAATCCGTGGTATTTCTGAATGGAAAATATATCTAGTCTCTACTTAATGGTGCTTACTTGCTTTGAGTGCACAGAAGTGTAGGCGCAATATATTCCCAACCTGATAACCAATTGTAAACTTGTAGCTATTAAATGCATTCATTGGGGTGATTCCTGTCCTGAACGTTTAAAAACAGCACGTCTGAGAGAGGATGGGGCACATGGTCCCGTTATCATCATGATCATGTTCGATATAAAACGGGATACAATGACAACTACTGTGACTGATAGAGATTTTCAAATCAGATAGTTATCATTCTAACAGGTTGTCCTGTATATATATGCCTCTGGGTCAAACTTACCTTTTAAGCACTATCAGAAAAACTGTAAACAAATATTGTTTTGTTCTTGACAAACGAGTAAGATGGCGCGAAAGGTATGGTAACAAGCCGTTTAAAACCAATTCCGGATGAAGAGTTTATTCCGGAAAAGCTTATAAATCAATAAGATTTTTTTAAACGGTAAGACTATACAGGCTTGACTTCTATACAATTGCTATATTTAAAGCAGAAATTCATTATCTGTATCTGTATCTGTATGGGTACGTCGTAGCTACCAATTCTGGCTTTTATACAACAATTATTGTATACGAGAGGGATTATATTTGTATTATTGTATAATGGCCAAAGCTTATTGTACTATCTATATTTGATTTAATCAGAGGCATAACAGACTGACACAATCTTACTACGTACCCCATTGAGGCGCAAAAATTGACATATAAAAGCAATCTGATTATATACAGGTCATGTGTTCACGCTTTGCGAAGCATGATGGTCACTGGTTCTGTATTTTAATCAGATTAATCATTCAGAAAATAATTATGACTCGGAAGTTTTATTTTTTGTTTTTTTAATTTTTATTTTGTGTACATCGCCTACATATATGTCACTACATCGTACGTAAGGCCTAGTATGTGATATTTCAGTTTAATCAGGGACTTTTTTTACTAACCGAAATTTAAGTCCCTGGTTTAATTAATAATAATACCAGGAATCTTTATTATCATATTTATAAACAAATCAAAATCATGTTTGTTACAAAATAAAAAACAAACACAAAATCCAACAAAGTTACATACTGACACTCATATAAATGTTAAAACAATTGTTGTAAAGTATATAAGATATAAATAGTGACAAAACAAAATACAAATCACAACATATTATACAACACATGTTTACATCAGATATATAATCAAACCGAGTGCCTTGTCTTCAGTTAATTCCGAAATTGGCTTTTCTAAAGAGGAACTTAGGCAGCAACCATTTGATTTTCTGGGGGGATTGGGGGGGGGGGCTATGGATTTTTTTTCTGGACAAACTTTTTTTCTTCTCAGAATCAAAAACAAATTATTTTTTTCTCCAAAAACTGGAAACAAACTTTTTTTTCCAAAAAAAACCATAGCCACCCCCCCCCCCCCCTAGAAAATCAAATGGTTGCTGCCTTAGACTTTGTTCCTACAGGAAATTTGTTGACTTGAGTATAAAAGTATAAAAACAGCACACAAATGGTTATAAGCAGATGTTCATGTGTTAAGAGAATGAAGAGAATGAGAGTATACTACTTTATTAGGAAAACAATGGATATGGGGTACTACTTTGCATGAATCATACATCAATGTATTCCTAGTCACGACGACAGACGACGACGGGTGCCAAGTGATGAGAAAAGCTCATTTGGCCCGTTGGGCCAGGTGGGCTAAAAAAGGAGATCATATGTCTGGCTGGAGTACGCAAAGAAAACAAAATTACTACTAGTATGAACATTATATATCTCCCAAAAAATGGTGCGGTTTGTGAAATTGATGATTCATAAAGTTGCTAATTGGTCTGCACATGATCTGTTCTGTCTAAATACAGCTAGGTTGTCAAGAGGCTTTATGTCTATTGCTTTTTTATGTTGATTTAACATAACTCTATCTAAAATTTTCCCTGGAACTGATAGTAGCATTCTTCCTCTATAGTTGTCACAAATGCTTAAATTTTGGAAGTTCAATTCTAGAGGGACCTCGGATTCTTTCCAATTTTTTCAAACAGTTCATATAGCTTTTGAGTCGATGTTTAAATGTCTGCTTTTCAGTGCTTCTGCAGGTATATTGTCAAGACTTGAAGTATAGTTGTTTTTTTCTGCATTTTTTATTTCTCTTTTATATTGTCTTTTGCAGTCAATTGTTTGAAAGCTCTTCAGTGGGTATAATTTCAGCTATTCCTGTCACGTATTTTCAACTTAGCGATATTTTTTACATTCAGTTGCTATTAAAGCGAGAGAAATGACAAGAAAAAAAACCAGTTTCAACACACCATTTTTTTCCCCTAAATCATGATGTTTTGTACCAAGATAGAAATAGGGCAGTATTTAACAAATAGTCCGTTTCTATGTTTGTTGGCGTTTGATTATTTTACAGTTCAGTGTTTCTGTTGTTCCGTTATTTTCGTCTTATAGTTGTTGTGGTTCCACTCTTGGCCCTTTACAGCAGTAATGGTCCCTTCAGCATGTTCAGTATAACTATGAGTAAGTCAATGCCAGGAGTTATTGCCATGTTTAAAATGCCAGACAAAAAAATCAAGGTATCACTTATACGTTACTTCCGTCACGAAGTTCACTTTATGAATACGAAATAGATAATCGCATCCCCTTGATACGATCTCCATCACCAATCCACACGGATTCATCTTAGAATATTTCAAGTTGAGAATCATCTATCATTTTTGTTTGTAGCCAACTTTGGCAAAATACCGCTGGCTGGCGCCTAAGGTTCTCGGGCCAAATATTTTTGATAGGTATAATCCTAGGTCCCCCAGGCAGTTTTGATATGGGGATGAATATTATTCATACATTACCTACACATCAGTAAGTCACACTCTAAACATTTCCGAGAAATTTATGATCACATTTATAAATAAGATGTGGTATGCATGAGCGCCAGTGAGACACGTCTTTATTTTACTTGAAATGCATAAAAAAACATTATCGGTTAAAGTACGCCCTTAAACGTGGAGCCCTGGCTCACACCGAACATCAAGCTATAATGAGACCCAAACAAATTTACTCATAGTAGCCTAGGTTCATCTGTCCGATTGATATGTGCTGTTTTTGCTTAAAATAAACTGTTTGTACTTTTACCTATCCATATCCCGTTTGTTTTATTTATAGTTAAAAACTCATAAGATCGAATGATTCCACGCAACATATCAGAAAAGATGAGAGATTTTTAATTAGATTGTACTCCTTGTGTTTGGACAAAATCAACCAACCTATTTAAAATCATCATTAAACTAGAGGATCTAAAGAGCCTGTGTCGCTCACCTTGGTCTATGTGCATATTAAACAAAGGACACAAATGGATTCATGACAAAATTGTATTTTGGTGATGGTGATGTGTTTGAAGTTCTTACTTTACTGAACGTTCTTGCTTCTTACAATTATATCTATAATGAACTTTGCCCATTAGTAACAGAGAAAAATATTTGGTAAAAATTTACATAAATTTACCAAATTAATGAAAATTGTTAAAAATTGACTATAAAGGGCAATAACTCCTTAAGGGGTCAATTGACCATTTAGGTCATGTTGACTTATTTGTAGATCTTACTTTGATGAACATTATCGCTGTTTACAGTTTATCGCTATCTATAATAGTATTCAAGATAATAACCAAAAACAGCAAAATTTCTTTAAAAAATACCAATTGGAGGGCAGCAACCCAACAACCGGTTGTTCACTTCATTTGAATATTTCAGGGCAGATATATATTGACTTGATTAACAATTTAACTCCTTGTCAGATTTCCTCTTAATGATTTGGTTTCAGAGTTATAAGCAAAAAACTACATTTTACCCCTGTTCTATTTTTAGCCGTGGTGGCCATCTTGGTTGGATGGCCAGGTCATCGGACACATTTTTCAAACAAGGTACCTCAAAGATGATTGTGGCCAAGTTTGAATAAATTTGGCCCAGTAGTTTCAGAGGAGAAGATTTTTGTAAAAAATAACTAAGATTTACGAAAAATGGTTAAAAATTGACTTTATAGGGCAATAATTCCTAAAGGGGTCAACTGACCATTTCGGTCATGGTGACTTATTTGTAAATCTTACTTTGATGAACATTATTGCTGTTTACAGTTTATCTCTATCTATAATAATATTCAAGATAATAACCAAAAACTGTAAAATTTCCTTAAAATTACCAATTTAGGGGCAGCAACCCAACAACAGGTTGTCCGATTCATCTGAAAATTTAAGGGCAGATAGATCTTGACCTGATAAACAATTTTACGCCATGTTAGATTTGCTCTAAATGCTTTGGTTTTTGAGTAATAAGCCAAAAACTGCATTTTACCCCTATATTCTATTTTTAGCCATGGCGGCCATCTTGGTTGGTTGACCGGGTCACGCCACACTTTTTTTTTAAAACTAGATACCCCAAAGATGATTGTGGCCAAGTTTGGATTAATTTGGCCCAGTAGTTTCAGAGGAGAAGATTTTTGTAAAAGATTACTTAGATTTATGAAAAATGGTTAAAAATTGACTATAAAGGGCAATAACTCCTAAAGGGGTCAACTGACCATTTCGGTCATGTTGACTTATTTGTAAATCTAACTTTGCCGAACATTATTGCTGTTTACAGTTTATCTTTATCTATAATAATATTCAAGATAATAACCAAAAACAGCAAAATTTCCTCAAAATTACCAATTCAGGGGCAGCAACCCAACAACGGGTTGACCGATTCATCTGAAAATTTCAGGGCAGATAGATCTTGACCTGATAAACATTTTTACTTATGTCAGATTTCCTCTAAATGCTTTGGTTTTTGAGTTATAAGCCAAAAACTGCATTTTACCCCTATGTTCTATTTTTAGCCGTGGCGGCCATCTTGGTTGGTTGACCGGGTCACTCCACACATTTTTTAAACTAAATACCCCAATGATGATTGTGGCCAAGTTTGGTTCAATTTGGCCTAGTAGTTTCAGAGGAGAAGATTTTTGTAAAAGTTAACGACGACGGACAACGACGACGACGACGACGACGGACGCCGGCGCCAAGTGATGAGAAAAGCTCACTTAGCCCTTTAGGCCAGGTGAGCTAAAAAGGTGGCCAAGATGGCCGTCATAGCTAAAAATAGAACATAGGGGTAACATGTATATTTTGGCTTATATCTCTGAAACCAAAGCATTTAGAGCAAATCTGCCATGGGATTTAATTGTTCATCAGAAACCAAAGCATTTAGAGCAAATCTGCCATGGGATTTAATTGTTCATCAGGTCAAGATCTATCTGCCCTGAAATTTTCAGATGAATCGGACAACCCGATGTTAGATTGCTGCCCCTGAATTGGTATTTTTTAGGGAGTTTTGCCGTTTTTGTTATAGACTGTAAATAGCAATAATGTTAAGTAAAGTCAGATCTACAAATAAGGCAACATGACCAAAATAGTCAGTTGACTCCTTAAAGAGAAATTGTCCTTTATAGTCAATTTTTAACAATTTTCATTAATTTTTTGTAATCTTTCACAAAAATCTTCTCCTCTGAAATAATAAATCAAATTTAACCACAATCATCATAGGGTATCTAGTTTTATAATTGTGCCCGATGACCCTGCCTGGCATGGCTAAAAATAGTACATAGGGTAAAATGCAGTTTTTGGTTCATATCTCTGATCCCTGAAACCAAAACATTCATAGCAAATATTACAGGATAAAATTGTTTATTTAGGTCAAGATCTATCTGACCGGAAATTTTAAGACCATTTAAACAGCAATAATGTACAGCAAAGTAAGACCTAAATGGTCAGTTGACCCCTTAACCAGTTATTGCCCTTTATAGTCATTTTTTAACATTTTTCATAAATTTTGTAAATTTTCACAAAATATTTTCCTCTGACACTACAGGGATAAGTTCATTATAGATAGAGATAATTGTAAGCAGCAAGAATGTTCAGTAAAGTAAGATCTACAAACACATCACCATCACCAAAACACAATTTTGTCATGAATTCAGCTGTGTCCTTACTTTAAAAGAGGGACGAAAAATACCAGAGGGACAGTCAAACTCATAAATCGAAAATAAACTGACAACGCCTGGCTAAAAATGAAAGGAGACAAACAATAGAACACATGACACAACATAGATAACTAAAGAATAAGCAACCGTGACAAACCCCACCAAAAACTAGGGGTGATCTCAGGTGCTCCAGAACGGTAAGTAGATCTTGCTCCACATGTGACACCCGACGTGTTGCTTATGTTATAACAAATCCGGTAAAACTTCTAATTAGGTAGGTCACATTCATGAAAGGGAAGGGGATTTTATTTACGACGTAAGGAACATATGATCCGATATCATTTGTGAAACTGTTATTCCGCATTAAACGGTCAACCAACTCTTGATGGCGTCCGTAAAATTTACGAAGGGATGATTTCAACTTCACCATTTTGGAACTCTTGGTTTAATAGCTTTCTTGTGAGCAGCAATCCTCTATCAAGAAAATCATGATAGGAAATGCAAGCACAGGAATATCGTATCAATTGGGAGATATATACCCCGTCTTAATATGCACATAGGTGAGCGACACAGGCTCTTTAAATTGCATAGCGACAGAACTTTGGAAAGTTACCAGTATACATCAACATGATAGGGACAAAGAAGTAGGTCCGATAAGGATCGATTTTGGCCTCAAATTTCAGGTTCAACAGACGAAAGATTTTGACCACTTTTTAAACACTTAAGTGTCTATTTCATTTGAATCAATTAGTTTATGTGACAATTTTTAACTTATTCAGTCATTAAAAACGATCCGATTCAAGCTCAAATATGAAAAAGGCAGTGTCTGCGCGTACCCGCATGTGGGTACGAATCACGTGGTACGAATAGTCAAATTGACATTCCTAGGCTACGCGTACCCACATCCGGTTTTATAATAAAATGCAATCAAATCGGGAATTAAACGTGAAATATATACAGAAATTATCGATAAATCATAATATTGGGATTTCGAGTAGAACGAGTGAAGGGTATGACAAATAATATTTTCGAATTGTATTTATAAGTTAATAATATATAATAAACCTTGCAAATTTTAAAAATGCATGTATAACCAAGGAATTGTATATTTAAATATACAATTCCTTGGAAAAATCAACCAAATATGCCAAAAATGTCAATTTTCAGATGGTTTTTGTCAAAAATGAAAGTGGCCGCATCCGTGTTTATTCTCAACCTTTATACATGTTATGTATTATCATAAAATACAACTTACATTTCAATATTAAGGATGAACACGAATGCGGCCACTTTCGTTTTACACGAAAACCGTCTAAAATTTAACTAAAATGCTAGAATTGTGAAGATTTCAGTATTTTAGCATGACTTAATGGTGCTAGTACCCGATATATGTGCATTGTATTGTAAAAAAACAGCCCATATTTATATAGCAGAAGCATTATAATACTGTCCAATAAATAACTAAACGGCCGTTACATTTTTACAATTTTGTAAAACTGCTATATTTTGGGGCCAAAAAGGGGTCTTACTGAACCTACTCCTTTTGAATTCCGAAAAAGAAGCCTTTGATATAACAAGTAGGTAAGACAAGGCTGCCTCCTGTCATCAATAATTTTCCTCCTGGTGGATGACTTGATCATTAAGCAACAGACCACAGAAGGAACGGTATTCAATGGATCATGTTCACCCAGTTTAGGGAGCTACCATTTGATTTTTATGGGGGGGCTAGGATGAAAAATTTTGTCCTGCATTTTTTTAGTTGTAATCTCTGTCCTGCCTTTTTATTTTTCACTCTATTCGGTCCTGCCTTTTTTTTATTAGTTTATCCCGACTTTTTTTTACCTAAATTGTCATCCTGCCTTTTTTGTTTGCAAAGTGTCTCATCCTGCCTTTTTTTTTTACTCAAAACTCCTGTCCTGCCTATTAGCTCCCTTAGTGACGTAGAATTTGTGATGACATTGCTTTGCTGTCCCACAAACACCAACAAAGCAGCCGGACAGACTATAGCTGTTAATTTCTGTGCCATTTGGTCTCTTTTAGAGAGTCATTGACAATCATACCACATCTCATTTTTATAGCACTGGAATAAGGCAGAGCTGTAGAAACAGGCCTATCTATCAACCACAAAAAGCTTTAGGGAGCTACCATTTGATTTTTATGGAGGGGCTAGGATGAAATTTGAAAAAAATAGGCAGGACAGGAGTTTTGAGTAAAAAAAAAGTCAGGACGACAATTTAGGTAAAAAAGTCAGGATAAAAAAAAAAAAAAAAGCAGGACCAAACAGAGTGAAAATAAAAAGGCAGGACAGATTACAGCTAAAAAAAAATGCAGGACAAAATTTTTCATCCTAGCCATGATTTTTTTATTATAAATAATACATGTCAAGTCATTATGTACCATTTAATCAGAATTAAACATCATTCTCTGCAGAAATGAATCCCAACTGCATATACATTTATTGCATACATACATAGTATTAAAGTTTGGTTGTAACTAGCCTCATTTAAAAGTATTGGCAAACATATTTCGCCGAGTGGAGCGAGACAAAATGTTTTTGAAGGGTTTTGGGGCCACTGAAGGCCTAAGAAGCTATAGAACAAATGATGCAAAATCATGCTTTCTGGGTGTTCCGAAGACCCTTTTATAATCTGAAAATGCAAGTTTTGTTTTAACAATTTTTTTGACAATATTTTGGTCTCAAATGTATAAATTCAGTGTAAGACTTAAGTTTCTATGGACAACATCAAAAGACCATGCATGTGCATGGTAAAGCAAAAATGGAATTCACATAGTTACGTCTGTGGCTGCTGCTTTTTTAAACTCATGATCAAGTTCATAACAAAATTACTAGATTACAAAAGGAATGCAACACTAACAGAAAACAGAAGGGCAATCAATGAACAAAAAGACAAATAAATAAGAAACATTGATCCCGAAAAATCAGGGCCACGGCTACGTCTAAGGGAAAAGAGAACTTGCTTCTTGCAAGCCACTCGCCGTGAACACAATTTGATATGGAGACAAGCGTTTGGTTTTGAAATTTCCTACACGAGGCATTTGCCTCAATGTAGTTACTGCGCTGTTAAAGTAAAAGTGAGGTAAGGTTTACCTCAAGTTAAATGAAACTAATTTTCAGACATTTCACGTATATTTAAATAATATTTATACTTTTATTATTAAAAAAAAAATGGAAGAGTTTCACGATTTTTTTGGGAAAAAAAATGAATTTATGAAGAATCTGGTGCCATCTTATCCTTTCGATATTAGACCTGCTGAGTTATTTATTTTCAATACACTGCAAGTCAGGTTATTTATTTTCAAACTACCACAGAACAAACCATTTATTTTTGTTATTATCAAGGCCAAGTTATTTACTTTCAAAATCCTCCTGACATTTTACTTGCTCTTATAGTACAGATATTCAGCAAGAAAATAGCTATCAAGATTGCACACACCGAAATGTCTTGCCTTCCTTACTGACCACTGATTTTATGTTGATAATACTAAATATAAATATGAACTACAACTATCACATAAACTAAACATGGTCCAAGAAAATGAGATCAAGGAAAGATAAACCAAACTAGAAATACATGTTCATCTTACAATCATTTCATACACCAAATATAGATACAACTATAAAATTGCTTGTTTTGGGCCCCTTTTGGGCCTCTAATTCCTAAACGGTTGGGACCATCAACCCCAAAATCAATCCTAACCTTCCTTGTGTAGTATTGAACATTCTGAGAAAATTTCATAAAGATCTATTAACTTAAACTTAAGTTATTATCCAGAAACCAATGTGTCTTTGGACGACAACGACGACATCATAACATTATAGGATCAAAATGTTTGATGAAATATCTAGTATTGTCCCCTGTTTTAATTCAATGAGTGAAGAAAACAAATTTGATTTTATATTTTCCTGCGAAGAATGTGATATTTTACTTATCATTGTTAACTACATAAGTGAAATGTATAATGAAAGAAACAATTATAATGTCAATATATGAACTGTGTAATTGATGGCTCAACTTATAATGTTATATATATTATAACATATTTTTTATAACATAAGCATAATATTTTAATTGATAATTTTAAAGAGGAGGCATGCTGTCAAAAATAGTATTATAATTAATACTAATAATCTATGTTTTTGTTTTTCTTTCAATGCTACATGTTTGTAGTGTTTAATGACTATCGTTTTGTATTTAATATGCCACTGTCTGTTTGTTTGTTTTTGTTGTATATTTTAGTAACAATCCTATTGTTTGGATTTTATACTGATAAAATTCTTATTCTTATTCTTATTCTAACATTATACGATCCCAAAAAAATTTTGGGGTAATATAAAAACAGACCAAAAAGCTAAAAACTAAACATTGAGAATGAACCTTAAAAATTATGTCAAGGTCAAATAAAACATGCCAGACAAGTAAATCATAAAATATTTTCTCACATCAAAAATAGACGACCTATTGCATACAGCAGCAGAAAAAACAGGACCAAAACTTAACTTTAACCACTGAACCATGAAAATGAGATCAAGGTCAGATGACACCTACCAGTTGGTCAGGTTCACCTTACAATCATTCCATACATCAAATATAGTAGATCTATTGCTTAAAGTATATGAGGTACTTGACCACAAAAACTTAACCTGATTCACTGATCCTCAAATGAGGTCAAAGTCCAGTGAAAAACTATTTGATGGGCATGAGGAACTTGTAAGGTATTTTTCAAGTACATCTCCAAGAAAAATGGTGAAATTAAAAATAAAAAAAAGTTCCTGTTCAATTTAATATTCTAGAAGATCAAGACATACCTGTGTAAAATTACTATAGATAACAATAATAGTTTCTTTATTCATAAAATGTAGACATTTATATACATAACAAAAATCTACTTAAAACAACAATAAATAAATGGAGTGTTATTGCACATCACCCTCTTAATATTCTTGTCATGATGCATCAGCATTTATACTTAATCCACCTGGTGATACTAATGCTTCTACTACTGGTTCAACTGGCTCATTAACTGGTGTTCCTAGTGGCTCACTGAAATAAATAATTATCAGAAGCTCAAAATGTATTCATTACTAGTAGCTTAGATGCATTGGCATAAACATACACCTTAGTTTGGATTTCTTGAGTTTCTAAGTGGTTTTATACATGTTTACATTAACTGTTTAAAAACTTTTGAATCATCCTGTCTTGTTTGCTGTATTTTATTCTCATTCACTTTATTCATTTTTATGTCAATTTTTGACAAAGGTTTTAATGACTGATTTCAACTTCAGTTAAAACTTTGACTCTAGTTGCCACTTGCTGGATTCAGTCTATATGCCATTTGAAATAAAAAATTGATCAAATTACATAATTAAAAAAATTACAGCTTTGAAATGAATGCATAAGGTGACTCCTCTTTTCTGAAACAATAATATAACATCACAACATACAAAGACACTATAAAATATCAATTGGAAAGCTTAACTCAATCAAAAAACGTATGATGGACCAGACATTTGGACTATCACTGACAAATCAAGTTATGTTAGATATGGGCAGAAAATAAGCCTTGCAAAATTTTTCCAACTGATTTCCTCAAAGAGAATTTCAGATCAAGTAATTAACCGAATTGCAGAGATCTTATAAAAATGTTGAAATTGGACATAAGGATCAGCAGGCAGCTCAACTAAAGAAACTTAAAAAATAAAATTGCATATTATTCATTTTTTAAAAAGTATTTTTTTTCCCCCCTTTCATTCACTGTTTAACTAAGTACTTTATAATATTATCATTAGTCAACTGTAATAGTTTGTAAACAATGAAATAAAAGTAGTTCAAAACATACAACATCTAAATGACACAGTTTACAACTACAAACAACATCATTGACTTACTCAAAAGCATTAACAGAATACTGACCAACACAACACTAGGTCCTGTAATATTAGTACATGCTTATCACTTCATGCACAGTATCAACTTACAAACATAAAAAAATAAGGTTCTTCCAAAAATATATATTATTAATATGACAATACACTTCTTTTTTTTTTCCACAAAAACTGGAATAAAATAAACGTCATCACAAAAGCTTAATTTGGCATATAAGGTCATAATTATGAACACAGTTGTTAAAAGTTAAATATATAAATATTTGTCAAAACGTTTATATCATACTACCTCTTTATTCTAATAGAAATTCAATTCAATTTTTTAACTAAGCTTTTCATGAATTTATTTTATTTCTAACTAAATCAAAACGCTTTCAACTGTGTTCGTGCATGCAACAAAGTGACTGTTGCTAAGCATCACATGGTTGTTGCCAAGCAACTTACTTGTCATGTGATTGACTATCCGAAAATAGTTGTTCATCAGTAAGGGACATGTACATACTTGATCTCACCTTTTCCTGTTCTCTGTTGATAAGTGATTGACGTGAAAGCACATCAGATAGTATTGCATGCTCGCATGAAGTTTGATACTAAATTTCAGGAAGCTCTGATTTGTAGTTCCTCAGTAAAAATAAACTTAGTACACATATTCATTATGAAGAATTTACCCAAATGTAGGCTAATTTCTAAATTTAGGTTTTGATCCAGATTTAGTTGTTCACTGAACATATAAATGTGATAGTGTGAGAAGAGCACTGTTGACGTTTAAAGTATCATGATGAACAGGGTGAATGCATTTGCACAACTACAACTATAACTAGCCCTTCAACATCTGTCAGAAAGAGGTTTGAACTACAACATTTACCCTGTATAAAAATTGTACTTTATCATACGGTAGGTGTTTCTCCTCAATCTTATTCAAACATGTCCTTTTACTTAAAGAAATTTGTTATCTGAAAGAGGTTGTCATCTCTAGCCTTTGATTTTATAATCATCAATCTGCTCATTCTCCAAAATATCTGTCAAACCAAGAAACTATGCATAGAAACTTAAAGCAAGAAAGTTAAAATATTATTTAAATGTTTTTAAGACCACATTCAGGGCAGTTTCTATAGAGACCATTTCAAACTTAGATTAGGCTTTGCTCATTGTTGAAGGCCATACAGTGACCTATAGTTGTTAAGTTATTTGTCATTTGGTCTCTTGTGGAGAGTTGTTTCATTGGCAATCATACGATTCATACCACATCTTCTTTTTTATAATTAGGCAGTTCTTAAATCTCATAATACCTTCTGTCATTTTGGTAATCTATCTGCTGCTTCATAAACATGGCATTTTTCATAAGATCTTGTATATTCTGGAAATGCATACTACTTTTCTGTAAATTCTTCACTGCACTGTAAAATAGAAAAAAATACTGATTTTCTGTTTTCAAAAAAGGAAAACTCCTCTCTTCTCTTTAATAAAAAGGTCATAAAAGATACCAAGTTTTAAATGGAATATGCCAGATGCAAAATTCTTCTCAATCTGACACATAAGTGACTCTTATTTGTTGCTGACAAAATATGAAATAGTCTACTTAGTAGTTTCAAAAAATACTTGTTGGAGAAAGGGACTGACGGAAAGGAAAAAGTGATTGCAATATAGGGCCCCACTTCTGAGTAAGAAAATACTAAATCAATTGAATTCCTTGTATATACTTTCTAGTACATTAAACAATAAAATTTATACAATATATATATACTTTGTAGCATATTCTGTGTCAAAGCTGGCACCCTGTACCTTCTGTTGTATGTCTTGAACTTCATGCTGAAAAAATTAATATAAAACACTGTACTTTTCAAAATATTCTTTATCCAAAATGTTTTAGGACTAAATTTGATTGAAAGAAAATGTAAAGTTCTTGTAATTAGCTTTAGAAAAAGATAGAATTACGACATCAAGGGTTTATAATTTCTATTTTAGATACAACTTAATGAAAATCAAATGATACTGCTTGAAATATTTAGATTTCAGTGTGTTCTGGTATTTGGTTTAGTTTAAATATCTTTTATTTGCTGAATTAAAGCAAAATGGATTAGACACAAGTAAATCATACTTATGAAATCTTCTCCATAATACAATATAAAGTTACAATAATAGTATAATATAATGGACATGCATATAAAAAAAAACAGTTTATACAATATAATACTAGCTTTCATAGGTGAACAAAGAGGATAGAAAGTAAAAAGAGAAAAAAGAATGTTTGAAAAGTCGTATAATTCTGTGATGATGACTTGTGAATTGATGACAACGATGACGTTCCGTGTCAGTAATAATGGTATTTGGTGAATAATATGTATTAATGGCAATTATACTAAATCCTCTTATTAGTATATTTATTCATCAATTCAACGTATTTTATACATATTTCAGAATTCATACAAATGTCAGGGATTTTCTTTGTTCCCTTTTAGACAGGTCATAATGAAATTCTGCAAGGTCAAGTAATGCATTTTTGTCTTAACTAAAGTATTTTAGCCAAAAGTTTCTTTAAGCTGATGTAGAGGCTTTTCATTAAAGAGAATTTGTCAACTTGTTTCTTTCCATTTTTTGTTTCTTTATTTATTTCTAGATTCTATTCATTTATAGTGACTAACTCATTCAATTCAGTTTCTACATTTTTCAATAACTGAATTGAAGTCTCCTTAACAAATGCCTTTATCTCCCATCCCTTCTTCTACATTTACTTTAGTTCCTAAAAAATTAAGGTTAGAACTGCATTGGAAATTAAGTTTCCTATCCAATCAGACAAATGGGTAAGACATCTGTCTCCGAATATAAACACATTTCCAAACATTTTGCTATACCCCCATTCTGTTTGACTTACCTTAGTTTCTACAAGCTGACTTGCCTTACCAGTAGTTTCTATAAGCTGCCTTATCTTATTTTTACAAGCTAACTTACCTTAGTTTCTACAAGCTGACTTACCTCAGTTTCTACAAGCTGACTTACCTTAGTTTCTACAAGCTGACTTTAAAACCTCAGTTTCTACCAGCTTACCTTAGTTTCTACAAGCTAACTTACCTCAGTTTCTACACGCTGACTTACCTTAGTTTCTACAAGCTGAGGTAGAGATTTTCTCACATGTTCTTGGATTCTGAAGAAGGCTAAAGATGGTTCATTAGCTATCACATTCATATTTTCTGATATTTTGTCTGTCACTGGAAAATGATGATCCAATAAATTATTAACAGAAAGTTTTTTCACAGGATTGATAGAATTAACAAGAGTACTGACATTTATTTATTTGATAGACATGATAGAGACATGTTGCAAGGATTTTTTTTTTAATTACAAAAATACCATGGTTATTTCCAAGAGATTTGAGGCTCAAAGATTCTGTGTAAAAATTTTGTCGACAGTGGAGGATCAAGAACTTTTCCTAAGGGACTGACTGACCTAAAAAAGCTACCGTCATGATTCAGTGATTCCCTATATAACCATCCAAATTTTTCCCACAAAAAGGTGGGCCCTGGGCCCTCCTTGATCCGCCTATAGTCAACTTTAAAATTTATAGTGTACTAACACAACATTTAGTGATTTTAAAAGCTTTATAGATAGTCAATGCCCATGTTGGGAAATTAAATTGCTTGCTATAAGTCTTGTTCCACTTCCCATCTTGTTTAAGTAACATGTAAAAAAGATTGTTGTCATTGTTTCTACAATTTAAAAAAAAAAGAAATTTTAATGTGCATGAGAACATTATGAAATGTTTTATGACATCTTCCACACAATGTTTCATGTAGAAATTAATTTCTAATATAGTCCTTATAATTCATTTTTAATCAATGAAAAAAATCTTTTGTAATCTTGTAATTTTCATTTTGTATTTCATTCTAATTCACAAATTTCATCTTCTTGAATTAATTCAAACATCCACAGAAACAAAACTGGAAACAATTTGAAATTAAACATTTATATAATCTTAACTTTAACAATTATCTCTCCTATGAATGTTCTGCTATTAATTACTACAGGTACAGTATTGGTTTCAACCCTTTTTTAGTTTAGATCCTGAGTGACAGAGTCAACATTTTTCTTAAATTAATTTGAAAAGAAACACACTATGTGGCATTACTAGAAATTCTGTATTTCATAGTAATTCTCATTTTAACTGTTGCACTATTTCAGCCTAGACATTGGTTTTCATATTTCCAATCTCAATTTGAAAAAAAAGTAATTATGGTGTTATTTAATTATACAAGACAATAAAATTAAGCATGGTAAAGCATAAGTAATTTCTGTATTACTATACTCTAACACAACAATTTCTTTCTTCCTTTAATATTTTAAAATTGAAAACAACTTGTTCTAGAATAGTCTTACCTTTTCTAGCTTTGTATTCTAATTCAGCATCTTGAGCCTCTTTAAACAAGTTTGCTGTAGCCATTCTATTGTACAAACTGTCCCCACCTATAAAAGATATAAAACATAATGTAGGAAATCTCTGATTTAAAGGTCTGCCTAAATACCCACAATGAACTTGATAAACAATACAACGACTGTCTAACATCAATGAGAAAAGGACACTAATAGTATTGCAGTACGTACATTGAATTTGATATAGAATATAACAACAGTCCAATTTCACTGAAAAAAGGACACAACAAGTATTGTAGTACTATTGAATTAATAAAGCATTAAATGAAAATATTTTATATGAGATAACAGCTCAAACAGTATAATAGTGGATGAAACCTAAACAAATAAACTAAAAATTACATGCAAGTCTCAGAATTATAAAAGTCCAAATATAAATCATATGTTTCAAAATGTTTATCAGGAAAGACTCTTGGTGGATGTTAGTCTCATTGGCAATCCTAGTACAACATCTCTTTACTTTCATAGTGATAAAACAAACTTAGAATCTGCTTACCCTTACGGAGCATCTGAGACCACCCTCAGTTTCTGGTGGGGTTCTTGTTGCTTAGTCTTTAGTTTTCTATGTTGTGTCTATTGTACTATTATTTGTCTGTTTGGTTTTTTTAGTTTTAGCCATGACATTGTCAGTTTATTTCGATCTATGAGTTTGACTATCCCTCTGGTATATTTCGCCCCTCTTTTAGAGAAACTGATTAATTATGCTTAATGTTATAAAATTATCCTACACTTGCACTTTGATGATATTTTTGTAATGTTGTTCTCTTTTAGTTTTACTGCCATGGTATAGGTTTGAAACTAGTACAAATAGAAACAAATTTATAAACACAGTGCAGATGATACATTTATGAGACAGCAACTTAACAACACACACAAATTTGGGTGCCACTAAGTAACTACAAAGTATAAAATGTAAGGACAACAACAGAATTCTTAAAAAAATTTACAACAACATGGACTTATAAAAGTCAAAATAAAAGCATGTATATAACATGAATTTGTGCACATCATAATGAAATTAAAGAAAGAAAGGGAAATACAAATACCCAAAGAAGTCTATGTCACAAGTTAGACATACATATAATCAAGGCATGGAGCCAGTAACTTGTAAGCATAATAACATGTAATAAACCAACATGTATTGATGCCTATGCCAAACCAGGTGCTCCACAGGGCGCAGTTTTATACGACCCCAGTTGTTGAACCCTGAACAGTTGGGGCAAATTTGGTCACAATATTCAAGCTTGAAGTCTGAATTTGGATTGTGATAAAAATTTTGACATAATATAGGTTTTTGTCACAAGTCACAAAATTAATGTGGTCAAAGATCTAACAAATCTATTGCACAATACTGTGTAATTGAAGATTTCTTCTTGAAACTTTTCAAAATTTGAAACTTGAAAAAATTAAGTTTTAATGGGAATCTTTTTGAATGCTTGCAAAAAAGTAACAGTACTTGTAAGTAAGTTGGCTAAGACTCATAATCTTAAACAATATAACCTATCTTAATAAAGTCAGTTGAACATCTTTGACGAATATACAAATATTCTCTGAATAAAAACAGTAAGAAAATATGATAACAGGGATTGAACTTAAGATTTTGACAATGGTAGACCACAGCTTAAAACTTGTAGCCAATTTATTTAGTTCTATACAAGAAAAGCAGAAACTTTGGGAGCCCACACAAAATTTTAGGGGCCATTGGCGAGCGGACCCCTGCTAATTTCAAACCCTGTGATAATAAATGCAGAGTTTTCGATATCACAAACTGGTCAAAACATTTACTAAATTTTATCACCGGTATAAGAAAATAATTCGTAAATATAACTCAACATGCAGACATCTTATACGTTCAGGTATTTCACATCCAAAATTTTATGGAAATATTCTTTATAAAGCACAAAAATGTCAGTATTCTCCTCAGAAACTAACAAAACCTTTAAATAGACTTATTAAAAGGGGATATAGTTACGATACTGTTGTCAGGTCATTAAAGATTGCATATTTTGGCTTTAACATTGATTCACTGATAGGGTCTTTGCATCGGAACTAAACACATTTATTTCTAAAAAAACAGTTGTTGGCATGACACGGGTTATGTTCTTCTCATATATTTTATGATAGTATGATACTAAACCCCTAACGGGAGGGATTGTACCTGATATTCATATGATGAAGACATAATCTTTCAATCAGTTTAATTGAGGTTTGGAGCTGGCATGTCAGTTAACTGCTAGTAGTCTGTTGTTATTTATGTATTATTGTCATTTTATTTATTTTCTTTTGTTACATCTTTTGACATCAGACCTGGACTTCTCTTGAACTGAATTTTAATGTGCGTATTGTTATTGTTTTACTTTTCTACATTGGCTAGAGGTATAGGGGGAGGGTTGAGATCTCATAAACATGTTTAACCCCGCCGCAATGTTGCGCCTGTCCCAAGTCAGGAGCCTCTGGCCTTTGTTAGTCTTGTATGATTTTAAATTTTAGTTTCTTGTGTATAATTCGGAGTTTAGTATGACGTCCATTATCACTGTACTATTATGCATATTTTAGGGGCCAGCTGAAGGACACCTACGGGTGCGGGAATTCTCGCTACATTGAAGACCCATTGGTTGCCTTCGGCTGTTGTTTGCTCTATGGTCGGGTGGTTGTCGCTTTGACATATTCACCATTTCCTTTCTCAATTTTAGGTTTATTTTTTTTTCAATTCCAACATAAGGAATTTTTCTTTTTTGATATCAGAAATTAAAGAGATAAAAGAAAGACAGAATAAAGTGAGTTCTTTCAAAAACAATGAACTTAACAATGTGACAGTTTTACAGATACAAAATGTAGATTTATGATCTGATCATGCATATCAATATATTTATACAACAGTTATCTACATACATTGACATACCGTTAATTAACTGTAGATACCAATAAACTTAAAACATTATTATCAGATTAAAAAACAAAAAGACATTTAAAGAATCAATGAAAAAAATAAATCATCTTTTATTTTGTTCTGAACAAGGCATTTGCATGAATTCAGACAAACATGAAAAACAAGGAAGTTACAACCATGACCTTTTTTCTGATATTTAAATGTTGTTCATAAGGTTCAACATATCAATATGCAACAAAATGCCAGACATGGTCTGAGTCAGATGACTCTTGCAGAAGATTGTGAAATCAATGTGGTAGCTTAAGGTTCATCAACCATTTTGCTAATATTGCTGTTTTTACATCACAAATTTACCTCAAGAGTACAGACAAACCTGTGTACCTGAAGAAGTTTTAAGGCATGGCAGGACCTAGATAATTAAATTTTAAATCCATTTTATGTTTCATAAAATTATAAAATTTTCAGGGTTTTGTTATTAATTTTTTTCAGCAGAAGGTGCAAAAGATACTTTAAGTTGCAGAGAAAATTTGAGAAGCTCCCCTCATGACATATAATCAATGTTGTGAGTAGTATGGATTTAAATAGACAATAGATGGATAATATAGACATCTGCAAGCAATAGGTGATTTAAAGTGTGTATCTGAGTGGACCTAATCAAATGTAAAGTGTGTACCTGAGTGGACCTAATCAAATGTAAAGTGTGTATCTGAGTGGACCTAACTGATTTAAAGTGTGTATCTGAGTGAACCTAACTGATTTAAAGTGTGTATCTGAGTGGACCTAACTGATTTAAAGTGTGTATCTGAGTGGACCTAACTGATTTAAAGTGTGTATCTGAGTGGACCTAACTGATTTAAAGTGTGTATCTGAGTGGACCTAATCAAATGTAGTGTGTATCTGAGTGGACCTAACTGATTTAAAGTGTGTATCTGAGTGGACCTAACTGATTTAAAGTGTGTATCTGAGTGGACCTAATCAAATGAAACTTGTTTGATTACTGTTAGTTTATTTTATAATCTTCTGCAGACTGGAAAAAAATGCACATCAAAATTAGGGTAAGGTAAGTTCTTAATTTTCTAAAACATAGATTATACATATAACTTTAAATATCTAGGTCCTGCTATACCTTAAAACATTACTACATTTGTAAATGCATCAGTTTCTCAAAGTAGATTTTGTGGTGTAAACATGGCCATATTTTTCATTTCCTTGATGAACCTTTAATATTATTATTTTTTTTCTACATAAAAGTTGACATTTTTAAAATATGTTAACTACCATTTAATGTTATTTTGCTATTTTTTTTCTCTTCTTGTCACTATAAATTTATTTCTTCTTGACATTCAGCTGACTTTAAATATAAATGAGACCCGATTAACGATATTTTTTACATGCAGAGATTTTGTAGTAATCATGTTAATTGAAAGAGTGTTTGAGAATTTTTTTACTGATGTTCAATAACCAAGTGAACACCTGCAGAAAGGGGTATAGTATAGTGTTCAAGAAGACTTTTACATTGTAATTTGAAAAGCTTTAAATTTATGTTCAAAGTTCATCATGTTCATAACATTAAGGGATGATATCAAAAGATCAATGTAGGTTAAAACTAGAGGCTCTCAAGAGCCTGTGTCGCTCACCTTGGTCTATGTGCATATTAAACAATGGACACAGATAAATTCATGACATAATTGTGTTTTAGTGATGGTGATGTGTTTGTAGATCTTACTTTACTGAAATTCTTGTTGCTACACTTATCTCTATCTATATTGAACTTGGCCCAGTAATTACCGTACAGTGAAAAATATTTTCTAAAAATTTACAAAAATTTATGAAAATTGTTAAAAATTGACTACATATATAACGAAAGGGCAATAACTCAAAAGGGGTCAATTGACAATTTTGGTCATGTTGACTTACTTGAAGATCTTATTTGGCTTATCATTATTGCTGTTTACAGTTTAACTGTATCTGTAATAATATTCCAGATAATAACAAAAATATGCAAAATTTTCTTAAAGGGGCAGCAACCCAACAATGGATTGTCTGAATTGTCTGAAAATTTCAGGGTAGATCTTGACCTGATAAACAATTTTACCCCATGTCAGATTTGCTCTAAATTCGTTGATTTCAGATAAAAGCCAAAATCTACATTTTTCCCCTATGTTATATTTTTAGCCATGGTGGCCATCTTGGTTGGTTGGCCTGGTCATTCATTAGACACATTTTTAAAACTCGATACCCCAATGATGTTTGTGGCCAAGTTTGGTTAAATTTGGCCCAGCTTTCAGAGGAGAATATTTTTGTAAAAGATAACTAAGATTTACAAAAAATGGTTAAAAAATTGACTATAAAGGGCACTAACTCCTTAAGGGGTCAACCGACAATTTTGGTCATGTTAATTTATTTATAGATTTTACTTTGCTAAACATTATTGCTGTTTACAGTTTATCTCTATCTATAATAATATTCAAGATAATAACAAAAAACTGCAAATTTTTTCTTAAAATTACAAAATTGTACTAATTTGGTGGCAGCAACCCAAGAATGAGTTGTCTGATTAGTCTAAAAATTTCAGGGCAGATAGATCTTGACCTAATAAATAATTTAACCACAAAGTCAGATTTGCTCTAAATGCTTTGGTTTCAGAGTTATAAGCCAAAATCTACATTTTCCCCTATGTTCTTTTTTTAGCCATGGCAGCCATCTTGGTTGGTTGGCTGGGTCACACCACACATTCTTTGAACTAGATACCCCAATGATGACTGTGGCCAAGTTTGGTTAAACTTGGCCCAGTAGTTTCAGAGGAGAAGATTTTTGTAAAAGTTTATGGACGATGGACAACGGAAGACAGACGCCAAGTGATGAGAAAAGCCCACTTGACCTTTCAGGTCAGGTGAGCTAATAAGTTAAAACCTTAATAGACAACGTTTGAGTTCGATCCATTTCCGTCGAAAACTCTGGTTTTCAAATTAAATTCTCATAATTGAGTCTGACAATCAACACTGCTGTCATTAGGGGATTGTGATTAAGTACATTGTACTTAAAAAAACAACTTTATTTCTAGTTTATCCTGCACGATGACAATCACTTAGACCCTTGATGAACATTATACTTATATGGGGACGAAGTCCCCAATTACTGTAGAAAAATCAATAAAAAAAAAATTAAAAAAAATTTGGGAAAATTATCCAAATGGGTTATTCTACTAATGAACTCAAAATTGTTAACTTTTTTTTCCAGATCTACTTCCTTTTCCAGTCTGCATCTGCGCACAAATGTTTTGCTTGTTTATTCAACACCAAATCATTATTAATAATTGTTTGATATGAAAAAACGTTACCTGATAACATCGTTTCTTTGTTTACATTGAAAATGACGTCATAACTTAAATAACGTCACAACTAAATCCCTAACAATAGAACCAATATCGGAAATGTTACGGAATTTCCGTTTCTTTTATCAACATGATAAATAATACAGACTTCGTCCCCATTTACAAGTAATGCCTGCCTCATATTAGTGCAGGGATACAGGTGATCCCCTCTATCTGGTAAATGATTTAATAAAGGCGTGCATAATTGAAGAGTTTTTCCCAGTGACGGATGAACTTGAAAGTTTACTGTTCACATAGTTTTTTTAGTGACCCACCCCCTCTTAACTAAATTTGTGAAAAATTGATTGACCAATATAGATAATGTACATGTAAAATCAATGTCAAAATTGCAACAACAAAATTGATGTCGTCCCTAACAGCACTATACAAATTTCTGATTTGCACCTACTAATATATTATATATTTTGTAGTACTATAGGTTCAGTGGAATTATATGTTTTATCTATAATACCAAGCAAAAGATACCTTGCATCGCTCTTAAACGATACTGTGAGTAATTAAATGCATTGTCCATACAAAGACTTCACAAAGTCAACATCCCTCTAGCCCTTGACCATAAAAAGTGAAATTGTTATTTCGTTCGGGAATACCGGAAGTTTACACAAATGGTTAATAAATAAACAGGTGACGGTGAAAAGGGATGTGGCTACTGTTACGAACAAACAGGTGTAAATTAAGATTCGTAATTCCGAAAGTGTATAAAACTAAAACGAAACAATTTTTGATTACTTTCTAAACGAAAATTAGCGTAAAGATTCAAATATGAAGTAACAAATAGTACTTTTAATCTTTAATAAAAAACTAAATGTAATATTTCCCAATTTGATAAGGATATATACCATTGTACATCTGTTTGATATACTTTACCGGAATTTCTTAACTTGTATTCGAATCTGGCTGAGTTTAAATGCTTACAATCGTTAAACTATTGCAATTTTCAAGGTTTTAATTGAACAAAAATTACAACATAAAACATGCATGATTTTTTTAATATAAAACAGAAGATGTGGTATGATTGCCAATGAGACAACTATCCACAAAAGACCAAAATGACACAGACATTATCAACTATAGGTCACCGTTCGGCCTTCAACAATGAGCAAAGCCCATATTGCATAGTTAGCTATAAAAGGCCCTGATAAGACAATTTTAAGCCTATCAGTGATCTTGCCTAAATTACTACAAAAATGTTGCAGACTTCAGCCTCCATCTAAAGATTAGTTATGTATTTCAACTTAAGTTTCTAAATATTTCATGGATATACTTTAAATATATTGTAAATTAATCAGAGTAGTAGTATTTTAGATAGAGAAGGTCACTGTACGGCCTTCAACAATGAACAAAGCCCATACCGCATAGTCAGCTATAAAAGGCCCCGATAAGACAATGTAAAACAATTCAAACGTGAAAACTAACAGCCTTATTTTTGTAAAAAAAAAATGAACGAAAAACAAATTTACAACATATTTACAAACGACAACCACTGAATTACAGGCTCCTGACTTGGGACAGGCACATACATTAATAATGTGGCGGGGTTAAACATGTTAGCGGGATCCCAACCCCCCCCCTAACCTGGGACAGTGGTATAACAGTACAACATAAGAACGAACTATAAAAATCAGTTGAAAAAGGCTTAACTCATCAGATGGACAAAAATACAAGTGGACGTGGACGGTACTTATACATCCCGACACAAAAAGACACAATGAACAGATCTGAGAGTACTCACAGTTATCTGACAGCTAGTTCAAAGCCACTAACAACTAATAAAAAAAATCATGCAACTAAGACTAAACTATCAATCCGTACACATCCAACATCCAATGGATTTAGTGTAAAAACGTCATAAACAGCCAGAGAAAAACGTGACCTTGTGCAATGCCAAGTTACAGGTATCGACAGATTGTAGCTCCATGAATATGTATTTATACATATAACATACTAGGAATATTTAGTTAGCTTTTAATTTACTGATAACAAAATCAATATTTATACCAATAAAAACAATATTCAATGATCTTATTACAGTGTTGAATAGATAACCTTTTAGAATAAGTTTATTTAAAGGAGCGACAAGTTTACATGGATCATTTCTAAATTTCCGGGCACGGTTAACAACATTTCCGTAAAAATGAGGATGTGCTATCCCGTTTGAAATAAGTTTTCCAAACTAAAACAACCAAACTTCAAAACCAAATCTTTATATCTATGGAAAAATTTAGTAAAGGTTTTAAGTAATTTATGGTAATGATATCCCTGGTTTAATAATTTACCAGTAAGTAAGTTTCTTTTTAACATTTTATTCTTTATACATAGTGTAAACCAACTTATTTTCGCGGATACTTTATTTCGCGTTTTAAACTGTGAAGACCACTTCGCGGCTATTTAATTTCGCGATTAATTGATTTATTTGATGTAGTTTAATAAGGAAAGATCCAAGTTTTACATATTCGCGACAATTTATATTCGCGTTAGTTTTCTACTCGCGAAAGTTGCGAAAATAAATCGCTCGCGAAAATAAGTTGGTTTACAGTAATTGAATTCATAGGACAATCATTTACACGAATTATTTGTGAAAAGAATACCAATTATCGTTGATTTCATCTGAGACTACTATAACTACTACTACTGTGTTATAGTAGTCTCAGATTGACAACATATTTGTTACGTTCGGAGGACGTGTTTTTTTTTAACAGACTGTCGCCATTCCAATGGGAACAACACTGTGCCCCTCTACTTGCTGACTTGTTTCTTTATTATTACGAGGCTGACTTCATGCAGGAACTTCTTAGGAAGAAAGACAAGAAGTTAGCAATATCCTTTAACTCTACTTTCCGCTATATAGATGATGTTCTTTCACTAAATAATTCAAAATTTGGTGACTATGTGGAATGCATCGATCCCATCGAACTAAAGATAAAGGATACTACAGATACAGTTAAGTCAGTCTCATATCTTGACTTACACCTAGAAATTGACAATGAGGGTCGGTTGAAAACAAAACTTTACGACAAAAGAGATGATTTCAGCTTTCCAATTGTAAACTTTCCATTTCTAAGTAGCAACATTCCAGCAGCACCTGCATACGGGGTATATATCTCCCAATTGATACAAGATTCCAGTGCTTGCATTTTCATATCATGATTTTCTTGATAGGGTTGCTGCTCACAAGGAAGCTATTAAACCAAGAGTTCTAAATGGTGAAGTTGAAATCATCCCTTCGTAAATTTTACGGACGCCATCACAAGTTGGTTGACCGTTATGGAATAACCGTTTCACAAATGATATCGGATATGTTCCTTACGTCGTAACTACAATCCCCTTCCCTTTCATGAATGTTACCTACCGACTTAGACTTTTTACCGGATTTGTTATCACATAAGCAACACGACGGGTGCCACATGTGGAGCAGGATCTGCTTACCCATTCGGAGCACCTGAGATCACCCTTAGTTTTTGGTGGGGTTCGTGTTGTTTATTCTTTGGTTTTCTATGTTGTGTCATGCGTACTGTTGTTAGTCTGTTCGTCTTTTTCGTTTTTGGCCATGGCATTGTCAGTTTGTTTTAGATTTCTGAGTTTGACTGTCCCTTTGGTGTCTTTCGTCCCTCTTTTGTAGACTGAATGCGCGTATGGTGCAGAAAAAAATGGTACCTTTAATGTTATTAGTACCACTACAATGTAGGTTGATACCTCTGCTGAAGAACTGTTAGTCATGGAGGTTATCACCAGTCCAGTAGCCAGTGACTTTGGTACTGGCATTCATGAAAAAATGATTTTATTTTATTATTAAATTCTGTTGTTACAAAATGTTAAAGATGATTTTGAATTAAGGAATATATCTCCCTCATACAAAGCTCTTATTCCTTGCCTGGCTTTGGCTATACCTTTTGAACCTTTTGGATTAGCATAGCTCTTCATCCTTTGCATATTTTAATAAGCTTTTGGTTTTTAACCTTTTAGATTAGTATAGCTCTTCATCCTTAGCATATTTTAATAAGCTTTTGGTTTTTAACCTTTTGGATTAGCATAGCTCTTCATCCTTTGCATATTTTAATAAGCTTTTGGTTTTTAACCTTTTGGATTAGTATAGCTCTTTATCTTTTGAATAAGCTTTTGGTTTTTAACCTTTTGGATTAGTATAGCTCTTCATCTTTTGAATAAGCTTTTGATTTTTAAGTATTTTGGCTTTAGCATCACTGTAGAGACATTTATTGTCGAAATGCGTATCTGATGCAGGAAAAAAAATATGGTTCCGTCAATGTTATAAAGATGTAGAAGGCCGTACAGTGACATATAGTTTCGTTTGGTATTTGGTGGAGTGTTGTCTCATTGGAATGAAATTATACCACATTTTCTTACTTTTATATCAAAAGTAGGATTTTTTTGCTGGTTTTTTTTTCAAAGCCGGATTTGTTATCACGTCCCTCTCATCATCTAATCAATCTTTTTCAACACGCCTGCTTTGCTAGTATAGATTTTTTTTTTTACATAATATTCAATGTTTTATTAAAGTCTCATCAGAGGCGGATTTAGGGGGGGGGGCCACGGGGCAGCCCCCCCCCCTTTTTGGGAAAAAATTTGGTTGCTTATATAGGGAATCACTGAAGCGTGACTGGAGGTCTTAGGTCAGTCAGTGGGCCCCCACTTATGAAAATTTCTGGATCCGCCACTGCTCATCTCTCAAAAAGTACAATCAATCTTTATACATTGTAAAATTACACCAAATAAAATGAGAGCCATTCTATACAGAATTATAAGAGACTATTAAAATGCATATAGATATAATACACAATAAAAGTGACAATATGAAATAAAATACTATTTACAATATATAAAATTTCTACGTCTTTGTTTGGTGTCAACAAGGATTGGATATGCAGAGGTTTTTTTTATATTAAGCTGAATCTAACAATTTAAGTAGATTTAGAATTTTAGGCCCGCTGTCATTTAGTTCACATTGAAGTGGTCAAATTTCATAAAAAATATAATTCACCGCCATGGTTCCTCGATATGCTTCACAACCTAACCATGCATTTAAATTTTGGATATTGGACCATATAGAATGGGTCTCACGGAAATATATTTGTATTATACTTATTAATGAGAAAGGTATATATGCTAGATATACTTACATAAGGTGTGATGAGATGATTGAAGCTGTTAATTTTCTCCTTGATAATATTTATGTACGTTTCTGTAACAAAGTTTGTCACAGATGTAGGTATTCCTATGGGCACTTATTGCACCCCTTTAATAGACTTGTTTTTGTACTGTTATGAAACATATTTCATAACCAAACTCAGTAGAGACCCATAATTGCATTTGATTGATGAATTCAACAACCCTGACCATTATCTTGATGATATTTTTTCGTTTTTCCTGTATCTTGGCATTGCACAAGGTCATGTTTTTCTTTTGACTGTTTATACTAAATCCATTGGATGTTGGATGTGCACTGATTGATAGCTTAGTCTTAGTTTCATGATTATTTGATTAGTTGTTTTGGGCTTTGAACTAGCTATCAGCAACTAGGAGTATTCTCAGATCTGTACTTAAGTGTCTTTTTGTTATTGGGATGAACAAGTACACGTGCACGTCCACTTTGTTTTTGTGAGATGTATTTTTATTTGTATCCATCTGATGAGTTGAGCCCTTTTTCAACTTTTTATAATTCTTTCTTATGTTGTTCTGTTACACCACAGTCCCAGGTTAGGGGAGGGTTGGGATCTCAGTAACATGTTTAACCCCATCCACATTTTGTTACTTCTGTATGCATGTGCCTGTCCTCAGTCAGGAGTCTGTAATTCAGTGGTTGTCGTTTGTTACTGTGTTACATATTTGTTTTTGATTAATTTTTTCTACATTAATTAGGCCGTTATATAGTTTTCCTCGTTTGAATTGTTTTACATTTGTCATTTTGAGGCTTTTTATAGCTGAAGAGCCGTATGGGCTTTGCTCATTGTTGAAGGCTGTACAGTGACCTATAGCTGTTAATTTGTCATTTGGTCTCTTGTGGAGAGTTGTCTCATTAGCATCATACCACATCTTTTTAAAATCAGTAATTAAATCACAAGTTCATTAGACCACATTCATTGTGTATCAGAAACTTATTCTGTGTCTAATATTTAATCATAATCCAAATTAGACCTGTATCAATCTTAAATGCTGTGTCCATATTTGCTCCAACTGGTCATGATGTACCAAGCGGCATGCTGTGGAACATTCTATTTTAAAATAAAGCCAATCATATCAAACGTAGTAACCTTCAACGGACATATCCTGTTCCATTGTGCCAACATGCAAAACTTATGACGTCTGTAAACTGATGAGTCTCGAGGATGCTTTGTGAAATAGGTATTTCTCAAATAAAAGATTATTATACAATTTTGTTTATTATAAAGCAACATAAAACGTACAATAGTATTATGGATATATAAATAATGAAAACATATTTAAACTGTAAATTCAAACCAAATTTCGAAGTATTTATAGCTTGGTAATGTTAAACATTGGACAAAAAGAATAAATAATTGTTGTCATTTAAGGACATGGACAAATAATTGTTGTCATTTAAGGACATGTTCAAAATAAATCATGCTATCGAAATTTACAATAAAATTTTATTTTTGTGAAATCTTTACTGGTGTAGCAATTTAAAAAAAAAAATGTATCAAAAATCTGTGAATTTTCAGTCACTGGAAAATAAATGGATAAACTGGAGTATACAGTTATGTAGTTCCTTGCTGACTATCTTCTTATGTTAAATATGTGATACAGTTCTAAAGTTGACAGTAGAATCTTGAAAAAAAATGTTTAAATTCACAGGAAGACAACAAGTTTACTTTTAAAAAATTGTCTACATTCACAGCTCAACAAATTAACATTAACAAAAACGTTGGTTGACAGGTCGACAAATTAACTTTTACAAATAATTGTCTATACCTACATAGGTCGACAAGTTTCAAGGGTTAGTGGTAAGGTTAGGGTTAGGCATAGAGTTAATACCCATGCACCCATGCACCCATGCAAGTGTAAGGATTATGATTAAGGATGTTTGCTTGTCATGTTTTGGAATTTTTTTGGCAGATTTTCAAAATCCTCTGGTTTTATCCATTAAAAATTTTGCCCATTTTTCTTTTTATAAATCTATTACATACATAATTGTAAGCCATTTGTAAATGTCTTATAAAATCTAACCTTTTTTTTAATAGTTTTTGAGAACTTTAACTGGTCAATGATAAAGCTATGACAAATCAAGAGCCCCCTCAGAGAACATTTTCTCGCCAAAATTCCAATGGCTAATATCTTGAAAACAAGCACATTGACCCCTATATTTTTTTTTTGCTTTTTTGATTCCTCAATTAATCCCCTATCAATATATACTAGTTTTATGGAAAGTTATTTATTTTAAAACTGAGCAGCAAACTTCCTTAAGGGTTAGATTAAGGATGAGGGTTAGGGTTAAAGTAAAGGATGATAGTGAGTTTAAAGGTTGAGGAAATGCTCTATTAAGGTAGCACAATACAAAGATTTTTTCACTCCCAATCAGACAACTTTAAACTGATGTAATTCATTTCATCCTTCTTTATATTTTATAAATGAGGTACCAAAAGAAAGAAGAAAGATTAATCTGTGTTGTGTGCAAGAATCTATAAAATATTTTGGGATGCTATGAATAACAAAGAAGCTAAATTTTTTATATTGATAGGGGATTAATAAAGGAATCAAATGAGCAAAAAAAAAAACATAGGTCACCATGCTCGTTTTGATATTTGTATTTAAGCCACTTTCCTTAATATAGGCATCTGTTGACTTGTCAACCTGTCGATCTGTCTACCAGTCAACCATAAAATTTAAAAAAGAAGAACTTTATTCTATCAAATTGTCAACCATTACAATTATAATTTTCCATACATCAAATAATAATTATAAAATGATAAGTATTAATCAACTATTTTTATAACTATATTACAAGTTTTTATTTGCATAGGAATACATATATCAAAAGCCAGAACTAAATATCTGTATACTATATTTGAGCCAAACGAATAACAGCATTAAAAACAAAAAGGAGTAGGTTCAGTATGACCCCTTTTTGGCCCCAAAATATAGCAGTTTTACAAAATTGTTAAAATGTAAACCTTTAGTTATTTATTGGACAGTAGAATGCTTCTGCTACATAAATATGGGCTGTTTTTGACAATACAATGCACATATATCCGGTACTAGCACTATTAAGTCATGCTTAATTACTGAAATCCTCATAATTCTAGCATTTTAGTTAAATTTTAGACGGTTTTCGTGTAAAACTAAAGTGGCCGCATTCTTGTTCATCCTTGATATTGAAATGAAAGTTGTATTTGATGATAATACATAACATATATAAAGGTTGAGGATGAACACGGATGTGGCCACTTTCATTTTTACCAAAAGCCATCTGAAAAGTGACATTTATCGGCATATTAGGTAGATTTTTCATATTTCAGCTTGAATCGGATCGTTTTTAATGACCAAATCTGTTAAAATCTTTCACATAAACTAATTAATTCAAATAAAATAGACACTTAAGTGTTTAAAAAGTGGTCAAAATCTTTCGTCCGATGAACCTGAAATTTGACCGGACCGGACCTACTCCTTTGTTAATTTACAGTAAATGGAACCAGGTGCTCCGCAGGGCGCAGCTTTATACGACCACAGAGGTCGAACCCTGAACAGTTGGGGCAAGTATGGACAAAACATTCAAGCATGATACAGCTCTGAATTTGGATTGTGATCAAATTTTTGACATTACATGTTTTTTTTTTACACAAAACAAATGCCAAGATTTTACAAATCAATTAAAGATTTCTTCTTCAAACTTTTTAAATCTAAAATTAAATAGTTGACACAGCATAGGTTTCTGACACAGAATGAATGTGGTCTAATGAACTTAAAAGGTTTTTTTTGCCTTTGAGCAAATCACTATGCTGTTGAATATTAATCCTCTCAAAAAAATGTTTGAAGAAATTTTCTTTTTATTTATGAAATCTGAAATGAGAAAAATTTAACCCCCCCCCCTTTTTTTTCACATCCCCGTTTCCCTTTTTCAAAACTGATATCAATTCAAATTTCTAATGGAGTTTGCAACAATAACTACTCATTTAAATACATCATAAAATATTAAGATGTAAAAAAACTGCTTGTTATCACTGAATGGTAAAGATTATTTAAATTTATCAGTTGGTAGTAAAAAGTGTATATACATTGTATATTGTATATAACAAAGATTTAAGTTGATTCTGGACAAAGAAAGATAACTCCAATTAAAAAAAATTCTTGCTATTGCACAAATAGGATATTTCTTGCTTACTATTCTGGACAAAGAAAGATAACTCTAATTAAAAAAAAAATTGCTATTTCACAATATTGTGCAATTAGATATTTCTTGCCATTGCACAATACTGTGCAATTGAAAAGACTTGCTATTGCACAATACTTAATATAATAATTTTAGATCCTGATTTGGACCAACTTGAAAGCTGGGCCCATAATCAAAAATCTAAGTACATGTTTAGATTCAGCATATCAAAGAGGCCCAAGAATTCAATTTTTGTTAAAATCAAACTTAGTTTAATTTTGGACCCTTTGGACTTTAATGTAGAATTTGAAATTTGAAAACAGGACCAAAAATGAAGAATCTACATACACAGTTAGATTTGGCATATCAAAGAACCCCAAGGATTCAATTTTTGATGAAATCAAACAAAGTTTAATTTTGGACCCTTTGGACCTTAATGTAGACCAATTTGAAAACTGGACCAAAAAAACTTCAATAATCAAGAATCTAAGTACATTTTTAGATTCAACATATCAAAGAACCCAACCGATTCATTTTTTGTCAAAATCAAACTAAGTTTAATTTTGGACCCTTTGGACCTTAATGTAGACCAATTTGAAAACTGGACCAAAAGTTGAGAATCTACATATACAGTTAGATTCGGCATATCAAAGAACCCCAATTATTCAATTTTGATGAAATCAAACAAAGTTTAATTTTGGACCCTTTGGGCCCCTTTTTCCTAAACTGTTGGGACCAAAACTCCCAAAATCAATACCAACCTTCCTTTTATGGTCATAAGCCTTGTGTTTAAATTTCATAGATTTGTATTTACTTATACTAACATTATAGTGCGAAAACCAAGAAAAATGCTTATTTGGGTCCCTTTTTGGCCCCTAATTCCTAATCTGTTGGGTCCTAAACTCCCAAAATAAATACCAACCTTCCTTTTGTGGTCATAAACATTGTGTTTAAATTTCATAGATTTCCATTTACTTAACCTAAGGTTATTGTGCAAAAACCAAGAAAAATGCTTATTTGGGCCCTTTATTGGCCCCTTATTCCTATACTATTGAAACCAAAACTCCCAAAATCAATCCCAATCTTTCTTTTGTGGTCATAAACCTTGTGTCAAAATTTCATAGATTTCTATTAACTTAAACTAAAGTTATGGTGCGAAAACCAAGAAAATGCTTATTTGGGCCCTTTATGGCCCCTTATTCCTAAAATGTTGGGACCAAAACTCCCAAAATCAATACCAACCTTCCTTTTATGGTCATAAACCTTATGTTAAAATTTCATAGATTTCTATTCACTTTTACTAAAGTTAGAGTGCGAAAACTAAAAGTATTCGGACGCCGGACGACGACGACGACGACGACGACGACGCAGACGCCAACGTGATAGCAATATACGACGAAAATTTTTTCAAAATTTGCGGTCGTATAAAAAGTAACAGCATAAAAAAATGAATCATTTGGCTTTCAGAATTATCATTTAAAGATTTTATCAAACAAAAAAGCAATATATATCTTGTCTGCATGATTGTTATTGTCCATTGGATTGACCACACAAGGGCACCTGTAAAAGAAATAAAATGATATTTCATTTCCTGACAATCCATAGTAATTTCAAATAATGTTTATGAATTAGGTAATGTTTAAAGAATCTTCAAAATTTTAAAAATGGTATAAGAGAAAGAAGTTAAAAAGAACTATAAACCTTCTGAACATTAAAACATCTGATTTACTTCTATAAAGGCTGCAGTAGAAAATATAAAGATGAAATATAATTGCAAATAATAAAGATTTATAGAAATTTAAACTGTCCATAAGATTATATCAATTAATAAAATTTGTAAGAGGGTAGTAATGCCCTTTACCATCAGGCTTCAAGCAGTCATTATTGGCTACTGTTAGCATCAAATAATGATCGTTACCGTTATTTTTTGGAAAAAAACTAACTTTATTCCTCAAAATTTGTTTAATTTTTTCATCATCTAAAACTTTACATTTTATTGCATGCTCCAAATTTTACGTCATTTAGTTATAATTTTTACCGTTATTGGTTATAAAGGTATCCCCATTACCACCCTCTTGTATGTGGACAAATAAATATTTTCTCACCTCAAAAAGATCCTCCAGACAGTATCCAAAAGGACAAGCTGTGATGCTAACCTGTAATACAAAGTTGAATCTGTTATTTAAACTCTTCAAAAAATCTACAGTGGATTGAATGATTTTCATTGTGATTGAGGAAAACTTTGATTTCTGTGGATATTTGATAGAAAGTTGGTTGATAAAAAATTCTACTTTGAACATTTAAGTTTGTGGTTCATAATTACTAAAGAAATTCAGTGGATATTTAGTTTGAATCTTGATGAATAGAAAAAAGTCAAAAACAATTTCTGTTTCAAAGCTTGACAGTATCTTGACTATCTTGATTATCTTGGACAATTATGTACCCCTTTCCTCTGAAGCTGAATATCTCCATGTAATTCAATCTTCATGAAAGGGACCTGAACTGTTATTAAAATTGACATCAAACACTTTTAGATTAAAATTAAAGAATATAGTTCCAATGTCCCACTTGTTGCACTTATTTGATATTTCCATAGGGCATAACTCTATTAAAAAAAGTTGATCGTCCACCATTATAGAACTTGTCTGAGATATTGTGCGTTATGTGGGGAATAAAAATTTGGGTATATCTACCAATATGTTAGCAGTATCAGATCACCAGTTCTGTACTTCCAACACCATGAGATCAGTCCTCACATCAGCCTATAAACAAATAATAAAAGCAATATACTGTATGAAATATTCCTTTTACAAGTCAATCCAAGCACTATAGATATCTTTCACAAAACAGTCCACTAATAACACATACTTGTTAAAGAAATCTATTGTGCTTGTATTGATAGAAAAAAAGTCAACTGATATCTTGTGGATATGCGATATACTGTCCTCATGAACTTCAAAGATCCATGAAATTCTGCTGTGCAGTTTCAGTGGACTTGTAGTGCAACTGTTACAGCAGTATAGGCCTTAATTTAAGTTCAGAGGGGCATAACATAACTCCTAGAAAACAAAAATAATCATAATTTCTTGTTAACATGCACAACGACATAGTATTGTGTACGTACTACCTTGTTTTATAAAATTCTGTTGTAATGACAAGAAACAGGTTGATGGACAGGACAGGTCAAAAAATTATACCTCATGCAAATTCACATTTTACATTATTTTAGTCTAGAAATTCAAAAAATCTATGTAATGATCAAAACTTACTTTAAAAGTCTGATTCAATTGCCATTTCCAGTCTCAATCCTTATGGACAAACCAAAAGCTAATCTGTAATGTTTAAACAAATAATCTGACCTACATATTCAGTTACAAAAAAAATATTCTGGATCTATTTTTGACAAATAGGATATGAATGATGTAAAAAACAAAATTTTGTCTTGCTTAAAAATCTAGCTTCATTTAAAAAGCCATGACTCCACCCCATGAAAATCAATTGGTCTGTGAATATTAATAATACTTCAGTTAAAAAAAACATGATTTATTTATTTGTTTCTACTTTCTATATTAGTTGTTATTTATGTGCCTTGTACAAATCTAGTGTGTAAAGCCAAAAGAACCATATTTTTTCAGTTTATTCTTATTGTCCCAGATTATTGCATTGTTGAGCATTCACAAACATGTTTACTCAGTGGGAGATCAAGTACTTTTTATAAGGTGGGCCCACTGACTGAACTAAAAAACTAGAGGGTCCAAGGACCCTGTGTCGCTCACCTGATATTTTTATTTACAATTGTTGCATGATAAACGCAACTGTTGTACTGTCGTTTAGATACTAAAAAGTGCATTTGAAACCTATGTTTTATTTCAGCCATGTGGGCAGGCAGGGTCATCATACACAGTGGTCCCTGGATATCCTTGTGGTGATTTAAACCAAGTTTGTTTAAATTCAACAGTTGTTTCAGGGGAGAATTTTTGTAAAATTTATCTAACAAGAAATGCAAAGTAATGAGAAAGTTGTGAAGTAGTTTTGTTGTTGCGCAACCCCCCCCCCCCCCCCCCCCCCCACTTTGCCAAAAAAAACAAAAAGGTAATAAAAAATTATCATATAAGGGCAATCTATCCTATTAATGATTTCTGCAAAATTCAGTTGATTGTGCAAGGGTTGTATAGCCAGCTGAGGTCGTTAAAAACTCTCTTTCTTTTGTTGTTGCAGATAGATCTTGACCTGATAAGCAATTTTACCACATGTCAGATTTGCTCTAAATGTTTTAGTTTTTGAGTGATAAGCCAAAAACTGCATTTTACCCCTATGTTCTATTTTTAGCCATGGCGGCCATCTTGATTGGTTGGCCGGGTCACCGGACACAATTTTTAAACTAGATACCCCAATGATGATTGTGGCCAAGTTTGGTTTAATTTGGTACATTAGTTTCAGAGGAGAAGATTTTTGTAAAAGATAATTAAGATTTACGAAAAATGGTTAAAAATTGACTATAAAGGGCAATAACTCCTAAAGGGGTCAACAGACCATTTTGGTCATGTTGACTTATTTGTAGATCTTACTTTGTTGAACATTTTTGCTGTTCACAGTTTATCTCTATCTATAATAATATTCAAGATAATAACCAAAAACAGCAAAATTTTCTCAAAATTACCAATTCAGGGGCAGCAACCTATCAACGGGTTGTCCGATTCATCTGAAAATTTCAGGGCAGATAGATCTTGACCTGATAAACAATTTTACTACATGTCAGATTTGCTCTAAATGCTTCGATTTTTGAATGATAAGCCAAAAATTGCGTTTTACCCCTATGTTCTATTTTCAGCCATGGCGGCCATCTTGGTTGGTTGGCCGGATCACCAAACACAATTTTTAAACTAGATACCCCAATGATGATTGTGGCCAAGTTTGGTTTAATTTGGTCCAGTAGTTTCAGAGGAGAAGATTTTTGTAAAAGATAATTAAGATTTACGAAAAATGGTTAAAAATTGACTATAAAGGGCAATAACTCCTAAAGGGGTCAACAGACCATTTTGGTCATGTTGACTTATTTGTAGATCTTACTTAGCTGAACATTTTTGCTGTTTACAGTTTATCTCTATCTATAATAATATTCAAGATAATAACCAAAAACAGCAAAATTTCCTTAAAATTACCAATCAGGGGCAGCAACCTATCAACGAGTTGTCCAATTCATCTCAAAATTTCAGGGCAGATATATCTTGACCTGATAAACAATTTTACTACATGTCAGATTTGCTCTAAATGCTTCGATTTTTGAATGATAAGCCAAAAACTGCGTTTTACCCCTATGTTCTATTTTCAGCCATGGCGGCCATCTTGGTTGGTTGGCCGGATCACCAAACACAATTTTTAAACTAGATACCCCAATGATGATTGTGGCCAAGTTTGGTTTAATTTTGTCCAGTAGTTTCAGAGGAGAAGATTTTTGTAAAAGATAATTAAGATTTACGAAAAATGGTTAAAAATTGACTATAAAGGGCAATAACTCCTAAAGGGGTCAACAGACCATTTTGGTCATGTTGACTTATTTGTAGATCTTACTTAGCTGAACATTTTTGCTGTTTACAGTTTATCTCTTTCTATAATAATATTCAAGATAATAACCAAAAACAGCAAAATTTCCTTAAAATTACCAATCAGGGGCAGCAACCTATCAACGAGTTGTCCAATTCATCTCAAAATTTCAGGGCAGATAGATCTTGACCTGATAAACAATTTTACTACATGTCAGATTTGCTCTAAATGCTTCGATTTTTGAATGATAAGCCAAAAACTGCGTTTTACCCCTATGTTCTATTTTCAGCCATGGCGGCCATCTTGGTTGGTTGGCCGGATCACCAAACACAATTTTTAAACTAGATACCCCAATGATGATTGTGGCCAAGTTTTGTTTAATTTGGTCCAGTTGTTTCAGAGGAGAAGATTTTTGTAAAAGATAATTAAGATTTACGAAAAATGGTTAAAAATTGACTATAAAGGGCAATAACTTCTAAAGGGGTCAACAGACCATTTTGGTCATGTTGACTTATTTGTAGATCTTACTTTGTTGAACATTTTTGCTGTTCACAGTTTATCTCTATCTATAATAATATTCAAGATAATAACCAAAAACAGCAAAATTTTCTCAAAATTACCAATTCAGGGGCAGCAACCTATCAACGGGTTGTCCGATTCATCTGAAAATTTCAGGGCAGATAGATCTTGACCTGATAAACAATTTTACCCCGTCAGATTTGCTCTAAATGCTTTGGTTTTTGAGTTATAAGCCAAAAACTGCATTTTACCCTCATGTTCTATTTTTAGCCATGGCGGCCATCTTGGTTGGTTGGGCGGGTCACCGGACACAATTTTTAAACTAGATACCCAAATAATGATTGTGGCCAAGTTTGATTTAATTTGGTCCAGTAGTTTCAGAGGAGAAGATTTTTGTAAAAGTTAACGACGGACGACGGACGCCGGACGCCGGACGCCAAGTGATGAGAAAAGCTCACTTGGCCCTTTGGGCCAGGTGAGCTAAAAAGGGGGGGGCACTTCATGCTTTAGTGATTCTGTATATAATCAACTTGTTTTTGGAGATATGAATGAAACACATTCAAATAAATATCTTGTTTGATGTCTTGTGTTCTTTCATGTACATTTTCATTTCTATAAAATCTATAAAAATTGTATGGCTTAAATAAACTTGCCTGGTTTAGTTCATGGTTAAGCCTGATCAGAATTGGTTGAAGATCTCTCTAACCATCTTTCTTAGAGCTGATATTGATTTCAAGCTGTTTTGAAGTGCTTTTCAACATTGTTTTTTTTTATATCAAAATCCCCTGTCCATTTAAATAACTGAAATGTCACAAAAATGTTTATTTCTTTCTTTGTTGTAATTTCTTTTTTCCAATCATGATGATTTATTGGATTAAATTATAATATTACGTATTAAGTACCAGATGTGGGTTAAAACATATCTAATATTTTGAAAATTTGCAAAAAATTGGTTGTAAACCATAATTTCTTCTACCCTTAAAAATTATCATCTAGAACGTTGCTTTCTAAGCGATGGTTTGTAGTCCCCAGAAAATGAAGCAAATGCATTGGTATGCAACACAAGTATTATAAGTACATAATAAAATGAAAACTCAAACAGTATTGAAAATATTAGGATTGGTGCTTATGCAAAATGCAAATTTAGCGTTTTACTTGTAATCCGAATATCTCATGCCTATCTCGTAATCAATCTCAATTCTTGGTAGATGAGGTTGTCATGTTAGAGCACAGAATATGTCGTCTTAATCATTTAAGTTAGATTTCTCAAAGAAATACAACAACCAAAATGAAATGCAGAAACATTGATTGTTGGTGTTTTTACACCACTTTTGGGATATTTCGTGGTGACCAGTTTTTATTGGTGGAGGCAGCCGGAGTGCCAGGAGAAAACTACTGACCTTCAATAATGAAACTGGCAACTGCCAATTAAGTCAATTAAGAAAGATTGGAGTCTATTTACCTTGCACCCAAAAGAGCAGGTTCCAACTCACAACATCAGTGTTGAGTAGCTAGTGAGCAGTAGTAACCACTCTGCCACAGACGCCCCACAGGAAAATTTAATCGTTTAAAATAAATCATCTACCATTTCTTAAATTTGAAAGAAAAGTTGTATGCAATACCTCTTCTATTCGGTTCTACTAACATTGATTGATAAATACTGCACTTATATATGAAATAGTGCTACAAATGTACATACTCATGGTATAGCCATAAAAAGATTGTGTCTTCTACAAATATAGAGACAGTGTCAATAAAATGGATATTAAAGTCAAATACATATCAAAAAACCACAGTACAAAATATTTTGCAATAATTTTAAAATGACTAAAATAAAGATTCCAAGGAGGAAATAGTTTATGCTCTGAGAAAAATATGCTTTCTTTAAAAGACCAAAGTACAAAATGTATTAAAAACCAACAAATTTCTTCTTTTGAATATCAACAAACTTATGATGGGTATAGGAAGATGTAGTAGAAGTGCCAATGAGACAACTCTTCATCCAAATAACAATTTATAAAAGTAAACCATTATAGGTCAAGGTACGGCCTTCAACACTGAGCATTGGCTCACACCGAACAAGAAGCTATAAAGGGCCTAAAAAATTACTATTGTAAAACCATTCAAACGAGAAAACCAACAATGGTTTGTATGGTAATTTAACAAATTTCCTAATTGTTGTGGTTAACTTATTTTAATGATGAGTAAGTTATCTCCCTTAAAACATAGAAATGCTAAATATTAAGCAAATAAATGGAGAATGTGTCCCTCCATTCCCCTCCTCCTTAAATTGAAAGTAAAAATGTCATAGTTCACTTTAAACTTTGGATTTGAAGATAATTTAAGAGTAGAATCTTTTTAAAATCTATGACTCAACCAATAAAAAAAACCATTAACCAACCAAAAAGGTTTGACATTAAATATGATTTTCCTTAAAAATAATTAATTCAAACATGAAAAGAAAGGACTAATGACATTGTCCTTTTTTTTTTTTTTTTTAAATAAATAGAAAGATTACCAGCCTTAAGGTGGTACCTAACACTTTAATTAAAATTAATTTGGATCGTTTAATTTTCTTAAAATTTTCACAAAGTATTTACTTTGACCCTTTGACAAAAATATAAAAATTTCAAAAAATTTGAACCAACCGTTTAATCAGAAAAATTACACTGGTTATATAGCAGTTTGACAAACACTTATTTTGATCATTGAGAAGCTTAATATTCCCTCATGAACATAACGTCATTAAAACGTTTCGCTGACTTTACAGAGTTATCTCCCTGTAGTGTTAGGTACCACCTTAAGCTTGTATATTGGAGAAATTGTTGAAAACAGTGAAACTTTAAAATTTCAAGCCTCACTTTTAAAACATAAACATTTTTTCTGTAAATTTTTAATTTTTTAATGATTGGTTTGTAACATTTTCAACATACACAATGTTAAATAGATTTTGATTCAAAATGGTTTTTTTTAACTTTATTTTGAAAATTATGAACAAAATTAAAAGCTTAAGGTGGTGTTACCCAACACCTTCACTAAAATTAATTTGGCTCGCTGAATTTTCATAAAGTTTTGACAAAGTATTTACTTTGGTGAAACCAGATAATCTCCAGAAAACTTCAGCATGACATCTCAAAGTCCCCTTCTACAGGCATAGGCAAGAAGCCTGTAGCTGTCGTAGGTCGCTAGCGAACATCTGAGCCGCCCGTCCTCGCGAGTCTGCAACGTAGGCCATCTCAACATCCATGACTGTCGTCCCATTTGGAGGTAACCAGCTACTTCGAGGAAACGCCACAAACAGCAAAATCACTTAATCCTACTTACATTGCCTATATTTCTTCAAGTCTTTCACTTTGGGCTGCTTCTTCTGTCCTCTTTGGTAGAATTGGAAATAAAAGAAAGTCATTATTATTCAGATTAATGTACACAAATCAAAACATTTTTAAACACATTTTTTATTAAACATTTTCTCATTGTTGAAGGACTTGTCTGTGAACTTGTATAAGAAGAACAGCAATAAAATAAAAGGGTTTCTTTGTTGTAGACCAAGTAAATTTGACATTTTCCCCGCTCTTATTCTTCAATTTTTCCTGCTTCTTAATAACAGGGACATTAGAAAGAACCAATCCAGCGTATCTTTAGTTTGGCTGCGTCATTTTTCCATGTGGACTGCTTCCCAAAAATGAAACCAGATAATCTCCAGAAAACTTCAGCATGACATCTCAAAGGTCCCCTTCTACAGGCATAGGCAGAAAGCCTGTAGCTGTCGTAGGTCGCTAGCGAACATCTGAGCCGCCCGTCCTCGCGAGTCTGCGACGTAGGCCATCTCAACATCCATGACTGTCGTCCCATTTGGATGTAACCAGCTACTTCGAGGAAACACCACAAACAGCAAAATCACTTAATCCTACTTACATTGCCTATATTTCTTCAAGTCTTTCACTTTGGGCTGCTTCTTCTGTCCTCTTTGGTAGAATTGGAAATAAAAGAAAGTCATTATTATTCAGATTAATGTACACAAATCAAAACATTTTTAAACACATTTTTTATTAAACATTTTCTCATTGTTGAAGGACTTGTCTGTGAACTTGTATAAGAAGAACAGCAATAAAATAAAAGGGTTTCTTTGTTGTAGACCAAGTAAATTTGACATTTTCCCGCTCTTATTCTTCAATTTTTCCTGCTTCTTAATAACAGGGACATTAGAAAGAACCAATCCAGCGTATCTTTAGTTTGGCTGCGTCATTTTTCCATGTGGACTGCTTCCCAAAAATGAAACCAGATAATCTCCAGAAAACTTCAGCATGACATCTCAAAGGTCCCCTTCTACAGGCATAGGCAAGAAGCCTGTAGCTGTCGTAGGTCGCTAGCGAACATCTGAGCCGCCCGTCCTCGCGAGTCTGCGACGTAGGCCATCTCAACATCCATGACTGTCGTCCCATTTGGAGGTAACCAGCTACTTCGAGGAAACACCACAAACAGCAAAATCACTTAATCCTACTTACATTGCCTATATTTCTTCAAGTCTTTCACTTTGGGCTGCTTCTTCTGTCCTCTTTGGTAGAATCGGAAATAAAAGAGTCGTTATTAGTCAGATTAATGTACACAAATCAAAACATTTTTATAAACAATTTTTTTATACATTTTCTCATTGTTGAAGGACTTGTCTGTCAACTTGAATATGAAGAACAGCAATAAAATAAAAGGTTTTTTGTGGATCGAATCAGTCAATTACTATCAAATATCAAATGTATATCATTTCAAAATTACATAAAAAGATCCCTTTGAATAACACACACCATATCCTGAAAAAAAAAGTACCACTGAACTATCCATAGAACAAAAGCAAGAAACAGACAATAAAACCTGACCAATCAGAACTAGCTCAGAAAACAACTGTTAATTGTTAGAAAAGACTTTGCACTTGAAGCACAATGTATTTCTGAAATGATCATCTGATATTTGTTCTGCAATATCAAATTGTTTTCAAATTAAGATTAATATTCTGTTACAAAATTCTACTATTAATTTGGTACATCTGACCTTCAAAACAGCGGTACTCCAAAAATAACCCCTGTTTTTCTGGAAATCTTAAATTAGTGTACTATAGAGCGCATTAATCCCGAATTTTTAATGCAAACTGACAGACAAGTGAATTTTAGCTCAAAATGGTAGAAATATATTTCTCTTTCACCAAAAGTTTCATTTCTGCGAATTTGTTGGTTAAATTAAGTAAACAATGACATCAAAAGCACTATTTTGTGTTACAGTAGGCCTACTTTTAAATACGTTCAAAATTTGAGGGCATAATTGGTGGTCTGACACCTACATAACACTAGGAGATAACTCTGTAAGAAACAGCTGAACATTTTTATACACAATTTTTTTTAAACATTTTCTCATTCTTGAAGGACTTGTCTGTGAACTTGTATATCAAGAACAGCAATAAAATAAAAGGGTTTCTTTGTTGTAGACCAAGTAAATTTGACATTTTCCCTCTCTTATTCTTCAATTTTTCCTGGTTCTTAATAACAGGGACATTAGAAAGAACCAATCCAGCGTATCTTTAGTTTGGCTGCGTCATTTTTCCATGTGGACTGCTTCCCAAAAATGAAACCAGATAATCCCCAGGAAACTTCAGCATGACATCTCAAAGGTCCCCTTCTACAGGCATAGGCAGAAAGCCTGTAGCTGTCGTAGGTCGCTAGCGAACATCTGAGCCGCCCGTCCTCGCGAGTCTGCGACGTAGGCCATCTCAACATCCATGACTGTCGTCCCATTTGGAGGTAACCAGCTACTTCGAGGAAACACCACAAACAGCAAAATCACTTAATCCTACTTACATTGCCTATATTTCTTCAAGTCTTTCACTTTGGGCTGCTTCTTCTGTCCTCTTTGGTAGAATTGGAAATAAAAGAAAGTCATTATTATTCAGATTAATGTACACAAATCAAAACATTTTTAAACACATTTTTTATTAAACATTTTCTCATTGTTGAAGGACTTGTCTGTGAACTTGTATATGAAGAACAGCAATAAAATAAAAGGGTTTCTTTGTTGTAGACCAAGTAAATTTGACATTTTCCCGCTCTTATTCTTCAATTTTTCCTGCTTCTTAATAACAGGGACATTAGAAAGAACCAATCCAGCGTATCTTTAGTTTGGCTGCGTCATTTTTCCATGTGGACTGCTTCCCAAAAATGAAACCAGATAATCTCCAGAAAACTTCAGCATGACATCTCAAAGGTCCCCTTCTACAGGCATAGGCAGAAAGCCTGTAGCTGTCGTAGGTCGCTAGCGAACATCTGAGCCGCCCGTCCTCGCGAGTCTGCGACGTAGGCCATCTCAACATCCATGACTGTCGTCCCATTTGGAGGTAACCAGCTACTTCGAGGAAACGCCACAAACAGCAAAATCACTTAATCCTACTTACATTGCCTATATTTCTTCAAGTCTTTCACTTTGGGCTGCTTCTTCTGTCCTCTTTGGTAGAATTAGAAAAAAAAGAAAGTCATTATAATTCAGATTAATGTACACAAATCAATACATTTTTAAACACATTTTTTATTAAACATTTTCTCATTGTTGAAGGACTTGTCTGTGAACTTGTATATGAAGAACAGCAATAAAATAAAAGGGTTTCTTTGTTGTAGACCAAGTAAATTTGACATTTTCCCGCTCTTATTCTTCAATTTTTCCTGCTTCTTAATAACAGGGACATTAGAAAGAACCAATCCAGCGTATCTTTAGTTTGGCTGCGTCATTTTTCCATGTGGACTGCTTCCCAAAAATGAAACCAGATAATCTCCAGAAAACTTCAGCATGACATCTCAAAGGTCCCCTTCTACAGGCATAGGCAGAAAGCCTGTAGCTGTCGTAGGTCGCTAGCGAACATCTGAGCCGCCCGTCCTCGCGAGTCTGCGACGTAGGCCATCTCAACATCCATGACTGTCGTCCCATTTGGAGGTAACCAGCTACTTCGAGGAAACACCACAAACAGCAAAATCACTTAATCCTACTTACATTGCCTATATTTCTTCAAGTCTTTCACTTTGGGCTGCTTCTTCTGTCCTCTTTGGTAGAATCGGAAATAAAAGAGTCATTATTAGTCAGATTAATGTACACAAATCAAAACATTTTTATAAACAATTTTTTTATACATTTTCTCATTGTTGAAGGACTTGTCTGTCAACTTGAATATGAAGAACAGCAATAAAATAAAAGGTTTTTTGTGGATCAAATCAGTCAATTACTATCAAATGTATATCATTTCAAAATTACATAAAAAGATCCCTTTGAATAACACACACCATATCCTGAAAAAAAAAAAGTACCACTGAACTATCCATAGAACAAAAGCAAGAAACAGACAATAAAACCTGACCAATCAGAACTAGCTCAGAAAACAACTGTTAATTGTTAGAAAAGACTTTGCACTTGAAGCACAATGTATTTCTGAAATGATCATCTGATATTTGTTCTGCAATATCAAATTGTTTTCAAATTAAGATTAATATTCTGTTACAAAATTCTATTAATTTGGTACATCTGACCTTCAAAACAGCGGTACTCCAAAAATAACCCCTGTTTTTCTGGAAATCTTAAATTAGTGTACTATAGAGCGCATTAATCCCGAATTTTTAATGCAAACTGATTAACAAGTGAATTTTAGCTCAAAATGGTAGAAATATATTTTTCTTTCACCAAAAGTTTCATTTCTGCAAATTTGTTGGTTAAATTAAGTAAACAATGACATCAAAAGCACTATTTTGTGTTACAGTAGGCCTACTTTTAAATACGTTCAAAATTGGAGGGCGTAATTGGTGGTCTGACACCTACATAACACTAGGAGATAACTCTGTAAGAAACAGCTGAACATTTTTATACACAATTTTTTTTAAACATTTTCTCATTCTTGAAGGACTTGTCTGTGAACTTGTATATGAAGAACAGCAATAAAATAAAAGGGTTTCTTTGTTGTAGACCAAGTAAATTTGACATTTTCCCGCTCTTATTCTTCAATTTTTCCTGGTTCTTAATAACAGGGACATTAGAAAGAACCAATCCAGCGTATCTTTAGTTTGGCTGCGTCATTTTTCCATGTGGACTGCTTCCCAAAAATGAAACCAGATAATCTCCAGAAAACTTCAGCATGACATCTCAAAGTCCCCTTCTACAGGCATAGGCAAGAAGCCTGTAGCTGTCGTAGGTTGCTAGCGAACATCTGAGCCGCCCGTCCTCGCGAGTCTGCGACGTAGGCCATCTCAACATCCATGACTGTCGTCCCATTTGGAGGTAACCAGCTACTTCGAGGAAATGCCACAAACAGCAAAATCACTTAATCCTACTTACATTGCCTATATTTCTTCAAGTCTTTCACTTTGGGCTGCTTCTTCTGTCCTCTTTGGTAGAATTGGAAATAAAAGAAAGTCATTATTATTCAGATTAATGTACACAAATCAATACATTTTTAAACACATTTTTTATTAAACATTTTCTCATTGTTGAAGGACTTGTCTGTGAACTTGTATATGAAGAACAGCAATAAAATAAAAGGGTTTCTTTGTTGTAGACCAAGTAAATTTGACATTTTCCCGCTCTTATTCTTCAATTTTTCCTGCTTCTTAATAACAGGGACATTAGAAAGAACCAATCCAGCGTATCTTTAGTTTGGCTGCGTCATTTTTCCATGTGGACTGCTTCCCAAAAATGAAACCAGATAATCTCCAGAAAACTTCAGCATGACATCTCAAAGGTCCCCTTCTACAGGCATAGGCAGAAAGCCTGTAGCTGTCGTAGGTCGCTAGCGAACATCTGAGCCGCCCGTCCTCGCGAGTCTGCGACGTAGGCCATCTCAACATCCATGACTGTCGTCCCATTTGGAGGTAACCAGCTACTTCGAGGAAACACCACAAACAGCAAAATCACTTAATCCTACTTACATTGCCTATATTTCTTCAAGTCTTTCACTTTGGGCTGCTTCTTCTGTCCTCTTTGGTAGAATCGGAAATAAAAGAGTCATTATTAGTCAGATTAATGTACACAAATCAAAACATTTTTATAAACAATTTTTTTATACATTTTCTCATTGTTGAAGGACTTGTCTGTCAACTTGAATATGAAGAATAGCAATAAAATAAAAGGTTTTTTGTGGATCGAATCAGTCAATTACTATCAAATATCAAATGTATATCATTTCAAAATTACATAAAAAGATCCCTTTGAATAACACACACCATATCCTGAAAAAAAAAAGTACCACTGAACTATCCATAGAACAAAAGCAAGAAACAGACAATAAAACCTGACCAATCAGAACTAGCTCAGAAAACAACTGTTAATTGTTAGAAAAGACTTTGCACTTGAAGCACAATGTATTTCTGAAATGATCATCTGATATTTGTTCTGCAATATCAAATTGTTTTCAAATTAAGATTAATATACTGTTACAAAATTCTACTATTAATTTGGTACATCTGACCTTCAAAACAGCGGTACTCCAAAAATAACCCCTGTTTTTCTGGAAATCTTAAATTAGTGTACTATAGAGCGCATTAATCCCGAATTTTTAATGCAAACTGACAGACAAGTGAATTTTAGCTCAAAATGGTCGAAATATATTTCTCTTTCACCAAAAGTTTCATTTCTGCGAATTTGTTGGTTAAATTAAGTAAACAATGACATCAAAAGCACTATTTTGTGTTACAGTAGGCCTACTTTTAAATACGTTCAAAATTTGAGGGAGTAATTGGTGGTCTGACACCTACATAACACTAAGAGATAACTCTGTAAGAAACAGCTGAACATTTTTATACACAATTTTTTTAAAACATTTTCTCATTTTTGAAGGACTTGTCTGTGAACTTGTATATGAAGAACAGCAATAAAATAAAAGGGTTTCTTTGTTGTAGACCAAGTAAATTTGACATTTTCCCTCTCTTATTCTTCAATTTTTCCTGGTTCTTAATAACAGGGACATTAGAAAGAACCAATCCAGCGTATCTTTAGTTTGGCTGCGTCATTTTTCCATGTGGACTGCTTCCCAAAAATGAAACCAGATAATCTCCAGAAAACTTCAGCATGACATCTCAAAGTCCCCTTCTACAGGCATAGGCAGTAAGCCTGTAGCTGTCGTAGGTCGCTAGCGAACATCTGAGCCGCCCGTCCTCGCGAGTCTGCGACGTAGGCCATCTCAACATCCATGACTGTCGTCCCATTTGGAGGTAACCAGCTACTTCGAGGAAATGCCACAAACAGCAAAATCACTTAATCCTACTTACATTGCCTATATTTCTTCAAGTCTTTCACTTTGGGCTGCTTCTTCTGTCCTCTTTGGTAGAATTGGAAATAAAAGAAAGTCATTATTATTCAGATTAATGTACACAAATCAATACATTTTTAAACACATTTTTTATTAAACATTTTCTCATTGTTGAAGGACTTGTCTGTGAACTTGTATATGAAGAACAGCAATAAAATAAAAGGGTTTCTTTGTTGTAGACCAAGTAAATTTGACATTTTCCCGCTCTTATTCTTCAATTTTTCCTGCTTCTTAATAACAGGGACATTAGAAAGAACCAATCCAGCGTATCTTTAGTTTGGCTGCGTCATTTTTCCATGTGGACTGCTTCCCAAAAATGAAACCAGATAATCTCCAGAAAACTTCAGCATGACATCTCAAAGGTCCCCTTCTACAGGCATAGGCAGAAAGCCTGTAGCTGTCGTAGGTCGCTAGCGAACATCTGAGCCGCCCGTCCTCGCGAGTCTGCGACGTAGGCCATCTCAACATCCATGACTGTCGTCCCATTTGGAGGTAACCAGCTACTTCGAGGAAACACCACAAACAGCAAAATCACTTAATCCTACTTACATTGCCTATATTTCTTCAAGTCTTTCACTTTGGGCTGCTTCTTCTGTCCTCTTTGGTAGAATCGGAAATAAAAGAGTCATTATTAGTCAGATTAATGTACACAAATCAAAACATTTTTATAAACAATTTTTTTATACATTTTCTCATTGTTGAAGGACTTGTCTGTCAACTTGAATATGAAGAATAGCAATAAAATAAAAGGTTTTTTGTGGATCGAATCAGTCAATTACTATCAAATATCAAATGTATATCATTTCAAAATTACATAAAAAGATCCCTTTGAATAACACACACCATATCCTGAAAAAAAAAAGTACCACTGAACTATCCATAGAACAAAAGCAAGAAACAGACAATAAAACCTGACCAATCAGAACTAGCTCAGAAAACAACTGTTAATTGTTAGAAAAGACTTTGCACTTGAAGCACAATGTATTTCTGAAATGATCATCTGATATTTGTTCTGCAATATCAAATTGTTTTCAAATTAAGATTAATATACTGTTACAAAATTCTACTATTAATTTGGTACATCTGACCTTCAAAACAGCGGTACTCCAAAAATAACCCCTGTTTTTCTGGAAATCTTAAATTAGTGTACTATAGAGCGCATTAATCCCGAATTTTTAATGCAAACTGACAGACAAGTGAATTTTAGCTCAAAATGGTCGAAATATATTTCTCTTTCACCAAAAGTTTCATTTCTGCGAATTTGTTGGTTAAATTAAGTAAACAATGACATCAAAAGCACTATTTTGTGTTACAGTAGGCCTACTTTTAAATACGTTCAAAATTTGAGGGAGTAATTGGTGGTCTGACACCTACATAACACTAGGAGATAACTCTGTAAGAAACAGCTGAACATTTTTATACACAATTTTTTTAAAACATTTTCTCATTTTTGAAGGACTTGTCTGTGAACTTGTATATGAAGAACAGCAATAAAATAAAAGGGTTTCTTTGTTGTAGACCAAGTAAATTTGACATTTTCCCTCTCTTATTCTTCAATTTTTCCTGGTTCTTAATAACAGGGACATTAGAAAGAACCAATCCAGCGTATCTTTAGTTTGGCTGCGTCATTTTTCCATGTGGACTGCTTCCCAAAAATGAAACCAGATAATCTCCAGAAAACTTCAGCATGACATCTCAAAGTCCCCTTCTACAGGCATAGGCAAGAAGCCTGTAGATGTCGTAGGTCGCTAGCGAACATCTGAGCCGCCCGTCCTCGCGAGTCTGCGACGTAGGCCATCTCAACATCCATGACTGTCGTCCCATTTGGAGGTAACCAGCTACTTCGAGGAAATGCCACAAACAGCAAAATCACTTAATCCTACTTACATTGCCTATATTTCTTCAAGTCTTTCACTTTGGGCTGCTTCTTCTGTCCTCTTTGGTAGAATTGGAAATAAAAGAAAGTCATTATTATTCAGATTAATGTACACAAATCAATACATTTTTAAACACATTTTTTATTAAACATTTTCTCATTGTTGAAGGACTTGTCTGTGAACTTGTATATGAAGAACAGCAATAAAATAAAAGGGTTTCTTTGTTGTAGACCAAGTAAATTTGACATTTTCCCGCTCTTATTCTTCAATTTTTCCTGCTTCTTAATAACAGGGACATTAGAAAGAACCAATCCAGCGTATCTTTAGTTTGGCTGCGTCATTTTTCCATGTGGACTGCTTCCCAAAAATGAAACCAGATAATCTCCAGAAAACTTCAGCATGACATCTCAAAGGTCCCCTTCTACAGGCATAGGCAGAAAGCCTGTAGCTGTCGTAGGTCGCTAGCGAACATCTGAGCCGCCCGTCCTCGCGAGTCTGCGACGTAGGCCATCTCAACATCCATGACTGTCGTCCCATTTGGAGGTAACCAGCTACTTCGAGGAAACACCACAAACAGCAAAATCACTTAATCCTACTTACATTGCCTATATTTCTTCAAGTCTTTCACTTTGGGCTGCTTCTTCTGTCCTCTTTGGTAGAATCGGAAATAAAAGAGTCATTATTAGTCAGATTAATGTACACAAATCAAAACATTTTTATAAACAATTTTTTTAAACATTTTCTCATTGTTGAAGGACTTGTCTGTCAACTTGAATATGAAGAATAGCAATAAAATAAAAGGTTTTTTGTGGATCGAATCAGTCAATTACTATCAAATATCAAATGTATATCATTTCAAAATTACATAAAAAGATCCCTTTGAATAACACACACCATATCCTGAAAAAAAAAAGTACCACTGAACTATCCATAGAACAAAAGCAAGAAACAGACAATAAAACCTGACCAATCAGAACTAGCTCAGAAAACAACTGTTAATTGTTAGAAAAGACTTTGCACTTGAAGCACAATGTATTTCTGAAATGATCATCTGATATTTGTTCTGCAATATCAAATTGTTTTCAAATTAAGATTAATATACTGTTACAAAATTCTACTATTAATTTGGTACATCTGACCTTCAAAACAGCGGTACTCCAAAAATAACCCCTGTTTTTCTGGAAATCTTAAATTAGTGTACTATAGAGCGCATTAATCCCGAATTTTTAATGCAAACTGACAGACAAGTGAATTTTAGCTCAAAATGGTCGAATTATATTTCTCTTTCACCAAAAGTTTCATTTCTGCGAATTTGTTGGTTAAATTAAGTAAACAAGCACATCAAAAGCACTATTTTGTGTTACAGTAGGCCTACTTTTAAATACATTCAAAATTTGAGGGAGTAATTGGTGGTCTGACACCTACATAACACTAGGAGATAACTCTGTAAGAAACAGCTGAACATTTTTATACACAATTTTTTTAAAACATTTTCTCATTTTTGAAGGACTTGTCTGTGAACTTGTATATGAAGAACAGCAATAAAATAAAAGGGTTTCTTTGTTGTAGACCAAGTAAATTTGACATTTTCCCTCTCTTATTCTTCAATTTTTCCTGGTTCTTAATAACAGGGACATTAGAAAGAACCAATCCAGCGTATCTTTAGTTTGGCTGCGTCATTTTTCCATGTGGACTGCTTCCCAAAAATGAAACCAGATAATCTCCAGAAAACTTCAGCATGACATCTCAAAGTCCCCTTCTACAGGCATAGGCAAGAAGCCTGTAGCTGTCGTAGGTCGCTAGCGAACATCTGAGCCGCCCGTCCTCGCGAGTCTGCGACGTAGGCCATCTCAACATCCATGACTGTCGTCCCATTTGGAGGTAACCAGCTACTTCGAGGAAACGCCACAAACAGCAAAATCACTTAATCCTACTTACATTGCCTATATTTCTTCAAGTCTTTCACTTTGGGCTGCTTCTTCTGTCCTCTTTGGTAGAATTGGAAATAAAAGAAAGTCATTATTATTCAGATTAATGTACACAAATCAATACATTTTTAAACACATTTTTTATTAAACATTTTCTCATTGTTGAAGGACTTGTCTGTGAACTTGTATATGAAGAACAGCAATAAAATAAAAGGGTTTCTTTGTTGTAGACCAAGTAAATTTGACATTTTCCCGCTCTTATTCTTCAATTTTTCCTGCTTCTTAATAACAGGGACATTAGAAAAAACCAATCCAGCGTATCTTTAGTTTGGCTGCGTCATTTTTCCATGTGGACTGCTTCCCAAAAATGAAACCAGATAATCTCCAGAAAACTTCAGCATGACATCTCAAAGGTCCCCTTCTACAGGCATAGGCAGAAAGCCTGTAGCTGTCGTAGGTCGCTAGCGAACATCTGAGCCGCCCGTCCTCGCGAGTCTGCGACGTAGGCCATCTCAACATCCATGACTGTCGTCCCATTTGGAGGTAACCAGCTACTTCGAGGAAACACCACAAACAGCAAAATCACTTAATCCTACTTACATTGCCTATATTTCTTCAAGTCTTTCACTTTGGGCTGCTTCTTCTGTCCTCTTTGGTAGAATCGGAAATAAAAGAGTCATTATTAGTCAGATTAATGTACACAAATCAAAACATTTTTATAAACAATTTTTTTATACATTTTCTCATTGTTGAAGGACTTGTCTGTCAACTTGAATATGAAGAATAGCAATAAAATAAAAGGTTTTTTGTGGATCGAATCAGTCAATTACTATCAAATATCAAATGTATATCATTTCAAAATTACATAAAAAGATCCCTTTGAATAACACACACCATATCCTGAAAAAAAAAAGTACCACTGAACTATCCATAGAACAAAAGCAAGAAACAGACAATAAAACCTGACCAATCAGAACTAGCTCAGAAAACAACTGCTAATTGTTAGAAAAGACTTTGCACTTGAAGCACAATGTATTTCTGAAATGATCATCTGATATTTGTTCTGCAATATCAAATTGTTTTCAAATTAAGATTAATATACTGTTACAAAATTCTACTATTAATTTGGTACATCTGACCTTCAAAACAGCGGTACTCCAAAAATAACCCGTTTTTCTGGAAATCTTAAATTAGTGTACTATAGAGCGCATTAATCCCGAATTTTTAATGCAAACTGACAGACAAGTGAATTTTAGCTCAAAATGGTCGAAATATATTTCTCTTTCACCAAAAGTTTCATTTCTGCGAATTTGTTGGTTAAATTAAGTAAACAATGACATCAAAAGCACTATTTTGTGTTACAGTAGGCCTACTTTTAAATACGTTCAAAATTTGAGGGAGTAATTGGTGGTCTGACACCTACATAACACTAGGAGATAACTCTGTAAGAAACAGCTGAACATTTTTATACACAATTTTTTTAAAACATTTTCTCATTTTTGAAGGACTTGTCTGTGAACTTGTATATGAAGAACAGCAATAAAATAAAAGGGTTTCTTTGTTGTAGACCAAGTAAATTTGACATTTTCCCTCTCTTATTCTTCAATTTTTCCTGGTTCTTAATAACAGGGACATTAGAAAGAACCAATCCAGCGTATCTTTAGTTTGGCTGCGTCATTTTTCCATGTGGACTGCTTCCCAAAAATGAAACCAGATAATCTCCAGAAAACTTCAGCATGACATCTCAAAGTCCCCTTCTACAGGCATAGGCAAGAAGCCTGTAGCTGTCGTAGGTCGCTAGCGAACATCTGAGCCGCCCGTCCTCGCGAGTCTGCGACGTAGGCCATCTCAACATCCATGACTGTCGTCCCATTTGGAGGTAACCAGCTACTTCGAGGAAATGCCACAAACAGCAAAATCACTTAATCCTACTTACATTGCCTATATTTCTTCAAGTCTTTCACTTTGGGCTGCTTCTTCTGTCCTCTTTGGTAGAATTGGAAATAAAAGAAAGTCATTATTATTCAGATTAATGTACACAAATCAATACATTTTTAAACACATTTTTTATTAAACATTTTCTCATTGTTGAAGGACTTGTCTGTGAACTTGTATATGAAGAACAGCAATAAAATAAAAGGGTTTCTTTGTTGTAGACCAAGTAAATTTGACATTTTCCCGCTCTTATTCTTCAATTTTTCCTGCTTCTTAATAACAGGGACATTAGAAAGAACCAATCCAGCGTATCTTTAGTTTGGCTGCGTCATTTTTCCATGTGGACTGCTTCCCAAAAATGAAACCAGATAATCTCCAGAAAACTTCAGCATGACATCTCAAAGGTCCCCTTCTACAGGCATAGGCAGAAAGCCTGTAGCTGTCGTAGGTCGCTAGCGAACATCTGAGCCGCCCGTCCTCGCGAGTCTGCGACGTAGGCCATCTCAACATCCATGACTGTCGTCCCATTTGGAGGTAACCAGCTACTTCGAGGAAACACCACAAACAGCAAAATCACTTAATCCTACTTACATTGCCTATATTTCTTCAAGTCTTTCACTTTGGGCTGCTTCTTCTGTCCTCTTTGGTAGAATCGGAAATAAAAGAGTCATTATTAGTCAGATTAATGTACACAAATCAAAACATTTTTATAAACAATTTTTTTATACATTTTCTCATTGTTGAAGGACTTGTCTGTCAACTTGAATATGAAGAATAGCAATAAAATAAAAGGTTTTTTGTGGATCGAATCAGTCAATTACTATCAAATATCAAATGTATATCATTTCAAAATTACATAAAAAGATCCCTTTGAATAACACACACCATATCCTGAAAAAAAAAAGTACCACTGAACTATCCATAGAACAAAAGCAAGAAACAGACAATAAAACCTGACCAATCAGAACTAGCTCAGAAAACAACTGTTAATTGTTAGAAAAGACTTTGCACTTGAAGCACAATGTATTTCTGAAATGATCATCTGATATTTGTTCTGCAATATCAAATTGTTTTCAAATTAAGATTAATATACTGTTACAAAATTCTACTATTAATTTGGTACATCTGACCTTCAAAACAGCGGTACTCCAAAAATAACCCCTGTTTTTCTGGAAATCTTAAATTAGTGTACTATAGAGCGCATTAATCCCGAATTTTTAATGCAAACTGACAGACAAGTGAATTTTAGCTCAAAATGGTCGAAATATATTTCTGTTTCACCAAAAGTTTCATTTCTGCGAATTTGTTGGTTAAATTAAGTAAACAATGACATCAAAAGCACTATTTTGTGTTACAGTAGGCCTACTTTTAAATACGTTCAAAATTTGAGGGAGTAATTGGTGGTCTGACACCTACATAACACTAAGAGATAACTCTGTAAGAAACAGCTGAACATTTTTATACACAATTTTTTTAAAACATTTTCTCATTTTTGAAGGACTTGTCTGTGAACTTGTATATGAAGAACAGCAATAAAATAAAAGGGTTTCTTTGTTGTAGACCAAGTAAATTTGACATTTTCCCTCTCTTATTCTTCAATTTTTCCTGGTTCTTAATAACAGGGACATTAGAAAGAACCAATCCAGCGTATCTTTAGTTTGGCTGCGTCATTTTTCCATGTGGACTGCTTCCCAAAAATGAAACCAGATAATCTCCAGAAAACTTCAGCATGACATCTCAAAGTCCCCTTCTACAGGCATAGGCAGTAAGCCTGTAGCTGTCGTAGGTCGCTAGCGAACATCTGAGCCGCCCGTCCTCGCGAGTCTGCGACGTAGGCCATCTCAACATCCATGACTGTCGTCCCATTTGGAGGTAACCAGCTACTTCGAGGAAATGCCACAAACAGCAAAATCACTTAATACTACTTACATTGCCTATATTTCTTCAAGTCTTTCACTTTGGGCTGCTTCTTCTGTCCTCTTTGGTAGAATTGGAAATAAAAGAAAGTCATTATTATTCAGATTAATGTACACAAATCAATACATTTTTAAACACATTTTTTATTAAACATTTTCTCATTGTTGAAGGACTTGTCTGTGAACTTGTATATGAAGAACAGCAATAAAATAAAAGGGTTTCTTTGTTGTAGACCAAGTAAATTTGACATTTTCCCGCTCTTATTCTTCAATTTTTCCTGCTTCTTAATAACAGGGACATTAGAAAGAACCAATCCAGCGTATCTTTAGTTTGGCTGTGTCATTTTTCCATGTGGACTGCTTCCCAAAAATGAAACCAGATAATCTCCAGAAAACTTCAGCATGACATCTCAAAGGTCCCCTTCTACAGGCATAGGCAGAAAGCCTGTAGCTGTCGTAGGTCGCTAGCGAACATCTGAGCCGCCCGTCCTCGCGAGTCTGCGACGTAGGCCATCTCAACATCCATGACTGTCGTCCCATTTGGAGGTAACCAGCTACTTCGAGGAAACACCACAAACAGCAAAATCACTTAATCCTACTTACATTGCCTATATTTCTTCAAGTCTTTCACTTTGGGCTGCTTCTTCTGTCCTCTTTGGTAGAATCGGAAATAAAAGAGTCATTATTAGTCAGATTAATGTACACAAATCAAAACATTTTTATAAACAATTTTTTTATACATTTTCTCATTGTTGAAGGACTTGTCTGTCAACTTGAATATGAAGAATAGCAATAAAATAAAAGGTTTTTTGTGGATCGAATCAGTCAATTACTATCAAATATCAAATGTATATCATTTCAAAATTACATAAAAAGATCCCTTTGAATAACACACACCATATCCTGAAAAAAAAAGTACCACTGAACTATCCATAGAACAAAAGCAAGAAACAGACAATAAAACCTGACCAATCAGAACTAGCTCAGAAAACAACTGTTAATTGTTAGAAAAGACTTTGCACTTGAAGCACAATGTATTTCTGAAATGATCATCTGATATTTGTTCTGCAATATCAAATTGTTTTCAAATTAAGATTAATATACTGTTACAAAATTCTACTATTAATTTGGTACATCTGACCTTCAAAACAGCGGTACTCCAAAAATAACCCCTGTTTTTCTGGAAATCTTAAATTAGTGTACTATAGAGCGCATTAATCCCGAATTTTTAATGCAAACTGACAGACAAGTGAATTTTAGCTCAAAATGGTCGAAATATATTTCTCTTTCACCAAAAGTTTCATTTCTGCGAATTTGTTGGTTAAATTAAGTAAACAATGACATCAAAAGCACTATTTTGTGTTACAGTAGGCCTACTTTTAAATACGTTCAAAATTTGAGGGAGTAATTGGTGGTCTGACACCTACATAACACTAGGAGATAACTCTGTAAGAAACAGCTGAACATTTTTATACACAATTTTTTTAAAACATTTTCTCATTTTTGAAGGACTTGTCTGTGAACTTGTATATGAAGAACAGCAATAAAATAAAAGGGTTTCTTTGTTGTAGACCAAGTAAATTTGACATTTTCCCTCTCTTATTCTTCAATTTTTCCTGGTTCTTAATAACAGGGACATTAGAAAGAACCAATCCAGCGTATCTTTAGTTTGGCTGCGTCATTTTTCCATGTGGACTGCTTCCCAAAAATGAAACCAGATAATCTCCAGAAAACTTCAGCATGACATCTCAAAGTCCCCTTCTACAGGCATAGGCAAGAAGCCTGTAGCTGTCGTAGGTCGCTAGCGAACATCTGAGCCGCCCGTCCTCGCGAGTCTGCGACGTAGGCCATCTCAACATCCATGACTGTCGTCCCATTTGGAGGTAACCAGCTACTTCGAGGAAATGCCACAAACAGCAAAATCACTTAATCCTACTTACATTGCCTATATTTCTTCAAGTCTTTCACTTTGGGCTGCTTCTTCTGTCCTCTTTGGTAGAATTGGAAATAAAAGAAAGTCATTATTATTCAGATTAATGTACACAAATCAATACATTTTTAAACACATTTTTTATTAAACATTTTCTCATTGTTGAAGGACTTGTCTGTGAACTTGTATATGAAGAACAGCAATAAAATAAAAGGGTTTCTTTGTTGTAGACCAAGTAAATTTGACATTTTCCCGCTCTTATTCTTCAATTTTTCCTGCTTCTTAATAACAGGGACATTAGAAAGAACCAATCCAGCGTATCTTTAGTTTGGCTGCGTCATTTTTCCATGTGGACTGCTTCCCAAAAATGAAACCAGATAATCTCCAGAAAACTTCAGCATGACATCTCAAAGGTCCCCTTCTACAGGCATAGGCAGAAAGCCTGTAGCTGTCGTAGGTCGCTAGCGAACATCTGAGCCGCCCGTCCTCGCGAGTCTGCGACGTAGGCCATCTCAACATCCATGACTGTCGTCCCATTTGGAGGTAACCAGCTACTTCGAGGAAACACCACAAACAGCAAAATCACTTAATCCTACTTACATTGCCTATATTTCTTCAAGTCTTTCACTTTGGGCTGCTTCTTCTGTCCTCTTTGGTAGAATCGGAAATAAAAGAGTCATTATTAGTCAGATTAATGTACACAAATCAAAACATTTTTATAAACAATTTTTTTAAACATTTTCTCATTGTTGAAGGACTTGTCTGTCAACTTGAATATGAAGAATAGCAATAAAATAAAAGGTTTTTTGTGGATCGAATCAGTCAATTACTATCAAATATCAAATGTATATCATTTCAAAATTACATAAAAAGATCCCTTTGAATAACACACACCATATCCTGAAAAAAAAAAGTACCACTGAACTATCCATAGAACAAAAGCAAGAAACAGACAATAAAACCTGACCAATCAGAACTAGCTCAGAAAACAACTGTTAATTGTTAGAAAAGACTTTGCACTTGAAGCACAATGTATTTCTGAAATGATCATCTGATATTTGTTCTGCAATATCAAATTGTTTTCAAATTAAGATTAATATACTGTTACAAAATTCTACTATTAATTTGGTACATCTGACCTTCAAAACAGCGGTACTCCAAAAATAACCCCTGTTTTTCTGGAAATCTTAAATTAGTGTACTATAGAGCGCATTAATCCCGAATTTTTAATGCAAACTGACAGACAAGTGAATTTTAGCTCAAAATGGTCGAATTATATTTCTCTTTCACCAAAAGTTTCATTTCTGCGAATTTGTTGGTTAAATTAAGTAAACAAGCACATCAAAAGCACTATTTTGTGTTACAGTAGGCCTACTTTTAAATACATTCAAAATTTGAGGGAGTAATTGGTGGTCTGACACCTACATAACACTAGGAGATAACTCTGTAAGAAACAGCTGAACATTTTTATACACAATTTTTTTAAAACATTTTCTCATTTTTGAAGGACTTGTCTGTGAACTTGTATATGAAGAACAGCAATAAAATAAAAGGGTTTCTTTGTTGTAGACCAAGTAAATTTGACATTTTCCCTCTCTTATTCTTCAATTTTTCCTGGTTCTTAATAACAGGGACATTAGAAAGAACCAATCCAGCGTATCTTTAGTTTGGCTGCGTCATTTTTCCATGTGGACTGCTTCCCAAAAATGAAACCAGATAATCTCCAGAAAACTTCAGCATGACATCTCAAAGTCCCCTTCTACAGGCATAGGCAAGAAGCCTGTAGCTGTCGTAGGTCGCTAGCGAACATCTGAGCCGCCCGTCCTCGCGAGTCTGCGACGTAGGCCATCTCAACATCCATGACTGTCGTCCCATTTGGAGGTAACCAGCTACTTCGAGGAAATGCCACAAACAGCAAAATCACTTAATCCTACTTACATTGCCTATATTTCTTCAAGTCTTTCACTTTGGGCTGCTTCTTCTGTCCTCTTTGGTAGAATTGGAAATAAAAGAAAGTCATTATTATTCAGATTAATGTACACAAATCAATACATTTTTAAACACATTTTTTATTAAACATTTTCTCATTGTTGAAGGACTTGTCTGTGAACTTGTATATGAAGAACAGCAATAAAATAAAAGGGTTTCTTTGTTGTAGACCAAGTAAATTTGACATTTTCCCGCTCTTATTCTTCAATTTTTCCTGCTTCTTAATAACAGGGACATTAGAAAGAACCAATCCAGCGTATCTTTAGTTTGGCTGCGTCATTTTTCCATGTGGACTGCTTCCCAAAAATGAAACCAGATAATCTCCAGAAAACTTCAGCATGACATCTCAAAGGTCCCCTTCTACAGGCATAGGCAGAAAGCCTGTAGCTGTCGTAGGTCGCTAGCGAACATCTGAGCCGCCCGTCCTCGCGAGTCTGCGACGTAGGCCATCTCAACATCCATGACTGTCGTCCCATTTGGAGGTAACCAGCTACTTCGAGGAAACACCACAAACAGCAAAATCACTTAATCCTACTTACATTGCCTATATTTCTTCAAGTCTTTCACTTTGGGCTGCTTCTTCTGTCCTCTTTGGTAGAATCGGAAATAAAAGAGTCATTATTAGTCAGATTAATGTACACAAATCAAAACATTTTTATAAACAATTTTTTTAAACATTTTCTCATTGTTGAAGGACTTGTCTGTCAACTTGAATATGAAGAATAGCAATAAAATAAAAGGTTTTTTGTGGATCGAATCAGTCAATTACTATCAAATATCAAATGTATATCATTTCAAAATTACATAAAAAGATCCCTTTGAATAACACACACCATATCCTGAAAAAAAAAAGTACCACTGAACTATCCATAGAACAAAAGCAAGAAACAGACAATAAAACCTGACCAATCAGAACTAGCTCAGAAAACAACTGTTAATTGTTAGAAAAGACTTTGCACTTGAAGCACAATGTATTTCTGAAATGATCATCTGATATTTGTTCTGCAATATCAAATTGTTTTCAAATTAAGATTAATATACTGTTACAAAATTCTACTATTAATTTGGTACATCTGACCTTCAAAACAGCGGTACTCCAAAAATAACCCCTGTTTTTCTGGAAATCTTAAATTAGTGTACTATAGAGCGCATTAATCCCGAATTTTTAATGCAAACTGACAGACAAGTGAATTTTAGCTCAAAATGGTCGAATTATATTTCTCTTTCACCAAAAGTTTCATTTCTGCGAATTTGTTGGTTAAATTAAGTAAACAAGCACATCAAAAGCACTATTTTGTGTTACAGTAGGCCTACTTTTAAATACATTCAAAATTTGAGGGAGTAATTGGTGGTCTGACACCTACATAACACTAGGAGATAACTCTGTAAGAAACAGCTGAACATTTTTATACACAATTTTTTTAAAACATTTTCTCATTTTTGAAGGACTTGTCTGTGAACTTGTATATGAAGAACAGCAATAAAATAAAAGGGTTTCTTTGTTGTAGACCAAGTAAATTTGACATTTTCCCTCTCTTATTCTTCAATTTGTCCTGGTTCTTAATAACAGGGACATTAGAAAGAACCAATCCAGCGTATCTTTAGTTTGGCTGCGTCATTTTTCCATGTGGACTGCTTCCCAAAAATGAAACCAGATAATCTCCAGAAAACTTCAGCATGACATCTCAAAGTCCCCTTCTACAGGCATAGGCAAGAAGCCTGTAGCTGTCGTAGGTCGCTAGCGAACATCTGAGCCGCCCGTCCTCGCGAGTCTGCGACGTAGGCCATCTCAACATCCATGACTGTCGTCCCATTTGGAGGTAACCAGCTACTTCGAGGAAATGCCACAAACAGCAAAATCACTTAATCCTACTTACATTGCCTATATTTCTTCAAGTCTTTCACTTTGGGCTGCTTCTTCTGTCCTCTTTGGTAGAATTGGAAATAAAAGAAAGTCATTATTATTCAGATTAATGTACACAAATCAATACATTTTTAAACACATTTTTTATTAAACATTTTCTCATTGTTGAAGGACTTGTCTGTGAACTTGTATATGAAGAACAGCAATAAAATAAAAGGGTTTCTTTGTTGTAGACCAAGTAAATTTGACATTTTCCCGCTCTTATTCTTCAATTTTTCCTGCTTCTTAATAACAGGGACATTAGAAAGAACCAATCCAGCGTATCTTTAGTTTGGCTGCGTCATTTTTCCATGTGGACTGCTTCCCAAAAATGAAACCAGATAATCTCCAGAAAACTTCAGCATGACATCTCAAAGGTCCCCTTCTACAGGCATAGGCAGAAAGCCTGTAGCTGTCGTAGGTCGCTAGCGAACATCTGAGCCGCCCGTCCTCGCGAGTCTGCGACGTAGGCCATCTCAACATCCATGACTGTCGTCCCATTTGGAGGTAACCAGCTACTTCGAGGAAACACCACAAACAGCAAAATCACTTAATCCTACTTACATTGCCTATATTTCTTCAAGTCTTTCACTTTGGGCTGCTTCTTCTGTCCTCTTTGGTAGAATCGGAAATAAAAGAGTCATTATTAGTCAGATTAATGTACACAAATCAAAACATTTTTATAAACAATTTTTTTATACATTTTCTCATTGTTGAAGGACTTGTCTGTCAACTTGAATATGAAGAATAGCAATAAAATAAAAGGTTTTTTGTGGATCGAATCAGTCAATTACTATCAAATATCAAATGTATATCATTTCAAAATTACATAAAAAGATCCCTTTGAATAACACACACCATATCCTGAAAAAAAAAGTACCACTGAACTATCCATAGAACAAAAGCAAGAAACAGACAATAAAACCTGACCAATCAGAACTAGCTCAGAAAACAACTGTTAATTGTTAGAAAAGACTTTGCACTTGAAGCACAATGTATTTCTGAAATGATCATCTGATATTTGTTCTGCAATATCAAATTGTTTTCAAATTAAGATTAATATTCTGTTACAAAATTCTACTATTAATTTGGTACATCTGACCTTCAAAACAGCGGTACTCCAAAAATAACCCCTGTTTTTCTGGAAATCTTAAATTAGTGTACTATAGAGCGCATTAATCCCGAATTTTTAATGCAAACTGACAGACAAGTGAATTTTAGCTCAAAATGGTCGAAATATATTTCTCTTTCACCAAAAGTTTCATTTCTGCGAATTTGTTGGTTAAATTAAGTAAACAATGACATCAAAAGCACTATTTTGTGTTACAGTAGGCCTACTTTTAAATACGTTCAAAATTTGAGGGAGTAATTGGTGGTCTGACACCTACATAACACTAGGAGATAACTCTGTAAGAAACAGCTGAACATTTTTATACACAATTTTTTTAAAACATTTTCTCATTTTTGAAGGACTTGTCTGTGAACTTGTATATGAAGAACAGCAATAAAATAAAAGGGTTTCTTTGTTGTAGACCAAGTAAATTTGACATTTTCCCTCTCTTATTCTTCAATTTTTCCTGGTTCTTAATAACAGGGACATTAGAAAGAACCAATCCAGCGTATCTTTAGTTTGGCTGCGTCATTTTTCCATGTGGACTGCTTCCCAAAAATGAAACCAGATAATCTCCAGAAAACTTCAGCATGACATCTCAAAGTCCCCTTCTACAGGCATAGGCAAGAAGCCTGTAGCTGTCGTAGGTCGCTAGCGAACATCTGAGCCGCCCGTCCTCGCGAGTCTGCGACGTAGGCCATCTCAACATCCATGACTGTCGTCCCATTTGGAGGTAACCAGCTACTTCGAGGAAACGCCACAAACAGCAAAATCACTTAATCCTACTTACATTGCCTATATTTCTTCAAGTCTTTCACTTTGGGCTGCTTCTTCTGTCCTCTTTGGTAGAATTGGAAATAAAAGAAAGTCATTATTATTCAGATTAATGTACACAAATCAATACATTTTTAAACACATTTTTTATTAAACATTTTCTCATTGTTGAAGGACTTGTCTGTGAACTTGTATATGAAGAACAGCAATAAAATAAAAGGGTTTCTTTGTTGTAGACCAAGTAAATTTGACATTTTCCCGCTCTTATTCTTCAATTTTTCCTGCTTCTTAATAACAGGGACATTAGAAAGAACCAATCCAGCGTATCTTTAGTTTGGCTGCGTCATTTTTCCATGTGGACTGCTTCCCAAAAATGAAACCAGATAATCTCCAGAAAACTTCAGCATGACATCTCAAAGGTCCCCTTCTACAGGCATAGGCAGAAAGCCTGTAGCTGTCGTAGGTCGCTAGCGAACATCTGAGCCGCCCGTCCTCGCGAGTCTGCGACGTAGGCCATCTCAACATCCATGACTGTCGTCCCATTTGGAGGTAACCAGCTACTTCGAGGAAACACCACAAACAGCAAAATCACTTAATCCTACTTACATTGCCTATATTTCTTCAAGTCTTTCACTTTGGGCTGCTTCTTCTGTCCTCTTTGGTAGAATCGGAAATAAAAGAGTCATTATTAGTCAGATTAATGTACACAAATCAAAACATTTTTATAAACAATTTTTTTATACATTTTCTCATTGTTGAAGGACTTGTCTGTCAACTTGAATATGAAGAATAGCAATAAAATAAAAGGTTTTTTGTGGATCGAATCAGTCAATTACTATCAAATATCAAATGTATATCATTTCAAAATTACATAAAAAGATCCCTTTGAATAACACACACCATATCCTGAAAAAAAAGTACCACTGAACTATCCATAGAACAAAAGCAAGAAACAGACAATAACACCTGACCAATCAGAACTAGCTCAGAAAACAACTGTTAATTGTTAGAAAAGACTTTGCACTTGAAGCACAATGTATTTCTGAAATGATCATCTGATATTTGTTCTGCAATATCAAATTGTTTTCAAATTAAGATTAATATTCTGTTACAAAATTCTACTATTAATTTGGTACATCTGACCTTCAAAACAGCGGTACTCCAAAAATAACCCCTGTTTTTCTGGAAATCTTAAATTAGTGTACTATAGAGCGCATTAATCCCGAATTTTTAATGCAAACTGACAGACAAGTGAATTTTAGCTCAAAATGGTCGAAATATATTTCTCTTTCACCAAAAGTTTCATTTCTGCGAATTTGTTGGTTAAATTAAGTAAACAATGACATCAAAAGCACTATTTTGTGTTACAGTAGGCCTACTTTTAAATACGTTCAAAATTTGAGGGAGTAATTGGTGGTCTGACACCTACATAACACTAGGAGATAACTCTGTAAGAAACAGCTGAACATTTTTATACACAATTTTGTTAAAACATTTTCTCATTGTTGAAGGACTTGTCTGTGAACCTGTATATGAAGAACAGCAATAAAATAAAAGGGTTTCTTTGTTGTAGACCAAGTAAATTTGACATTTTTCCGCTCTTATTCTTCAATTTTTCCTGCTTCTTAATAACAGGGACATTAGAAAGAACCAATCCAGCGTATCTTTAGTTTGGCTGCGTCATTTTTCCATGTGGACTGCTTCTCAAAAATGAAACCAGATAATCTCCAGAAAACTTCAGCATGACATCTCAAAGTCCCCTTCTACAGGCATGGGCAGAAAGCCTGTAGCTGTCGTAGGCCGCTAGCGAACATCCGAGGCCGCCCGTCCTCGCGAGTCTGTGACGTGGGCCATTATCAACATCCATGACTGTCGTCCCATTTGGAAGTAACCAGCTACTTCGAGGAAACGCCACAAGCAGCAAGATCACTTAATTAATCCTACTTACATTGCCTATATTTCTTCAAGTCTTTCACTGTAGGCTGCTTCTTCTGTCCTCCATTTGTAGAATTGGAAATAAAAGAAAGTCATTATTATTCAGATTAATGTACACAAATCAAAACATTTTTATACACAATTTTTTTTATTTAAACATTTTCTCATTGTTGAAGGACTGGTCTGTGAACTTGAATATGAAGAACAGCAATAAAATAAAAGGGTCTCTTTGTTGTAGACCAAGTGAATTTGACATTTTCCATCTCTTATTATTCTATTTTTTCCTGCTTCTTTAACAGGGACATTAGAAAGAACCAATCCAGCGTATCTTTAGTTTGGCTGCATCATTTTTCCATGTGGACTGCTTCCCAAAAATGAAACCAGATAATCTCCAGAAAATTTCAGCATGACATCTCACAAGTCCCCTTCTACAGGCATGGGCAGAAAGCCTGTAGCTGTCGTAGGCCGCTAGCGAACATCCGAGGCTGCCCGTCCTCGCGAGTCTGCGACGTGGGCCATTATCAACATCCATGACTGTCGTCCCATTTGGAGGTAACCAGCTACTTCGAGGAAATGCCACAAGCAGCAAGATCACTTAATTAATCCTACTTACATTGCCTATATTTCTTCAAGTCTTTCACTGTAGGTTTGCTTCTTCTGTCCTCCATTTGTAGAATTGGAAATAAAAGAAAGTCATTATTATTCAGATTAATGTACACAAATCAAAACATTTTTATACACAATTGTTTTTATTTAACATTTTCTCATTGTTGAAGGACTGGTCTGTGAACTTGAATATGAAGAACAGCAATAAAATAAAAGGGTCTCTTTGTTGTAGACCAAGTGAATTTGACATTTTCCATCTCTTATTATTCTATTTTTTCCTGCTTCTTTAACAGGGACGTTAGAAAGAACCAATCCAGCGTATCTTTAGTTTGGCTGCATCATTTTTCCATGTGGACTGCTTCCCAAAAATGAAACCAGATAATCTCCAGAAAATTTCAGCATGACATCTCACAAGTCCCCTTCTACAGGCATGGGCAGAAAGCCTGTAGCTGTCGTAGGCCGCTAGCGAACATCCGAGGCTGCCCGTCCTCGCGAGTCTGCGACGTGGGCCATTATCAACATCCATGACTGTCGTCCCATTTGGAGGTAACCAGCTACTTCGAGGAAATGCCACAAGCAGCAAGATCACTTAATTAATCCTACTTACATTGCCTATATTTCTTCAAGTCTTTCACTGTAGGTTTGCTTCTTCTGTCCTCCATTTGTAGAATTGGAAATAAAAGAAAGTCATTATTATTCAGATTAATGTACACAAATCAAAACATTTTTATACACAATTGTTTTTATTTAAACATTTTCTCATTGTTGAAGGACTGGTCTGTGAACTTGAATATGAAGAACAGCAATAAAATAAAAGGGTCTCTTTGTTGTAGACCAAGTGAATTTGACATTTTCCATCTCTTATTATTCTATTTTTTCCTACTTCTTTAACAGGGACGTTAGAAAGAACCAATCCAGCGTATCTTTAGTTTGGCTGCATCATTTTTCCATGTGGACTGCTTCCCAAAAATGAAACCAGATAATCTCCAGAAAACTTCAGCATGACATCTCAAAGTCCCCTTCTACAGGCATGGGCAGAAAGCCTGTAGCTGTCGTAGGCCGCTAGCGAACATCCCAGGCTGCCCGTCCTCGCGAGTCTGCGACGTGGGCCATTATCAACATCCATGACTGTCGTCCCATTTGTAGGTAACCATCTACTTCAAGGAAATGAATGTTTTTTGTGGATCAAATCAGTCAATCAAATTGATTTGCCTTCTTTTCACTTTCAATGTTGACATTCTTTTCCTTTTAATAACTTTACACATACAATTCATGTGCCATTCATATCCGGCTAAGATGTCAAATTGAAGTTCACATGAATATGGATTCAATGAGGTTGAATTATTCACTTGCAAGTGAATAATAAATAATCAATGTTATTAAGCTTATTTTGACAAAATTGAACTATACTGTCTGTTTACATTGAATTATTATTTCACTATTTGCTTTTGATTAATGATTAAGCCAAAAAAATAACATATCATATTTTTTATATTTCCTCGTAGCCAGTGCTTCTTTAAGTGTAGAATCTATTACAAATTCTACGACTAAACCAAAAAAAAAAACATTAACCAACAAAAAGGTTTGACATTAAATATAAATTTCCTTTAAAATAACTAATTCAAATATGACAAGAAAGGACTAGTGTCGTGACATTGCCTATTTTTAGAAAAAATAAATAAGAAAATTACCAGCCTTTAATATGGATATTGGAGAAATTGTTGAAAACAGTGAAACTTTAAAATATCCAATTTCTAATTTTAAAGATTGGTTATGTTACATTTTCAACATACACAATGTTAAATAGATTTTGATTCAAAATGTCTTTTTAACTTTATTTTGAAAATTATGAACAAAATTAAAAGCTTAAGGTGGTGGGGTACACCACCTTTACTAAAATTAATATGGCTCGTTGAATTTTCATAAAGTTTTGACAAAGTATTTACTTTGACCCTTTGACAAAAATATAAAAATTTCAAAACTAGAGGCTATCAAGAGGCTGTGTCGCTCACCTTGGTCTATGTGCATATTAAACAATGGACACAGATAAATTCATGACAAAATTGTGTTTTGGTGATCATGATGTGTTTGTGATCTTACTTTACTGTTACTGGACATTCTTCTTGCTACAGTTATCTCTATCTATAATGAACTTGGCCCAGTAATTAGTGGAAAATATATTCTACAAATTTACAAAAATTTACAAAAATTTATGAAAATTGTTAAAAAATGACTATAAAGGGCAATAACTCCTTAAGGGGTATTTTGACAATTTTGGTCATGCTGACTTATTTGTAGATCTTACTTTGCTGAACATTATTGCTGTATACAGTTTATCTCTATCTATAATAATATTCAAGATAATAACCAAAAACAGTAAAATTTCCTTAAAATTGTCAATTTAGGGGCAGCAACCCAACAACGGGTTGTCTGATTCATCTGAAAATTTCAGGGCAGATAAATTTTGACCTGAAAAACAAATTTTCCCCATGTCAGATTTGCTCTAAATGCTTTGGTTTTTGAGTTATAAGCCAAAAACTGCATTTTACCCCTATGTTCTATTTTTAGCCATGGCGGCCATCTTGGTTGGTTGGCCGGATCACCGGACACATTTTTTAAAACTAGATACCCCAATGATGATTGTGGCCAAGTTTGGTTTGATTTGGCCCAGTAGTTTCAGAGGAGAAGATTTTTGTAAAAGTTAACAAAGACGGACGACGACGCCGGACGCCAAGTGATGAGAAAAGCTCACTTGGCCTTTTAGGACAGGTGAGCTAAAAATTGAACAAACCTTTTTATCAGAAAATTACACTGGTTATATTATATAGCAGTTTGACACTAATTTTGATCATTGAGAAGCTTAACATTCCACTAACAACACAATATCATTAAAACGTTTAGCTGATTTTACAGAGTTATCTCCCTGTAGGTACCACCTTAATGCACAATAATATTTGGTCTTTTCAATCTCAATTACTATCAAATATCAAATGTATATCATTTTAAAATTACATAAAAAGATCCCTCTGAATATCACACCCCATATCCTGAAAAACAAGATAACACTGAACTATCCATAGAACAAAAGCAAGAAACAGACAATAAAACCTGACCAATCAGAAATAGCTAAGAAAACAATTATGTTAATTGTTAATTGTTAGTAAAGACTTTGCACTTGAAGCACAATGTATTTCTGAAATGATCATTTGATATTTGTTTTGTCAATGGCAAATTGTTTTCAAATTAAGATAAATATTCTACTATTAAGGTGGTACATCTGGTTTTCTGGAAATCTTAAATTAGTATACTATGGAGCACATTAATGCTGAAATTTAATGCAAACTGATAGACAAGTGAATTTTGGCTCAAATTGGTCGAAATATATTTCTCTTTCACCAAAAGTTTCATTTGGTTAAATTAAGTAAATAATGACATCAAATGCACTATTTTGTGTTAAAGTAGGCCTTCTTATACATATGTTCTAAATTTGAGGGAGTAACTAGTGGTCTGACGCCTACATTAAACTTAAGGGGATAACTCTGTCAAAAACAGCTGAACGTTTTAATCACATTCTTTAGTTGATGAAATATTAAGCTTCTCAATGATAAAAAATAGTCTTTGTCAAACTGCTATATATCAAATGAAATTTTTCTGATAGTGTGTGGCTTAAATTTTTTGAGATTCTTATATTTTTGTCATAAAGAGTCAAAGAGTCAAAGTAAATATTTTGTCAAAATTTAATGAAAATTAAAAGAGCAAAATTTAGTTTATTCAATGAAGCTGTTTAAATCAGTTTCAATTAATTAAAAGTTTATGCTGTTTTACAATCTATCATTCTATTATACCAAAAACTGAAAAGAATTAGAATATATTTGCTCTATATTGATTTTAATTTTTTTTTTAAAACATTGCAAATATGTCCTCATTTTGCAAACCAAACCCATTTTCACTAACATAACTTATAAAAAAAAAAGCCAACCAAACATATCTCTATTAAATCAGTTTACTTACATTGCCTTTATTTCTTCCAAGTCTTTAGCTGCTTCTTCTGTCCTCATTGGTAGGATTGGAATAAAATAAACAAAAGGGTTTCTTTGTTGTAGACCAAGTGAATTTGACAATTTCCATCTCTTATTCTTCTATTTTTTCATGCACGTTTATCTCAATATCCATGACTGTCGTCTCATTTGGAGGAAACTAGCTACTTTAAGGAAACGCCACAAGGAGCAAAATCATTTAATTGTACTTACATTCCCTATATTAATTCAAGTCTTTCACTTTCTGCTGCTTCTTCTGTCCTCAACTTTTTTAAAACCTTGTCTCATTGTTAAAGGACTTGTCTGTGAACATGAATATCAAAAGATATATAAACAATTCATCAAAGTTCATTAAAATTGGTTAAAGAGTTTTCCAGTTAACATCCCACATGTCTGGACAGGCAGACAACGGTATACCATGATACGTTCCATAAACAGGCAAATAAAAATTCACTGATCCGTTTTCTGCACTTTTTTTGTCATTCATGAAGATATTGATAGAAGATAATAGATAAATATTTTTGTTATAATGACATGTTGCAGTCTTCAATACTTAAGTTTGAATTTTGTTTCGGTCTGATGATTTGGTGCAGAATTTTTAGGTCATTTGACATAAAAAAATTGATAAAAATAATCAATTTTCCAATTTGTTTCTCATCATATAATAGATAGTATCCAGATTCCAAAAGTAAATTTTGTATACCAAATCCTTTTTATCCTTAGTTTACTTATAAACGGACTTAGTTTTTCTGCCAGTTAAAAGTACATTCACTCTGTGGTTAGAGTTTTAAATTTTTTAATAACTTTCTTCCTACCCTTGAGTATAATCAAACTTGGACGAAAGCTTGTTTATGATCAAAAACTAGTATCTAGAAGAAAATTTTGTAAAAATTTATTTCCTGTTTTTCCTGTTTTTCCTTATATAACATATATACCGGTATATGGACTTTCTTCCATTACGTTATCATACAGTATGCAGTTATAAAACAGGTTCAGGACACCCCCCCCCCTCCCATCCCAATGAGGGATATCCCTAAAATGAGGGACTGTTCTTCAGACAAGGGGTCATTTTACTGATTTAGAAAAGTAGCAGTCAATCACTGAAGATTAACATAGCTGTTAATGTCTGTGTCATTTTGGTCTCTTGTGGACAGTTGTCTCATTGGCAATCATACCACATCTTCTTTTTTATACAAGTACACAAAGTCAAAATAATTCAAAACACCAGGCATTTTACTTAGAAAAAAAGGAAGGAACCAGAAACAAAATGAACCACATAAACCACAAAACATATTTATAAAGAAAAGCTTGATCAAGGAACACTTTATTAACAAAGTAAATTTTATAAGATTGAAGATTACATTGACAGAACGGGCAGATTCAATACTGCTGTTCCACAATCCCAATCATACCAATGTAAAGCACAGAGAAGAAAATATGTTGAGGAAAACGCACCAGAGAGGAAAACCGCACATTGAGACAATTCGTGCCAACTGGCCTTAATAGGCGAGTGATATGAGAGCCAAATTCACATTTTTAATGCACCTACCTAACACACGGCTAAATTATATATCACTGGAAAGCTAAGAATGTGTACTTTCTAAATATCCCGGTCGTCAAAAGAAATTATGGTACATTTTTTTTTAAATCGAGGTCAAAGGTCATGGGTACAATTTCAATTCACGGATACTTCCAGTAGAAAAATCGAGTCAAAACAAATACAAAAATGAAACAATTTTATAGGAATGCTGTATTAATATATGAAAATATATTTCTATCATAGTATTAATTAATTTTGGTTGATTTTAACGGTAACGCATGTTACGTAACGTTTTCTCTCGGAGTCTTTGAAAATCAACCATTAAGTCACACAAATGTATCTGTAGTCGCCCTTCATTATCTAAATCTTATAATACCTCCATATCATTTGATTGCACGTATTTACAAACATATATCTGTAAATTTGATATAAATAATTCGAAAAAAAATATTTGAAGCAAGGGGAAAATATAACATATGACGTATTTTTAATTGTTTAGAAAGTCCATGCATGATTAGCTGTACATTAAAATTGCGGAAGCGTATGGTCTCCTGTTAGTTTGAAAGCCTACCAACCGCTTCAAGATCAGACAACCATAGGGCGGATTTTTTTTTATTATTGTAGTGCAATATGTTGAGTCTGGATCATACCGCAATTTCATTTACATCACTAAATCAGATATGACAAGAGTACTAACTAACATTACTGAAATGAGTAAAGTGCTGCTAGTATATTTATATCAACAAATTGACAATTTTAATATAAAACATCACAAGGAAAATATGACCACTCATTGTACGTTAAATTGTGTTTGATTTTACTTTAGTCGGCCGCCGTGTATCTTGAGATATCTTATTAATCAAACAACACTTGACAAAGGAGTTTGTACTTATTTTAAATTACACTAGGGATGACCTTCGGGCTACTTTGGCACTACATATTACTTTTTTATATCTTGTTTCACCGCTTCAAATGGAGGACAAGGTTATCCTTATATTGAACCTTTTATTTGGCTTTCTTATGTTAAAATCCCGTTAGCGTATAACCTAAATGATCGAAACGTCGGACCAATGGGATGTAGGACCATTTAGGTGTCGAAATATTGCGATATCGGAATATTATAGCTTCATTTTAACTTGTAATCTCATCATTCTTATCGGTCAAAATATCCATACAAAGACAACTTCCTTGGCATGGGCATATACCAGTACAGCAGAGGTTTTACTCAAAGCGGACACAAGATCTACTATATACAGATTGAATTAAAAATTGAAAATGGACATGAGGGATTTGTCAAAGGGACACCAACCCGTTCAAAAAGCAGACAACGGCTGACGACCACCAATGGGTCATCAATGCAGCAAGAAACTCCCAAACCCGGAGGCGTTCTTCAGCTGGCTCCTAAACAAAAACGTACTAGTTTGAAATGATTATGGAAGTCATACTAAGCTTTGAAATATACTCAAGAAATTAAAACAAAAAAATCATACAAAAATAAAAAAGGTCAGGGGCTCCTGACTTGGGACAGGCGCAAAATTGCGGCGGGGTTAAACATGTTTTTGCAATCTCAACCCTCCCCCTGCGTGAACAGATCAAATCTTGTAGAAAGTTGGATAACATCATACCGGACCGATATTGCATTTTAACCAACCAAAGTCATGCAGAGAACTTTTATTGTTTCTGTAGTTAGGTTGACATTGTCTTGGATAAAATTTTGACCCCCAGAAGAAAAATAATGCCATGTAGAAAGTATGCCCCATTTTCAATTTTTCTTATCTGTTGATCAGTCAAACTTGTTAATAGTTATCAAAGGTGTGTCCACAAATACGGTGCATTCGTTATGATAAATATAAATGAAAAAGAGTTAAAAAGAATAAGACAAAATTATAGAGCTACTGTATACAATATTGGATGTACCTTGGCCTTGTTGAAGCTGTATACATGTATATTGTAACTATAAATTGACCATACATTTTTAGTATTTGTTGAAGCTGATAATATGTTATTTAGTTTTCTCGGCGGCGATCCTCGGCATAAATTAAGTAATTAAAGTTGTTAACCAGAATACTTCCTTGTGTACAGGCACGTCATCTTTAATCGTCGAAATGTTAGTAAAAGCTGTTTTATGTTCAGAATAAAATAGCTCTTTACTTTCTCACTTCAAATTTTGTAGCTAATATTTAGCGATGCAAGCTCGATGGTATACAGATTTAATAGCAAAATTATCATGAGTTATTTTGTAAATCAGATCATTACGTCCACTGGTATTTTTGTCCATCTGATGAGTTAAGCCTTTTTCAACTGATTTTTATAGTTCGTTCTTATGTTGTACTGTTATACCACTGTCCCAGGTTAGGGGGAGGGTTTGGATCCCGTTAACATGTTAACGCCGCCACATTATTTATGTATGTGCCTGTCCCAAGTCAGGAGCCTGTAATTCAGTGGTTGTAGTTTGTTTATGTGTTACATATTTGTTTTTCGTTCATTTTTTGTTACATAAATAAGGCGGTTAGTTTTCTCGTTTGAATTGTTTTACATTGCCTTATCGGGACCTTTTATAGCTGACTATGCGGTATGGGCTTTGCTCATTGTTGAAGGCCGTACGGTGACCTATAGTTGTTAATGTTTGTGTCATTTTGGTCTTTTGTGGATAGTTGTCTCATTGGCAATCATACCACATCTTCTTTTTATATATATTGTAGGAGATATATGTATTAACACTCAATACAGCTTGAGTTTGCTACTCAGAGGATACCTTATGAAGTTGTGTAACTTGCTTATAGGCTTTATACATTTGCAAAATATACAAACAGACAAATCAGAATGAGTTGTAGATCTACTGCCCTCGTTGATATATGAGAAGAGACTGGTCAGTAGAATTGGTACATGTAGTACAAAGTCTTTGTACAGACAAAACAGAAGCTGATAGGTTGTACTTACTTTTGAAATATGGACCATAATTTGGTATTCGGCCTTTGGTTTCTTTTTGTATCCTTTTTTATAAGTTCTAAAACTTTAACTTTTATTCTGTGGGTTGTGTTGGTGTTAGAATAGTATTAATGGAACAATTGAGTTTTTCAAGAAAAAAATAATACATTTTGATTCACCGTTTACATGACAGGAAACCAAACAGGAAACCAATCTTTATTTTCTTTATTTTGTACAATATATTTCAAAAGACATAAATGAACACCATTATTAGTGTTACTTGCTTCATGTTAATATTTAAAATTTATTTTCAATGTTTAATTAAAGTTTTTTTTAAACGCGACAGGAAACCATAAGAAACCGAAAGCATTTTTTTAGTTTAATTTTATTGTAAATTCTGCTTAAAATAGTCTGAACAGTATACTTTTTCTTAAAATCCATCTTAAATGTAACAGTATTATAAAACTCCTAAATATGTGCTTGTTTTGAAAACAGTTAGTACAATTTATTCAGAAATTTCCATATTTTCTTCATTGATACAGGATACCATAATCGTTGTATCTTGATGTTTTAGCCAAAAAAATGTATTTATATTTGGTTTTGAAATTCCAGTTATATACAATTTATTCCAAATCATTGGCAATGTAAAATTCTTTAAATCCAGTAAAGAAAAAAACTTTTAAACTTGGAATTAACATGATTAAAATCTTTAAAATAGGCACCATGTTATATTTGTGACCTCTACACCATCTACATGGTTTCCACATTTTAACCTACTTTAGTGGGCTAAAATCAATAAAGAACTTCCTTTCAAGTCATGCATGGTAAAAGTATACTTCTCCTTTGACAAGTTTATTGCGTTTCTGAAAAGTGTTTGCAGAACATGAATAAAAAAAAATAATTAAAAATTGTGACAAAGATACCAACTTTGTACATTCCAAGTGTAACGGTATATTAACATGTATTTTTTATTAAGGTAGATCATAAGTAAATCTTTTTTGAGACAGAATTTTCTTATACTTAGCCAGAATGAAGATTTTAATATGCTCTTTTCAAAAATATAATAAAAAGTAGGGGTCACCGTGCTATTTTTCAAGCTATGAGTCGTTGAAAATTGCCTAAATTTGGTTAGATTGTTAATGGAAAAACACAATTGTGTGCATAAAAAATAATCTATGAGATAGAATTTTGAAATAAATTGTGAAAAGATAGGTTTTGTAATATGTTTTAAGAAAATAAAAAGAAAAAATGGTGTCACCGAACTTGTTTTCTTGCTACAAGTAAAAAGAAAAAAATTCCCTATCTGTCCAGTATAAATTTTTTACTAAAAGAGTTATCTTCCCTTAAATGGCTCATTTGAAAAAAATGATTCAAAAAGCAAAATAAAATGATATTTGTTTAATTATTTTGAATTATACAATAAATTGCCAAGTTTTCTTTATATAATTAAACAGTCTAACCATCAAATTGCAAATCTGTCTCCAAATTTGCAGATTTAGGTAAATAACTAGACCGATTTTTTACTGTGATTGTTCAATCCAAGATGGCGGTATACCATGAATCTACCTTAAGTTATCTTTATTCACCTAAAATATCCAGTAATATTTACTGCTGAAGCAAAATCAATCCAACGAGCATCGGCACAATGATAAGAGACGTAATGTCGATTGAATTTTCCAAGGACCCTTTACATCGTTATCAGGAAACAAAGTGTGTCATAACGTCTGTCAAATCTGAAATCAATTTTGTCAAGTCATTGGGCATTTATTTTCACACAAGATCGTATGTAACATTATGCACATAGGAAAAACAATAGACCCCCGGTGCAATCTCTTTGAAAATTGTATTTTCCTTTTTTAAACAAGACGAAACAAGTCTACAGATTATGTTTGCTAACATCCCGTTGGAAACAAAAACAATGTTTAGACCTAGTATTTCATACATCCGGCCGTAAGGGCGTGATCACATGTTAGTTACATGTTTCACGTATGACCGGAAATGATTAGAACTTAAAGACAAAAAACAATTTTAATAAAAAAAAGGAAATAACTGGACTTCTGTTTCGTTTGAAATGTAACGCATAACGATAACGTCATTTTCTAACTTAATTATTACGAAGAACAAAACTAGAATGTAAATCATCTCTGATTTACCTGTTTGAACATCTCGCAAGAGTTCATATTTGCATATTGTTATAAAGAATTCTATTACAACAAAGCAGATTACATCATCTAAAATTTGCGTTACGAAATTGGAAACCAAAGTAACGCTAGTGTTCTTACACCTGCTACAGAAATACTTATAGTTCTCGGCATTTTCTTCTGACTATTCTTATTGGTCGATGTTCTTTATTATTTGAAAGCAAAAGTTACGAATTTGCCGGTGACGATTATCTATAAATCAGTCAGCGTTATGCACTTCGGAAGCGAAAAGTAACCGAGAAACGACACAAAAATACTGTCGTATATTCTTTGAAATTTGTTAATTTCAATTTTTTTTCTAGGGAAGAGTAGCATACACTTGTATGTTGATAAAAATAAAGGCATCTTTAGATGTAGTTACAACTTTTCTTACAGTAATACACATTTTTATCACTTTTCTATCGTTATAGGAAACGAGCCCAATAGCAAATTATGGTCCATATTCATAGCAACTCTTATGATATTTTGTATTTTCAAATGGTATGTTTTCATTTTTTTCATATTCATCGACCAGTCTGTAAACTTCATCTTTTCGTTTTCCCACTGCGGCAATACAACTGTATCTTCATTTTAAAAGTGTTTAACTACATAGTTTCTATTTGGTAAATACATGACAGACTATGAATCTGTTGTCAATCAATGGATAGTTTTAGCTCTTTAGCATAGGAAGGGTTTCATTGTGAACTGGACTGTGAAAATTTGACACGACTCGGAAGATTTTCTACAATTTTCCGATACGATTCCTTATTTAGAAATGGGTGAATTCTACAGAACTCAAAAACTATGTTTTACTTTGATTTGATCTTATTTTCGGACGATTTTATATCTATTTAAGCTCCACTGAAGTTCAAGATAGAAATATAACCGTTTAAATATGATTTATCGTACTCTAATAGCACTATTAAGTACACGGAAATCGACTTATATATTCAGTAAAATAAACAGCTGCGCCATGAGCGCATGATACGCCCGACGTCTTGTGTGGAAGTTTTATGCAATAATCATAAATAGTTTCTGAGAAAGTTTTAAGCAATAACCATATATTGTTTTTGAGACACGGCGGGACATGTGAAACCCCCAACCCTATTTTTTTTACAAAAAACTGAATATCACTAAAATAAAATTTTGAATCAAAACCAAAAAGTATACAGATCTTTAGATTAATATAACAAAAAAGTGTGTAAAGTTTTAAGCAATAATCATAAATTATTTTTGAGATACGGCGCGACATGTAAAAAAACCCTCCCCTGGTTAACAAAATACTCAATAACTCCAAAAGAAAGTTTTGAATCATCACCAAAAAGTATACAGATCTTTAGATTAATATAACAAAGAAGTGTGTAAAGTTTTAAGCAATAATCATAAATTGTTTTTGAGATACGGCACAACATGTAAAAAAAAAACCTCGCCCTTTTTTACAAAATACTCAATAACTCAAAAATGAAATTTTGAATCATCACCAAAAAGTATACAGATCTTCAGATTAATATAACAAAGACATGTGTAAAGTTTTAAGCAATAATCATAAATTGTTTTTGAGATATGGTGCGACATGTAAAAAACCCCTCCCCCTTTTTTTTACAAAATACTCAATAACTCAAAAATAAAATTTTGAATCATCACCAAAAAGTATACAGATATTAAGATTAATATAACTAAGAAGTGTTTAAAGTTTTAAGCCATAATCAAGAATCATTTTTGAGATACGGTGCGACATGTGAAAAAACCACACCCCTGTTTTAGTTACAAAGTGCCGTAACTCGAAAAGTTTTAATCTTATTTTCACCAAAAAGTATACAGATCATTTGACCATCATAAGAAACAACCATGTTAAGTTTCATGAAATTTGGATAAGTCGTTCTCAAGTTACGGTGCGACATGTTTACGCCGGACAGACAGACGGACGGACACCGGACATTTGTATACCATAATACGTCCTGTCAAAATTTTGACGGGCGTATAAAAACGATAACGAAATAGATAAGGGATTCAGGAAACTATAGTGATGTTACCCAACATCATAAAATTACAGAAATTCGTGATTTTAAGAAATGTTGAGATAAAGTCTTGATCTTGAATGAAAAAACGATAACTGATGAGTGATTTAGTGTGTTCTAAAACGGATCGAGTGCAAAAGCATTTAATAAAAAATTTAATTGCAGATCCGAAAAGGTCAGGATTATGAAAATTTTCGTACAAAATGTCAAATATTTAGAAGGAATGCAAAAAGCATGCGGAGTTATAGTTGCAAATATTGTTTTTCATTATTTTAAGAATCTAATTCACTTAATTATTCTGTCTAAAAGAAGAGATACGACTAATTTCTTTTGCTTGAAAAACATGTCGTATTTTTACAATTTTCAACTAATTTCTGAAATAAACGTCAATTTTACAAAAACTGCACCGTACGATTTTGTGACGACCGGGCAAAAATCAAAGTTAAATCATTATTCTTTCATTTAAAAAAGAAATTAGCCGTGTGTTAGGTGGGTGCATTAAAGTCCTAACTAGACGTCTTTTTCAAATATTACACTCGCCTATAAGATTGAGATTGAGAATATGTGCCATTTTAAATAAAAAGACTCTTAAGAAAATTTAGTTTTTTAGCACTCCAAATGATTACTCAAATGAAGGATTGTTACTCATTTGGGGAACAGTTACCCATTTGGTGGTTTGTCCCTAGCCTGTTAAAAATTTAAATATCAGCATTTACATGTATACCGGTCCACTCGATTCCCATATTAGCTCATTTAAAATATGGCAACTTTAATTTTCGCGTATTTGATCATTTAACTTTCATCGACAGGAGTTATGACTTGAGATGAATATCTGGACTGATAACAATAAGACATAATCTGGCCATAAACAGGAGGTGTATATCATCGTATATATGAATATTTACTCGCTCTCGTCAATCAAGCTATAAACATTAAATTACACAGTGACAGGGCCATTTTGTGTCAATAGAGAAAGAATAAGACTTACCTGACTGATAATACAATGAATTTCCAACCACAAAGTCAAGTTATTAAATCGTAAATAGGTGTTTTAGATTCAGTTTTGCAGTTCCAGTGTTAGATCATGACTTCCGGTCTCGACAAAATTTACCCGCCAAATACATTAACCAATAAATGGATAGCGGCTTAATGAACCGTGAATAGGGATATGCGTACGGTGAAACCAAACAAAAAAAGCACTCAGGATTCTATCGATGTGTTGAGTTTTCTGCTCTTCGGTCGGGTTGTTGAATTTCGGCACATATGTGTCGATTTTTTTTTTTTAGACCTTTGAGTTTTTTTGGTGTCTTTTGTCTCTCTTTTAAAATATTACCTCTCCTTGCAAAAAAAAATAAAGACACATTCCCCATTTTCATTCTCAATTATATGCACTTAATTAAACAAAAGACAAAACCAGTTCGCATGTAGTCCAGGTCACCGTCAATAGAATAATATATATATGAGGGTGGTAATGGGGGTCCCTTCATGACAAATAACTGTATTTCTTGCCAAATGACGTTAACGGTAATATTTGGTGCATGACGATAAAATGTCCACGTTCTTTTAGACGATAAAACAATCGAATTATTTTGACGAATCACGTAATTTTTTTTTCAAGTTTGAGACCTCTGACGAATCACGGTAAGGATATTTTTCATCAATTTAACGCTAACGGTATCCGAAAATGACCGCCTGACGGTAAAGGGTATAACTACCCTCATATATGCCACTGTCTTGACAGGTGCGCCTTTAGGATTTTGGGCCTGATACTCAAATGTTAGGAGTGATTTATTTACTTGTAAAATTTTTAAAAAGTATGCTTTTACTGCTAACAAAACTTTGATTTTTTGAAATACTAAGGCTTTTCTACCTCACTGAGGAATAGATTACCTTATCTGTATTTGGCAAAACTTTTAGGCCGAATTTTTGGTCCTCAATGCTCTTCAACTTCGTTCTTTTTTTGGCCTTTTAAACATTTTAAAACGAATTCTTCTTATCATTTCCCACGAAATAAATGTTCCTAATTTTTTCAATAAAAGATATTTTACAACTGTCCAACATGATAAGATTTTCTGTCATATGCATTGCATTGCATTTGCTCCGCAAACTGGCTTTTATCGACAAAACTTATACCCCAAATAAAACAAAATGTATGTTTCTATAGTTCTGTAACTTTCTATCCAGCCGTATAAACGAATGGTCGACAAGTGCGTACATTTATGTTTAATCAATATTTCTTGTAGGTTTCAAACTGTCCTTCATTATTGACAACGAGTATATACTTACATTTCCCCAAATTTACCCTTGGAAAAAATGTGTAAATAGATTTTGTATTTCCTTCAAAAAAAAATCTGAATTATTTAGTTTTTTATAAATAATATTCTTTGCACCAGAAATGTTATTTATTAAGAAGCGTATGGATTTAGTAATGAATAGTCACGGTTTATTCCCGATTGTCCCACTTTTTAAAATTTTAGAGTTCTGATTGTCCCACATAAAAAGTTCTGATTGTCCCATATTATTTTATGAAGTAAAATGTTCTTAGATAAACATGTTGTTTGTTTTGCAAAATAAACAAGAATTAATTATTGCACATAAAATATTAATTTTATAAAAGTATAAAATATCAATTTTATAAAAGTATAAAATATTAATTTCATAAAAGTATGAAAATATTAACTTTATAAAAGTATAAAATATCAATTTTATAAAAGTACAAAATATTAATTTCATAAAAGTATGAAATATTAATTTTATGAAAGTACAAAATATTAATTTTAGAAAAGTATAAAATATTAATTTTATAAAGTTATAAAATATTAATTTTACAAAAGTATATAAAAGAAAGTCATCAGATAAAAACACTTTTAATATAAAACCAATATTATATCTCTGATTTATGAAATATATCTACAATGTTACGTTTAATATTTATAAAACAAATGTCAATACCATAATTTTAATAACATTTTCTTCGTAAAGTTTTTAAATAAATAAATAAATAAATAATGCATGCATGCATGCAATTTAAAAAGGTATAAACTCATTAACATTCTACCCTCTATCTGGGAACAGTATATCTAACAGTCAATTAATATGTTCCAGCATCTATATGAAATTGTTGATGGAGAAATGTTTCCACTAGTACCTTTGCAATTTTACTAGGGATTTCAGAGGACATGTTAACAACATTCTCTGCGCTATTGAAGACTGCTAAAAAATCACCTGAACCAACAACGTTCTTTATTGATAACGAAGCTGTTGTCTAGATTTTGACCAGTTTTGTCTTTTAAATAATCACTATTAAAGATTATTTTACCAATATTCCTTTTGTCTTTGTCGACAAGACTCGTTACCAACTATATACAGAAGAATCAGACTTCAATAAAAAATAAGAAGATGTGGTATGATTGCCAATGAGACAATTCTCCACCAGAGACCAAATGACACAGAAATTAACAACTCAAAACATTTCCCAATTGTCCCACATTTAAACTTCCCAACTGTCCCACAAACATATTACCGATTGTCCCACAAAATTGCATTACTTTTTTACCTGTAATTTCAAAAAGTGGGACAATCGGGAAGACACCATAGTACTTATATCACTATCGGACACGCATGACAAAGATGTATATTATACACCTGATAGTTCAAAATGGACAGTTACAAATTATGGGCCGTGTACATGTACACTGATCAATACCCTCAGAAGTGAAACGATGCATGAACTTGCAAGTCCGACAGGAAATCGCTTGAATACCTGGACGTGTCACCTCACAATACCTTTGGGAGTAATACCTTTAGCCATGCTGGTGATCAGATAAGGGAAGGTCCGAATTCATTTAAATAAGTTTGATGAATCTTTTCCTACGCAGGATTTTGATACTCAAAAGTATACTAAATATGTAGTATTACGAAATTAGAGATCTACATTTTCAAATTAGATTGCAAAAGAGTCGTGATCTGAAACTTCCAATGTGCATATGGATTCAAATAGTTTTTAGCTAAAAATGAAACAATCAGCAGGACTCGAACCTCTACAAGTAACTTTTTCCACCAGAATTTTGTCTTGATAATTTCTTCTAGAATAAAGGAATACATTAATTTTATGGGCACAAATTGATTAATTTATAGTCAAAAGGATTTGACAGAGATCTGTTCTCTGTCTATCTGTCTTTAACAGTTACACAATTGCTTCATGATTAAAACCCTGACATTTAAAGATGTTCGCTGATCAGATAGCGGGTATAACTCTTCTTTTTTTTAAATAGGATTTTGCTATATTTTTTTTTATAAATGAACTTTATCATATACTTAATAGAAAAATGAAATAAAAGAATGGGGTCACTGTTCATTTAAGCTTACAATCCGCCTCCGAAAGAAGCATACATTTTTGTTAATGTCCTTTTGTTGAACTAATAGGAGAAATAGAGGTAATATCGAAATAAAAAAAAAAGAACTAAATTACAGATATCGCTTTAATATAACAATTATTTAATTTATGTACAGCTTATTTGAAAACAATAATAAAACACATAGGTCACCAATGAAAAAATATATTTCAATTTTAATGCCAAAAAATGGCATTTTTGCACCAAAGGGAGATCATTTGGAGCCTTTTCAATGATTTAAACATTTTAAAAGTCATCTAGGGCCAAACCGAATCGATTGTTTTGGTTGATTTTTGTATCACGTCATAACGTAATAATTAATAGTACATGTAATAAATAAGATTTGTAATGAAAAAAAAACAAATGTTTAATTTTTTGCTGAAATTTTTGTACCCGCGAGCCTCCTAAAAGAGAAATCGTGCAATTTGATTGTTCTAGATCTACTAGTATATAATTTGTTATTATAGATTAAAAATACATATAACTATCGTGTTTACCTGTATAAGACCGATTTTTTTGACGATCGAATCAGGCAATCAAATGATTTAACTTCGTTCCACTTTCAATGTTGACATTCTTTTCCTTTGAAAAGACTGACCAAGCACGATTGATGCGTTATCCATCTCTCGCCAAGGGGTTAAATTGAGGTTCACATGAATACGGATTCAATTAGGTCGAATTATTTACTTGCAAGTGTATACTTAATTTTTAATGTTTCTTAGCTTATTTTGTCAAAACTGAACCATACTTGTTGCTAAGTGCGAATTATTATTTAACTTTTTCACTTTCATTAATTATTGAACAAGAAAATCCCATTTACGTTTTTTTTTTTTTTTATATATATATATATTTTGTAGCTAGTGCCCCTTTAATAGATATAGGAAGATGTTTGAAGAATCTAGAGAAAATGTGTACCTCTAAATGAAGAAAACTTGGTGAAGATACAAATATATCTAGAACATTTTTTTTTTTATTAAAAAGAATTGATGTGACCCATTAACTTGAATGTAGCATAAATAGTTGCCTTGGGTTCTTGTCCAACCTTCTCCTCTTAGAAGCGAGCAAGTGAACAAGGATCCCAGGCTACATACTAGCTACACATAATATGTGTCATAGTAGTCTCAGATACTTGTAATTAGTAGAAGCCCCTATATTGGTCAACAACATGGTGGTCGCAAAACTCTATCCAGACGGTCGTTCCCTTTCGACTGCCATACCATAAGGCATTACTTAGTAGCATAAGGTTTTGGTCCAACCCCAGTTCAATTTCCCAAAAATTTGAAAATCTGGTTATCGCAAAGTAAAATGATCAATAAAACGAACATGCGTCAATAATCTCCCGCAGCTCATCTGGTAGCACCCTTGTCATTTTAATAGAATATGTAGATATTTTTTCTCTGTTTGTTTAGTAGCAAAAAAAAAAAACGAGTCTGTCCAGTGACGTCGATTTCACTTCTATTTTCTGAAAGCCCACTATAATTGAGATCTATTTACATGAAACTGATTTAAAAAAATGTTATTATTACAGCGAAATGCCTTGTGTAGGTAAAGGTTATATCTTTGGTTAGCTTGCTTCCTAGCTAACCAAAGTCGTTATTTTGTTAGGTATACTACCCTCCTTTAATGGTAAACTAGTTCGACAAAAAAAAAATATCTATCTGTTTGTAGGCTTACACTACTCCGACTTATAACTTACCTAATAATGAGTTCAAGGTTCAGCTAACAAGCAAGCTAATTATAGATCATATATTAAATTAACTAACGGTCGGCACTTAAAGTTAACTTACACACTCAATGGATTTCTGCTGTAACAATACATTGAAACAAGGCATGCACCAGAAAGTAATCAGAAACCAATTGTTTTTTTTTAATGTAAATACAGAATAAGAGATCTAGCTTTTCAAATAGCTCCATGACCCATGCAGTTGTATTATTTTTTACACAGCATGATATGAACCGTATTTTGATAAAAGTTACAAAAGGCTTTCGTTTATTTTAATTTAAAATCCTTATCTTTCTAAAAGTCTCTGTTCAAATTCTACAAAAATAACTGTGAAAAAGAGGGACGAAAGATACCAGAGGGACAGTCAAACTCATAAATCGAAAATAAACTGACAACACCATGGTTAAAAAATGAAAAAGACAAACAGACAAACAATAGTACACATGACACAAGATAGAAAATTACATAAATAACACGAACCCCACCAAAAACTAGGGGTGATCTCAGGTGCTCCGGAGGGGTAAACAGATCCTGAGTCCACATGTGGCACCCGTTGTGTTGCTTATGAGATAACAAATCCGGTAAATAGTCTTATTCGGTAGGTCACATTTATGAAAGGGAAAGGGATTGTAGTTACAACGTAAGGAACATATCCAATATCATTTTTGTAAGGTTATTCCATAACGGTCAACCAACTCGTGATGGCGTTCATAAAATTTACGAAGAGATGATTTCAACTTCACCAGGGCCGTAACTAGGGTTCGAATTCAGGGGAGGCAGGGGTTTGGGGGCCGCCCCTAAAAGATCTTTTTTCTCTCAATAAAATGGCTAAACATGACCCGTTTTCCTTCGATTTCCTTACTTTAAGAAACATCAGTGTTGCTTGAACCTGGAAGCATTTTTTATGCAAAAACAAGCTGAGATTGTTGTTCGGGGTTAGCCAAGGCTCCGTCTTGAAGACCGTACTTTTACCTATAATTGTCAACATTAAATACATTGTGACCGCGGATTTTTTCTCAATATGGCTAAAAATCACCCGTTTTCCTTCGATTTCCTTACTTTAAGAAACATATCAGTATTGCTGGATCCTGGAAGAAATTTTTATGCAAACAATTATTATCTGTTTTTTTAAGACATTTTTGTTAGAAATCAAACTGGTAACTTCAAAATACATGTAAAGCAAGTTCATAGAACGCAAGATATTTTTTTTATCGAGGACCTTTGAATTTCAACATTGTTGAAAGTTGAACAGACATGTATATAACTACAACCAGGGACTTTCTATAAAGTCCCTGCTACAACAATTGGGAGTGTTTTTATAACTACTAAGGCATTGACCATAATGTTCTCGTACGATCGGAAGACGTTAAAAACTTGACCCAACAGCTGATTCAGTCGGTAATGAATTTCCGATATCATAAAAGATTCACAATACATTATGTATAAGGGAACTTCCTCTGCTTAATTGAGCTCCTAAATAAATGTGAATAGTTAAGTTTTATTCAAAATTATCGAAAGCAAAGTTTCAACCATATACATGTGTTATCGTAGCCACACGAAAAAAATAATAAGAAAATACTGAAACGGTCCATTTTCGAAAAAAAAAATCCGGAAAATGACAGATATCACGTATTATGATAACACTGTTAAAACTGTAATCTTGTGTTGCTTACAACATTAATTCAAGTTCTTCGTGTACATATTGTCAATTTTTCATTTTATTACTTCAAAAAAAAATTGTGGAGTATAGAAAATTCGGGAGGCAGTTGCCTCCCCTGCCTCATAGGTAGTTACGGCCCTGTTCACCATTTGGAACTCTTGATTTAATAGCTTCCTTGTGAAAAACAATCCTCTATCAAGAAAATAAAGGTAGAAAATGCAAGCACGGGAATATCGTATCAATTGGGAGATATATACACCGTATATGTGCATACTGCTGGAATGTTGCTACTTAGAAATGGAGTTCGCAAATGGAAAGCTGGACTCATCTCTTTTGTCGTAAAGTTTTGTTTCCAATCAATCTTCATTGTCAATTTCTAGATGTAAGTCAAGATATGAGGCCAACATGTAAAAGGGGGGTGGGGTCTGTAAACATGTGAACATAGACAAAACTTAAGCGATACAGAAATACTGTAACAGTAGCCTTTACCTTTACTATTGACCAATGAAATTGGATATTTGAAAAAGATCGGAACAACCGGAAGTATCAACAACTTTAATGGCGGTCTAAACAAACTTGGAAATTGTATAGTCTTTTTTGCTTTTTCAACTTCAGCAACAAACTCATAGTAAGAAAAGCTAACGAGACAACTTGTAAATGATTTTGAATCTGGAAATTTTCGATAAAAAATTCTTGCACTAATCATTAAATCTGTTGCTTGTTTATCAAATATTAATCTTTGACCAGTTTGGACTTGCACACATTTTCGAATTTTGCCGTTGTTTGCTAAAAAGCAATGAAATTAAATTTATGGTGTCATAACAAACGTGCAGTTTGAATTCGAAAAATTCACAGAAGGTATATTATCAATACTGACAATAGATCACTAAATGAAAGAAACAGTGCGAACTGCCTTAAATATTGGAAGTCATTTTGCATATCAGCAGATAGTCCAAATAATTATGACGTCTTAAAAGGCGATTATAATTTTTTTCTTTGACGCCTTACTTCGAAGTAAGGCGTCAAAGAAAAAAATTATAATAGCCTTTTAAGACGTCATAATTATTTGGACTAATCAGCAGAGCTCAGTCAGTGCTTGTCTTGTGTGCTTTTTATAATGGTTGGATAAGTCTTCAGTCAGACTTTTAATTGCTGCATATATGTCTTTGACTGCAAGTTTTCAAACACTATTATGATTATTTTCGATTAGTTTCCTTGTGCAAATCATGTTCGCTCCCTTACAGTTACACTGGTATCAGGTCCGTTCGCGCCCAATACACTTTCGCACCCTACATGTTTGCACCTCTCAAGTTTGTACCCAAGGTGTGTTCGCATTCTACACGTTCACGCCCAATTTTAGTTCAAAATTCCAGTTGAATTATTGGAAAATCATGATTGTTGTTTTAAATTGCTTAGGTTGAAATGCTGAATGTGAATGTATTTAGCTTGGTATGAGTAAAACATTGAAGATTTTAATGAAAAACACAAAAGATAATTGTTTTTAACGGTTTTGTCTCTTTGATCTGAAACAATGAAACAAAAAAATATAGCAATAAACTATTATAACCAAAACATGATTAAGAGTTATTCAACACAAAATAAAACGTTGACAGAATCCCACTTTATTTAGAAAGTATTGTTACTTTTTTAACAAACTATTATTGACTATCCAAAACATGATTAAGATTTATTCAACACCAAAAAAAAAAAGTCTCACTTTATAATGAGACAATGACAACAAATATACTTATAGCAATACACTTGCGAAACAAAGTTATTAAACACAAAACCAATAAAATTGGGCGCAAACATGTAGGGTGTGAAAGTGAAAGGGGGTGAACATGAGTGGGTACGAAAGTGAATGGGCACGGTAACATTTCTTGCCAAATTACGTGAACAGTCATTTTTGGTGCATGACGATAAAATGTACACTTTCTTTTAGACTTTAAAAAATTCGACTGATTTTGAAGAATTATGTTAATTTTTATTTGAGACCACTGACGAATCACGATAAGGATATTATGGCGAATCAGGGTAAAATTTTAACCAATTTGAACGTAAAAGGGCATTACTACCTTCATTATAATAATTTAGCAAATTAGCACCCTACACACTCTCACCCTTTTTTAAAATATTTTGTGGTGAGCCTTATTTTACAATCATGTTTAAGTTGGTGTATTGCTAGATAAAGAAAATGAATAAAGTAACAATTAATTTAAAAATAATTTGGTTTCCTTTAACAATAATGTAATGAATATTAGTGTGACAGGATTGCATCCCTTAGTAAATGTGGTAGATACTTACTCAATCGTAAGCTGTTGAGCTAAGGAAGATCTTCTTTAGCCCAGTTGGTATATATGCACTACCTTGTAACAAAGAGGTTCTGGGTTTAAGTCCCGGTGGAGACCAAAGTTGATTTTGTAATGTATGTAGAATCATGCTCCCTGGTTACATTGTCACCCAACTGTCAAACCCATGGTGGTTAGAGAGGATTTCTTGCTATGTAATGTGTTGTGAGAGTCTTATATGATATACTTACTCTTGACGTGGGGGAAGTGTGACAGGATCGCTCCCCATAGTAAATATAGTAGATAAATACTCTGCCTTAAGCGTACTTCTTTAGCTCAGTCAATAGACATACTGCCTTCAAGTGCCTTGTTACACAGAAGTCCAGGGTTTAATTTCCAGTGGAGACAAAGTTAATTTGAATGTAGAATCATGCTCTCTGGTAACACTGTCATGATGATCAAAAGTCAAGTTCACTCATATAAGACTAGTAAAGGAACAGTGGAAGATTCCTAATTGCTATCAAAGTAATCAATTTACAATTTTTAAACAAGTACATCATCTTTGCCTACATTTCCTATAAAAAAAGTTGGTGTGCCTTTTATTTAACCATTAAACCATATAACAAGGAATTATTTGAATCTGGAATAATTTTGAATTCTAGGAAAGCGATAATGATAAAAATTAACCCTTTTAAAGATGGCTCATAAAATTATCAAGGGATCAGTTAGTTCATCCTGAAAGATCAGTGAATAGTTATGTTTTCATCATAGATTTCTTTATCATATAAATTTTCCAGAATTCAAAACTATTCCAAATAAGATTTTGTGATATATTAATGTTTTAACATAATAATAGTTGGCTTGACACACATAATTTTTGGGGAAGGGTGAGAGAGGAAACGTAGACCAAGAACTTGTTTAAAAAATACATCAAAACATTGAGACTGAAATTCTCAGGTAAAATAAAGAAAAGAATTGGCTATGTACATGATGTAAAATGGTAATTTATCATTTCAAAATGTTAAGTCTCCCACTGATGTTTTAAGTTTTTAAAATTTGGCTTTGTTCCAGAATGTTTAAGTAACATCATGGAGACTAACAGTGAAATGTACCATCCTAACCAGCCGACAGAAATGGGGACAGCAGGCAGTGGGGAGGAGAATGACTTTGGAACACAGTCCTATCAAGGATATACAGTATGTAGATAACTTTCTTTACCTGTTTTAGAATTATCATTTGTTTTGACATCATCATGTCATCATTATTGTATGAATCTATGAAATTATTTTGTCTGACATTTTTCAAATAAAAAAAGAAATGATATTTTTGACCTGCCATGTTCAGATGTACAAATATGTATAAAATTAATAAGTAAGAGAGCACTGAAGTTATATGCAACAGCTTAGTAGACTTTTAAAAGTTTCATGTTGTGGAATGAAGGATTATTATACACTATTAAAACTTGTCAATTCATGATAACTGAAATATTTCAGAAGCCAGCAGATATTTCCTATGGGTTTGGTAGTCCGACCAAAGATTGGAATCTGTCTAAATCTTCCCCATCAGAAGAAGATGGGAAACTTCGTCTTGAGAACAATCAACTAAGAATACAAGTTAAACAATTCCAGTTAGACCTGCAAGCTGAACAAGGTAAGGTAGTCTAAAAATCACAATGATTGTATGATAACTGTTAGAGAGAGATTTGAAATGTTTTGAAATAAACTGCTTAAATTTTATATTTTGTTTTAACAGAGACAGTTTCCCAGCTAAGAAGACGTTTAAATGCTGTAGAAAAAGAAAGACTTGAATCAACAAGTCGTTCAAATACAGAGGTATTTAAATTATTTATGACCACAAGTATAAGGTTTTGAAAATATTTTCCATCACTTCAAAAGGTTAATTTTATTTTTACAGCACAGAGACATTTTTTAAAGTACCTTTATGAATTTCATAATTTCTGATATATGAAGAAAAATAACAATAATTAAATTTCAGAAAATTTTAGGAATCCTGGGGCAATGTTGAAACTTAAGTTCTACCAAGGAGGTTATATGAGAAGGAGAGTGAACACTCTGCTTGATACAAAATAGCATCCCCAGGATAGCAGTTCGATCAGAGAAAAATGATAAAAATATAAAGAAACTGACATGTTTATCACCCACTTGACATGGCCCTCTGATGTACCAGGCTGTTACCACGAGCAGTTCGGGCTATTAGATAAATCACATATGTCACGTGATTGTAATCAGTGACTGGGTCATTAAAGTTCAGTTGTATTTTTGGTAACAATGCAGTGTATAGGTGTTTATGATATGGGAAAAGATTGGACGTGCAATTTCAAAATCAATTGTCTGTCTACCGTGAAAAAAGATAGAGAAATGACAAAGTTATGAGGGTTTAAAGGAAAGTTAGTGTGCGATTTTTATTCAACACTACATTGCTTTAAACTAGTGTTGTCAAATCGTACACTTTTGCCTATCCGGTTACTCGGACAATCGTTCGACCGATTAACCGGTTAACCGGTATAGTTCAGATTGGGGTTTGAAAGCCTTATCAATAGTACCCTACACATAGATATAAGATGTAGTATGAGTGTCAATTTGACAACCTTTCATCCAAGTCATAAATTTACACTTTTAAAATTTAATATTGTCCTTTTGGCATTATACGACTTGCTTTGAGGATTCCTGGCGAAGTTTGATCTTTAATAATCAGATGCACCATATCAACTATAGCGTCTGTACCAACTTAAGATTGAAAAATAAAGTAAAACTTCTATATCTCGTAGGATTGAATATGTCTGAAACAGATTATTCTTTTCTTTTCTCTTGTTGTCTCCGAAAATAATGTGGAGTGTTTCAATTTGAAATGATTAATTATAAAAAAGAAGATGTGGTATGATTGCCAATGAGACAATTTTCTACAAGAGACCAAAATGACACAGAAATTAACAACTATAAGTCACCGTACGACCTGTTTCTTTGCTTTGTTAGCTTGTTTCTTTAAGCATGTTACTCGTACTATCACGTATTCATTGAGAACATTCACATTGGTTTGCATTTCACAATTTTTAGTAAGCAATTCGTTTCAAGTAAGACTACGCCTTGCACGACGGAGGTTGCACATTTAGATGTAGGTCTACACTAAAATAGATTAAAAACGAACTTATGAAGTAAATCATAAAATTTAATCGCATTACTGATTTAAAGTTACTGTTAAAAAAACATGTAAACTAATTATGTTTCTTTAAGATCCTGCCCCAAGCTGAGAGACAAGTTCTAATTAATTTTATGTTTTTAGGATTAACAATAACAATCAATATACTGGATAATTGATCTGTCTAATTAATTAACACGACGACAATTTTTAAATAAAACATAACTATTTAATGATTTCTATACAAATATATCAAATCTACCAAAATTGAAAAAAGTCCGGTTAACCGGTTAGCGATTTTGGTATTCGGTATTCGGTCGTTCGAACGGTTAACCGGTTAACCTTTGACAACACTACTTTAAACAACGATTTTCGCTTCACCTTTCAATTTTTGTTGATGAGAATTGGCAGGTAATAATCATAGAAAATATATGAATATGCAAAGTACTTTAGTTACGGTGACCGGTAACGACCGGAAGGAATATTTGCAATTAAAACAGAGAAATTTATCGGGAACAAGGTAAAAGTGCTTTCTGTTGATATTAACATTGACGGCAATGAGACAGATATTCGTTTCATTTCTATTGGTAATAAGTTTACTTTTAACATAAAATTTTAATTTTTAATTACTTAATAATAGGACTTAATTAAGAAGATCACAAAAAATCTTCTTAACATTTCAATAATTGTATATCCGGTCAGTTTATGACACCTCAGGTTTTTCCGTTCTTACTCGGGTATGTAATTAAGACTAAATCTCCCTCTTTGACAGAGTCGATCTCAACTAATTAACACCCACTTACAGAAAAGTCGGTAACATTTTATGTGTAATTATCGTCTTTCGTCCTCTCTCCTTCTCATATAACCTCCTTGGTTCTACTTAAAACTTCACATCCATAAGTATATTGATATGTTAAATTGAAATTAACTTTAAGATTGAATTTAACATACATTTGCAGATAACTGAATTAGAAGGAACAGTAGCTAGACTGAGGTCCCAGCTTGAGAAAGGAGAAGCTATAAGACAGAATCTAGAGTTTGAATTAACCAAGTCAAGACGTGATGTTAATCAACATAAACAATCTAGTGCAGAAAAAATGTCAAACTTTTCTGACATCAGAGAAGATTTGGAAAGTAATAAACATTTTTACAAATATTTTTGATATGTTCTTTAATCATCATCATGTTTTGTCCATTCAGTAAACTACAGACGTCAATGACACTTTTCTGTGTTTTTTTTTTAATGATACATTGATGAATTCTACATGTTAAGTGGTAAAGGAAGGCAACAAAAACACTTTTATTTTATCCCACCATGCATGAATTTTAAATTGGATTTTTCCTTTAATTGTTCAAGCAAGCTTTCTGAAAAAGTCTTTACTTTATAGTGTTTTATATACATTAACTCCTTTCTCCTTTTGCCTAATTGAATATTTATGGTAATAGTAATTATAAAATGAAATTTTTTCAAGTAGAAAAACATTATATTTGATTCTTACATTTCAGGAAAGAATTTTGAGCTGACTGAAGAACTGACAAAAATGGAAGACAAAGTACAGTCAACACGTCAATCTGCAGAGGACAAAGATAGAAAACAACAGAGGAAAATGGAAGAAAAGGTAAATAACTAAAGCTACAATGTAACATTGAGTGAACATTGTTGTGTATGTTGAAGACCAGATTAATCCAAAGAACATAAGGTCCAGGTGATATTGAGACCTCACAGAGTGATTTATCTTTATATTATTCTTAATCTATATTAGTTTATTTGACTACCTGAGTGTATACAAGATTGATACCTATATTTTATCATGTTAGTTTGTAAATTCATGATAACATGCTTGATTAGCAATCAGCATTGAGCCATTGACACTTTATATAATTATCAATAGAAATTAAAATTTAATTACTGATCGGATATATTTCTTGATTTGTAAATATTGTAAATAACAAGATAAGAATTTAAAAGACCAGGTGTAAGGTGTGTTTACTAGCCTTCATTCACTTTCATAGCTTAATACTTTAAGGATGTACTTAGGTGAGGTTTTGGAATTTGTGTTAAATGTTCGGACTCCTTGGTGTTTTTCCATACAATACAATGTAAAATATTTTGCCCCATAACACCCATTTATTTTTTCATATAAGACTTAATAGCTCATGAAAGGTCATTTACCAAAATTTTAGATGATTGTTGATTTTCTTTCTTTTGTTTTGAGACCCAAATAATACCAATGCAAATATAAAGTAAGAGTCCTAGTCAGCCTTTTCCCGCCATATTTTAAATCTCAAATATCTCGAAAAGGAGGTCCATGACCTATTAATATTTTTAGCTTATCTTTATCCTTAATTGATGCTCTACCAGCTTATAGTATCAATTTTAATTTCTTAATTTTTTAATTTTTACCTAACCTCACCTAAGTACATCCTTAAGAATTTAGATAACATCATAAAAAACCTTACTTTTATATGTATGTTAAGTTAGTATTCAATTTAGTGCAAATATTTCTTCTACATAGTATACTGTCAAACCTTAAACTTTAAGCGACGGTGTGATTGACATCTTGAATAGGCATACTCTGACCATACAAAAAGTATGGAAAATGAAAATTTTGAACCCTGTTTTCCAAGTTTTAATAAATAAGCAAAATTATTTTCTGATCATCAGACTCACCACTAAGGAATTCAGGGCTCACGCTACCAGGCGACTTGGGCGAAGAAGTCGCCTTCCCGACCGTCACTTCGCTTTCCCCGACCCCCAAAAGCGAAAACAAGTCGCCCTGTCCATGGCGATAGTCGCTTTCAGTCGCTTCCGTCATCGGACATTTTCAATTTTTACCAAGTTGATGAAACATCAGTTTTTTATTGATAATTAAAGAAATTCAGACATAAACGATTCATTATCTTTAGAAAAGAGGTTGAAGCATCGTCTTCGCAGTGTGTAGCAGGTTATTTGATAAAAATACAACTTTTTATCACTTCGTGCATTTCTGCAAGTTCCGGTGCTTGTTACTCGAAAACGTACATCAACCTAAATTTCGGCGGCAAAATAAGTTTATTACTTCATTTAAACGTGATAAAAGTTGCCTCCAGTAAATTTTAAATCCATTTATTGCATTAAAAACGTCATGTTCCTTTCCAAATAACTTGTCAAACATCGTTTATTTTTGTAAATTTTCTTGCATTCGTCCGCCATTGACCGATTTCTAAACTACGGACCTGAACCGGAGCAGCTATGACCGAAATCCGTACTTTTACAATAATTACTACGGACGCACGAATGGAACAGCTAACAGAAGAATATTGATCCCAAAGGGAAAAATTACGCATTCCACACGCATAAAGAGACTTTTGGTTACATCTACATGATCTAATTGATTGTTGTATATAATTCCCTATATTTTTTATGGATTGTTTCAAACTATTGATTAAAGTTGCTTAACTCTGAGACTATCATACTAATATCAATATATTATGGCCCAGCTTAATAACTTTTATATTTTTTTATTAGAAACACTGAATTTCATACACAAGATAATTTTAAATTAAATTGTAATTGATATATAATAATTTCTTTACATTTTAAAATTATTTTTTTTTTAAGTGCTAGATATTTAGTTGGTAGTTTTTCACAAGAACTTTAGTAAAACTTAAACAACTTTTAATTTCAAATGTAACTTTAATTGTAATTTTTTTACTTAGATATGAATTGAACAATATAAAAAGAACATTATTTACATATTGCCCTTTATACTATTGTAAAATCCAAACATTGCAGTGCACCGCGCGAATGAGCACTTCTCTTTCAAATCTCACCACTTCTCCCTATCAGTTTCAAAAAGAGAAGTCACTTCTCCCTATAATTCTGAAGTAGTGTGAGCCCTGAGGATCATTTTGTGTTATTGCAAAAATGTAATATTTCAAAACATTTATACTATGTTGATCTTTTAGTTTATAAATAACATATACCGAATAAAACACCATATTGCTTTTCACAGAATCATGAGGTATCCAAACTACAAACAGAGTTAGAAATAATGAGGGCAGAAAGAGATAAACTGGATTCTCTGGTGCAGCAACATGAAAAGTTTGTATAATTATTACGTTGTTTATGTCCCTGCACAAGAAGTTGCTGAGGACATAAAACCAAATATTTTTGAAATATGAATTATATGGAAAATTGCATTGTAAAAACTTTCAAGTCAATTTTTTTTGACAGGATTATTATCTAATGTTATCAAAAGTTTATACAATAATGAAATTCAGCGCTGGTCAATTATTTCCATGAAGGTTATTCCCCTTGGAAATGTAAACTCTATAAAAAAGGTGCTTTGTAAACGCTCTTTAGAGAACAAATTTTTGTGCGATATTTATGAAATTTAAATTAGCATTGTCTCAGAAGGGTTGAAAGTTAATAGAACACAACAACATATAGAAATTGCATGGTGAGCACTCACATCTACATTTCATGTAAAATTATTGTGAAATTTTTATTAAAGGTTTATATTAGCAATGTCTAAGTGATATTGAAAACCAGCTCTGATCATTTGTTTTCTAATGGAGTTGTGTCTCTTTTCAATGAAACTTATACTGAAGATGCCTTCTAAGAATGTTTTTCTTGTCAAATTTCTAAGAAATTTATAAATAGCAAGTTCTCTTAAATGACATGCTGACAGGTGCAATAAACCTTGTCATGAAGAGGTTCTTAAGTTATTTTTGGTGGTTAGATTTGTAAAAGGACTAAAACACATTTAATTTATTTTACAGTGGCATTGGAGATATGAGTGACAAAATTCAAGAGTTGGAAAGTAAGTATTCCACAAGTCAATAATGATATTAAAATCTAAGAATATTTAATGTTTTGAACTGTTTATTTTTTGTTTGTTTGTAACATGCTAAGTTTTCAATTAAAAAAAATGACACTGGAATATTGTTTGGTGATAAATGGAATACTAGGTTCTAGAATACCTTATGTCAGCAGTATTATAAATAAAATTCATAATAATTGTCAAATGTTCAAAATGGTTTCTTATTTAATATAAGCCATATCATATACTGAGTGACTAAATGATGTTTTATATTTTACTGCAACTATTAAATATCCAATTATTATACAGTTGAAAGAAAGAACCAGACAGAAAATTTAAGGAGAACATTGACAGAAATAGAGTATGCTAAAGAGAGGGAAGATAGACTCAAGAAAGATTTAGAGGTAAGGTGAAGTGGAGTTAGCCAAAGAAAAGAAAATGTACTTGAGAAGTATTTACACATTTAGTTGAAAAAGTGTTAGAAATGAAAAGATTCATTTGTTTTCTGCCTTTTTCTTTGTTAAATGCCAAATTAAAACCATAGGGTAATTATATTGTATTTGATACATATTTGCTGTATTGCTTTTGGAATAAAAAATATATATTTATATATCATTTTCCTTGATAAACTGACATGCTTGGAATTTTTTTGTTTTTAAGATAAAAAAAAATCAAATTACTATTATATTAAAAAATTAAAATGAAGATTTAAAAAGTGTACTATGTCTTTAAAAAATATTTTAGATATGTTTATTTTTGTTCTGTAGAACAAAAATTTATGAAAATTTTCTTGCAGGCTGCATTGCATAAACTGAGAAGTATTGAAGAAAATATAGAAGCAGAAAGGGCATCCCATTTAGAAACTAAATTTAACTCTGAAATTGTACAGGTAAGAAAGATATTCAGCTGGAGAAAATGTTTTGGGATAAGTTAATAAAGTCATGTACTTTTCATGAATTGTGTTACAGTCGATTCCACTTAATTGCATACCGCTTAATAGCATAATTCGGTTAATTGCATACTTTTCTCCTGCACAAAACCATTTCCCATTCATCTAATGTTAAATTGTACGGTTATATGCATAGCCCCACAAGTGGCATTTCGGTTAATTGCATAGAAAATAATCGCCAGCTAGATATGCTTAGTTAAAACTGACAAGCTGTTTTGACCGGAAACAGCAATTTGGTAAGTATATTTTTTTTGAATGCATCATTATTTTTTATATTTTTTTACATTTACTTCTGTGTTATTTAAATAAAGTTTTAAAACAGTTTCTTTCGTGTTTATATGATTATAAAAAAGGCCTCGATGTGTACACAGGTAAAGTTTCCCATATTCTATTTTAAGCCTCGAGGTCATAAAAATGTCAATCAGCTGATTGTTGTAAAAACACAACCATTCTATGATCTTCTATCTCAAAAGGTGTTAATTGATTGTATTTCAAACATTGTTCATAGATTACATTTTGGGTGTATTTTTAAAACAATAACGCCTGCTAATTATCGATCATTATCCAATGTGCAATCTCGTAATTTGGCTAGGGGTGATCTACATTTATGTTAAATATTACAGGGCATTTATATATGGTTGAAGAATTTCATACATCAATCTTGCATTTTTAATATTTTTTGAAAAGAACATTAACTTAAAATTATTATATTTTCTCACTTTCAACACTCGTGTCCATCAAATAACCTGTGCAGGGCCCCATTACATGTGCTTTGCATATACGAAACTAACGAGGTTAAAGTAACAGTGTTACATCACTGTGCAATCGGTAAATACTGCATATTAAAGGCAGTTCATTACACATTTATTGTATCAAATGATTATAAACTGTGAAGCATTATTCAACAGTTTGTTTTAATCAAAGCGTAACAATATAATTTGTACATCCGGGTCATAGAAACAAATCTATTTTTAGAACAATTTTATTTTCGTATCTCAGGTAAAGGAAAAGTCGGTACATAAATAAACTAAAACTAAATGTGTTTATAAACTTTATTGAAAGAATAAACAATGAAATAAAATGCATGACACTAGACAAATAACTTTTATTAGAATAAATAATCATTCAATATGTTGTAGGAGGATTATGGACGTTCATCTTTCTTCAGGATTTCCTTTTACTGATCTGCACTATCGATGTTATTTGACTCCGTATTTTGGCATTTCGGATATAAGCATACTCCGCTTTATTGCATAATTTCGTCTGACAAATAGGCTATGCAAATAACCGGAATGTACTGTAGTAGCTTAATGCTTAATGGATTTGTAGCATTGAAAAAAAAAACACATGGGGGGAAGCAGTGGTAAATGAACTTGAGAAACATTGATTTTCTCAGTATCTAACTTTACACATTTTTTTTGTTATATAAAGACGTTATTTGGTGTAAACAGATAATGAAACCTGATCAGAGTACTGTGGGGTATTTCCTGCTCTATATCAAATCATTTTAAGAAAGAAAATCCATCAGAACATAATATTATATCACTTTTAGAAAAATTAGCTACTGGCTCTTATTATTTTCTACATTGCATTGTACTCTCTGAAAGTACATGATCTCTAACTTACTATGTGTATAACCAACACAATATGATAATAATATTTTGTAGTTAAGGGTGAGAGATTTAGAGGGTGCACTAGATGTGGAGAAATCAGCAAATAATGAAGCAAACAAAGCCATTGACAGACTGACCAAACAGATTAGAGAATTAGAACATTCTTATGATGAGGAAAGAAAGAATGGGAAAGAACTAGGGATTAAACTTGAAAGGTTTGTTCTTATAAGAAATACATTTGGGTGTACAATTAAATGCATCAGGAAAATATTATTTTATGTTATTGTGATTCATTAATATTGGTTGGATAGCAATTTTTGTAGAATTCATAGGTACAGGGGAGCCATGAATATAAATGTTCCACGAAGTACATGTTTTTGTCGAGCCTGCAACTTTTGTTGCAGAAAGCTCGACATAGGGATAGTGATCTGGCGGCGGCAGCGGCGGTGTTAGCTAACTTCTTAAAAGCTATATATTTTAGAAGGTGGAAGACCTGGATGCTTCATATTTTGTATATAGATGCCTCATGTTACGAAGTTTCCGTCAGTCACATGTCCAATGTCCTTGACCTCATTTTCATGGTTCAGTGACCACTTGAAAAAAAAGTTCAGAATTTTTGTAACGTTGAATTCTCTCTTATTATAAGTAATAGGATAACTATATTTGGTATGTGCGTACCTTGCAAGGTCCTCATTCCCGTCAGACAGTTTTCACTTGACCTTGACCTCATTTCATGGATCAGTGAACAAGGTTAAGTTTTGGTGGTCAAGTCCATATCTCAGATACTATAAGCAATAGGGCTAGTATATTTGGTGTATGGAAGGACTGGAAGGTGTACATGTCCAACTGGCAGGTGTCATCTGACCTTGACCTCATTTTAATGGTTCAGTGGTTATAGTTAAGTTTTTGTGTTTTGGTCTGTTTTTCTCATACTTTATGCAATAGGTCTACTATATTTGTTGTATGGAATGATTGTAAGGTGTACATGTCTAGCGGGCAGATGTCATCTGACCTTGACCTCATTTTCATGGTTCAGTGGTCAAAGTTAAGTTTTTAAGTTTTGATATTTTTATCTAATATTATATGCCAAAGGTCAACTATATTTGGTGTATGGAAATATATTATGATCTATATGTCAGTCCCGCAGGTTTTATTTGACCATGACCTCAATTGCACGGTTCATTGGACAGTGTTAAGTTTTTGTGTTTTGGTCTATTTTTCTTAAACTATAAGTAATAGGTCAACTATATTTGTTGTATGGAAGCATTGTTAGCTGTACATGTCTGCCTGGCATGGTTCATCTGACCTTGACCTCATTTTCATGGTTCATTGGTCTTTGTTTAACTATCTTGTTTAATGTTAAGTTTATGTGACAGTTGTAATAACGCTTTATACTTAGGACTATCAACATAATATCAATGATTAGTAAAGAAGGCGAGACATTTCAGTGTGTGCACTCTTGTTTAAAGGAATGTATGTAGACTTTGCCAAACCCACAAAATTAAATATCTACATATATGCACTTTTTAATGCCAATAGACAAGAGTAAATTATGATGCCAGGAGAGTATTTTCACTTATCCAAATTAATACTCACCTTATATTTATTTTATAGAACAGAAAAAGAATATAAATCTGTGAAGAAACAACTAACAAATGAAGTAGACAACAAAAAAAATGTGATTGGGAGCTTGTCAAAAGAGTTAGAAGTCCATCAAAAGAATTTTAATGAACTCAAAGATGAACTTAATAAGGTAACACTTTAAGAGCCAGGAGAAAAAATGAATCAATAGACTTAATGAAGTGAAATCTATCTGCAATTTGTTATAGATAACTACATATATATGATTGTTTTCTACATCTAAACCTTAAACAGTCCCTATGATGTGAACTTTGACGACTTCCACAAATGTGAAAGATGTTTCTTGATTTTCCTTTGTCCTGCTTTACACGTCTATCTTATACTTTGGTTTACCTATGTGTTAGAGTTCATGTCATAGTAAGAAATTACGATTTATCAATAACATTTTTCCATTAGAATCATCATATGAAGTGCTTCATTGAAACATTTATTTGAAAAAGCTATAATTTCTTATGAGATAGATATAGGATGTTGTGGTGTGAGTGCCAATGAGACAACTCTCCATCCAAATAACAATTTATAAAAGTAAAGAGACTGTTTGTAATGGTTGGAATCTGTTTTTAACAGGCAAAGAAAAGACAGATATATTTAGAAGAGACATATGGAGGGAGCATGAGAGAGTTAGAATTACTACTACACAATTTCCAAGTTGACGAAAATCCAAAAAAATCAAGTAAAATATTCTGTTATCTCAGTAATTGTTATAATTCATTGGCTATTGCTGCATTAACTATTGGCAATAGTATTTTCTATTGTTTGATATTTTATTGATTATAAGTTTTAGTAATTAATTGCAGTTGAATATGTGGGGAATATTCTTCTTTGGCTGTTTTTATCATTGATTTAACACATTTCAGGAATAGATACTCTGCAACAGAAAGTTTTACTTTTTATGCCCTATCAACCTTAGCTTGAAACATAGTACATATGTTCATAATGGTGAAAAGCTTTTCAAAATATATGCAACTTTAGGATTTTGATTCAAGATTCTCAATGTTGAACATGGAAATGTTAAAAAGCAAGGGGTTTAAGTGTCATACAGACACATTTCTTGTAATATTGAATTTAGTTTAATGTTCTAACATTTTTAAAGGAGGGAAGAAAGAATCAGACAAATTACCTGCCCCTACAACTGTTTTGGAGTCTCTCAGACATACTTTGTCAGAGTATAAGAGAAGGCTGGAAACTACAAGTGATGAGGTAAGTCTGTAATTAAGTCTCTATATACTGTTTCAACAAATTATAAAGTGATTTATTATTCGTTTAGTGATGTACTGCATGCATATTCAGGATGCTGATATGGTGTCCGGTTTTTAAAGTGGTAGCTCAGATGTAACACAAACAATTATTCTTACTTGAAGAACATTGCTTACACTTACTCCTAAATTCTGAGTGCTTATGGGAGAAGCAAAGTCAGTCATGATTTCACAGGATATCTTAACATTAAGAATAGAACCTTGTATATCTCTGTCATTAATAAAATAAAAGTTAAGTGATGTTTAAAAAAGATTAGTACCTGTACTTCAAGTTTTAATAGCTTGTCCTTGATTGAAATACTTTTATTGTATTGTATTTTCATATTTGATTAGAATAAAGTTGCTTTTTTACCAGGCAGTATATAAAACCATAACATTTTTTCAAACGTATACAATAAGAATTCAATGTTTTTATTAAGCTTGTCAGAATGAGGAAACTATGTGAAAGTCTTGGAAAAGAAGTAGACCAATGTAAGGAGATGATCTGGGCCAAAGATAAATCATTAGAGGTTAGTCTGCAGTTTATTTGTTTATTGCAATATGGTACTTGACATTTTTAGCATTTTTTTTTACAAAAGGGATACTATTAATTTTAATTGATTTTAAGTCTTAATATAAAAGTTACATGTTTCTTGCAATGTATGGATAGAAAAAATGAAAATGGTTATCATTTAATATAGAAAAGTACCCCCATACTTGTGTTTCTTTTGTTTCTATGTGGTTTTCTTTTCTGTATTTTGTCAGATTTTCTTTATGTTTTAATCATTCTGTTACTGTGTCATGTGAATTGGAAGTTGATATAACTCAAATGTTTAATATGAATAGAAAAAGTTATGAAAAGTTCTTTTTTTTACATATTTTCATCTTCAAAGGAAGAAACCTTCAAAGAAAATATATCTCAATTTTGTAAGTTATTTGTTGACATACAGAATAGAATTGGGACAAAAGAACAAGGTTTACAGGTATATTTTTCAATGGAAAAGGTCTTTACTTCTGTAGAGGTCATACTATAGTGAAAACATTTCTACATTATCATGGTCCAACTATAGTTTAGCTACTTCATTGATAGTGGCTCCATGAACTATTTATACATTTAGTAATGGTGCAGGTGACCTGTGAGGATTTTTTTTTTATAACTTAGGGCTTTCCATTTAAAATAATGGAATATTTTTTTTCTATATCTTAGTGCTTAACATTTAATACTATGTATTCACAAGTTTTGTTATTATTATTACATAAATGGGTTAGTATATTTTAGTTTATACTAATTATGAAAATGTTGATACTCTAAAATTTTTGTTGGTTTTTTTAAGTAAAAGTAAGTAGTTGTTTATAAGTTATACTAATTTTCAAGTAATTCATTGATAGCTTCACTATAGACAAAACACAACAAATCTAGACATTTATGACTAAATTTAAAAGTTATGAATCAAGATGCAAAAGTTTATATTGCATGTCTTTACTTCACACTATACACATGATACATGGTGAAGAATCAAAAATTTTATTTCTAGCTGGTATGTTAATGAGCATAAGATATCCTAATGTTACAGGATGTTGTTTCTGTATAAGGTTTTTGACTAGTCCCTCTTATGGAAAACATGATTTACCACTTTCAAAATTAGAACTTTAATATTAGCATTGAGGTTATTAAAGATTTTTGTTGTTTACACAGGATGCTCAGAAGAACTACACCAGGACAGCCAAGGAGTTAAATAGGGTCAGATCAGAGTATGGTGAACTGGAGAGTACTCTCACTAAGATGAAGATAGACCTCCATAGTACAGCATCAAATCAGACCAAAGATAGAAAGAGAGTCCATGAATTATCAGAAGAGGTAGGTTTTAGTCTTCTTACAGCATCAAATCAGACCAAAGATAGAAAGAGGGTCCATGAATTATCAGAAGAGGTAGGTTTTAGTCTTCTTACAGCATCAAATCAGACCAAAGATAGAAAGAGGGTCCATGAATTATCAGAAGAGGTAGGTTTTAGTCTTCTTACAGCATCAAATCAGACCAAAGATAGAAAGAGGGTCCATGAATTATCAGAAGAGGTAGGTTTTAGTCTTCTTACAGCATCAAATCAGACCAAAGATAGAAAGAGGGTCCATGAATTATCAGAAGCGGTAGGTTTTAGTCTTCTTACAGCATCAAATCAGACCAAAGATAGAAAGAGGGTCCATGAATTATCAGAAGCGGTAGGTTTTAGTCTTCTTACAGCATCAAATCAGACCAAAGATAGAAAGAGGGTCCATGAATTGTTGGAGGAGGTAGGTCTTTAATCATTGTACAGTGTTAATTCAGAAACAAAATAGGAAGGGAGGTATATCTTCAATGGTCAAATCAGATGAAAGATGGGAAGATGGCCCATAAATTGTGTGAGCAGGTAGGCCTTGATAATTGTGCAGGATTAAATCAGACTGGTTTGAAGAGCAACAAATTCTGACAGGGAAAAATAGCTATTACTAGCAGCAGTTTTGAAAGACTGTTTTGTGCAAATGATGTACTTTGGGAAAGGTACCACTTATATTTAAAGAATGGTGAAACGATGTTGAAGCAGGGCAATTTAGAAGTTTTTGCAGTCCTCCCTATGAATATGCACAAATTTGAGCTAAAATTTCTTTTTTTTTGTTTTTTGTATGGTTAAAAAGGCAGAAATATTGCTTTCATTCTTTCTAAGACTGACAATTTTATATTTTCCAGTATATCTTTTTTTTTTTATTTAACAGATTATGAAGCTTGTGAAAAGGCAGAAGAATAATGATGAAGAAAAGTTAGCTTTTCTCCATGGAATGTACCAAAGACTGTTGGCAGGACGAGTCATGGTGTCTGCCAAAGATCATGGCTTGAACCAGTTCTCCTGGGGTGATTTGGCTAGTTTGGTGTATGATCAAGTATCTGCTTTAGTATCAACTCATCAAAGAGCTGAAGAAAAGGTTTGTTGATAACACAGTCCTCATCATAAGCCTGTTCTGATTACTGTAAATTCAGAAATTATTGCGATGTTATTATAATTGTGAAAAATGCTACAGGGTCGCAATACTTGTAATGTAAACTCGCATTTGAAATTTTTACATGAATTTAACAGGATTTTTTTTCTCAATATTTCAAGAATGGCATTCAATGCATTTTAGTCTTAAAATGACAAAATTGCAATAATAAATGCACACAATAGTTTCTGAATTTACAGTGCCTTTGAATTAATTAGATTGGTAATCTATGTTCCATGAATTTTGTTAATACCTGTGATAATGTCACTGATTGAAAATTTTATATCTACAATTGTAAGAAATAAATCCTCAAAGAGATTTTATACATTGTACTCTGAAACTGCTGCCATGAAAATATTATTGTCAACCAAAATTGAATTCACATAGAAACTGACATTCCAGTCAGAGTGTAATGTGTTTGTTTACATTACACAGGTACATCATTTAGAGGAAGCCTTAAGAGCCAAGGAAGGTGCTGTAGAAGAAATACAGAAATCATATGAAGATCAGCTAAACAAACTCACATCACTCACTAAAGAAAGAGAACTGTCATGGCAGAAACAAAAAGAAGAAATAGAGGGACATTATCAACAGTTGTTAAATGAATTACAGAATCGATCTAAGGTTTGTTGGAAGTATCTGTAATCTGTACAGTTTACCTATTTTTGAACTGATTCCTAAACATTTACTCTGAATTCTTTATTATTCATTGGATACCAATTTTGAGGGTTTGGTGGGTACAGTTGACCACAAATTCAAATGTTAAATGAATTACAAATTGTCTATAGGTATTGTATGCAGAGATAGCAAAACCATGAAATCAAATATCGACGAAATGCAAGTTTTCCTCAATGCAAGAAATTGATACCCACGACAATAAATGAATCCACAGTATATCCTGGATGAAATTAGTTGCTTTAGCTTTCAAAATTGATAAGGAGGAAGTGAATAATTATAAAAACATGTTATTTACAAATGGTTTCTGTAAAATTTTGTTTCCTTTTGTCAGAATCATTTAAAATATGAAATAACATATTTAAATCAGTTGCTTTATCTTCATAGTAATGATGACTGGATTTGAAAGCTGTAATTAGATTGTTTCAAGTTATAAATTGTAAGGTTCTAAATGTTTTAGGGCCAACCAAAAACAAATGGAAGTCATGCCCCTGGAGTAAGCATTTTGTCTATCCATCCTTTTCTATAATATTTTGACCTGCTTTAATCTGCAGTTTTGTAACTTTGTACAGACCATAAAAGAAGCCATTCCTTTGTTTACCAATATTTTATACTGATTAGTATAATCTTTATTTATAAGAGTCCCCTTACATGATACATCAAATATGTTCATGTAACTTTGTTCATATTTATATTCTAGACAGTCCTGTGTGCCGACAGATCCAATAATTATCCCCTTTATACATAGTTTTTGTTTTTGTTTTTAGTATGCACTTTGTTTACACCAATCCTACAATGCTTCATTAAATGTTCATTAATCTTTTATAAGATGCTTATTTGCAAAAATATATATAAGAAGGGCACCTTGATCTGTCTAAAAATCCCAGAGTTATGTCCCTTGCATTTAAAACCTTTTTTGATACTATTCAATATGTTTTTTTGTGTATGCACACCCTCCTACAGGTTTCATCAGATGTTCATGAAATTTAATACCCTGAGAGATCTTAACATTAATACATGTAATACATATATATATATAATTTGGGCATATTAGAGCTGACAAATCACAAAGTCATGCTCTTTAGCACATTGAATTTTTGTATACACTTTGTGGAAACAATCCTTCTTCATGCTTTGTCTGAAAAACTTTATACATTGAGAGATTCTTACACTAAAATGCACATAATATTATGAAATCCTGTTCTGATAAGTAATCTTAAAGTTATTCTGTTTAGCTCTTCAATGTTCTTTTGTACTATTCAGTATGTACTCTATGGATGCAACTCTTATATATGCTGTATCATGTGTTCAGGAAACTTAAGAAATGAAATGCATATTAACATGCCTATATAGCTATCATTACTGTAGTAATATATTCGAGAAAATAGATATAGTGTATGGCAAACAAAAACGGGAAGCAAGGGTGTTGTCCTGCTCTGCAGACAGTTCTAGTTTAGAAACTGATTGATGTTAAATAAAAGTTCTTCTGGCAAAACTTAGTAAGGTAAATGAACCTCAATCAACTACTTCTGTTGAGCGATTTTGGTTATAAAAACTATTAATATGAAGAGTTTTATTACATATTGAATATTTTATATTGTTTCAATAACTATAGTAGAATTTTCAACTTTTGAACAAGAACTTTTATTGTTTCAGAAAAGTCAGGCAATGGCCGATCAGGCGTGGGAGAAGATCAGAATGACAGGAAGTGTAAAACAAGGTCTAGAAGGGGAAGTTGTAGACCTCCGTCAACAGTTGACAGAGTCACGTAAACATAACACAGCATTGTTAGCAGCTGTCAGTTTGTTATCAGGGGCTTTCTTTCCATTATGCTCCAGAAACAGTCAGTTGTCATTACAGAGAAAGATATTAGAGGATCAGTTAACTAACTGGGAGTTCTGTAGAGATAGGATAGAACTGTTAGTGGCTACGTTAGGAGAGGAAATGAAAGTAGTGAAGGAAGGGTCAATAACTGAGAAATCCAAACCCGTGAATTCTCGTAGACAACCATTATTATTGTTCAGGGTGGGTGTTGTAACAGTGATAGCAGCTAATAGACTGCGATGTTTAAGAAATAGCTGTTCTAGAATGTTTGTGACATATGATACTGGTGTTTCACCACAGAATGGTTTAGTTGTGTGTACAGGAGGTGTTAAACCACCAGCCATTTCAATCTCAGGTTAGTTATATTTTTACTTGTATTTATTCTTTAATAATCAATGAGATTACACATAATAATCAATGAGATTACACATAGATATAAAATGAAATCCATTTTTAACCGGATTTTTGTGACAAAAATGTCGGTTATTGATTTGGGGATGTACAGCGGGCGGGCGGGTGGGCGGGCGGTAATCAAATGTTGTCCGTGCATTAACTCATGAACCGTTCAACCAAAGCTTTTAAAATTTTAATATGTTATTACTGACAACTATACGAAGGTCAAGTTCAATAATGGCGATTTTGACTTTTACCGTTCAGGAGTTATGGTTCTTGAAAGATTGAAAAAAGGAGTTGTCCGTGCATTTACGCATGAACTGTTCTACCAAAGCTTCCCAAATTTTAATATGTTGTTACTAATGAAAGAATGGAGGTCAAGTTCAATAATGACGAATTTGACTTTTACCGTTCAGGAGTTATGGTTCTTGAAAGATTGAAAAATGGAGTTTCCAGTCGTGTCCGTGCATTTATGCATGAACTGTTCTACCAAAGCTTCCGAAATTTTAATATGCTGTTACTGATGACAAAATGGAGGTCAAGTTCAATAATGACGATTTTGACTTTTACCGTTCAGGAGTTATGGTTCTTGAAAGATTGAAAAATGGTTTTTCCCGTCGTGTCCGTGCATTTTCTCATGAACCATTCAACCAAAGCTTTTGAAATTTTAATATGTTGTTACTGATGACAAAATAGAGGTCAAGTTCAATAATGACGATTTTGACTTTTACCGTTCAGGAGTTATGGTTCTTGAAAGATTGTAAAATGGCGTTTCCATTCAGGTTGTTGCATTTACTCATGAACCATTCAATCTAAGCTTTTCAAATTTTAATATTGATACTGATGACAAAATGGAGGTCAAATTTGATATTGACGATTTTCACTTTCACCATTCATCAGTAATGGTTCTTGTGATATTGCCAGGACACAAATAAATGTTAATAAATCCGGTTTGCTGTCGTTGTGACAGCCTCTTGTTATTTTTTTTAACAGTTGAAAATTTATTTATTGTAGATTAACCTCATAACTAAAGAGACATATCATTACTATTTCTGATATAGTTGTTATGATTTTGATGGATGAACACTTTTTGCTGAGTCTTAGTTTTTATGCCCCTACCAGTCAATTTTACCCTTGTCCCTCTGTACATATGTGATCATATGTCTGTCTTTACGTTCCAAAATTGGTTTCCATTCTCTAACTTATGTGTGCCTCAACCAAATGTTATGAAACTTATGCACAATGCTTCTTACCACAAAACTCAGATCAAGTACAAATTTGGGTAGGTTCATTTTTATAGTTCTTGAGTTATGTCCTTTTTATAACATGATATGCAAGCAGGGGCATCATATTCTTCATTTATTTATGATATTCAAAGCTGTCAAAACATGATTTGTTTTAAGATGGTACATTTCAAGTTCTTTCTGTGATTTTAGGTGCTAGAGAAGACTTTGATCATGAACAGCAGTCACCAGAAGTCATGCTTCAATGGTTTTCTAATCCAGAGTTACTGAACACAATTCTGACATCAACTTCTGACTTCCTGGAGGTCATAGACCATGTCAAGGACAAAGATAAAGGTATTTTAATGTTACAATGGGTTTCTAAACCAAAAACACTCTTTAGTGGAAGTCTTGAATAACCCAAAAGGAACTCCAACTAGCCTATACAACATTTGCTTAGTGGCAAAAGGGTATTATACTTTAGAATTTTTTGTTGCCAGTAATGGAAAAAATCTTGATTGTCATGGTTTCTCAGGATTAGTTGGTTAATTAATGTCTTTTAGTATGGACACATAGTCTTTTGTGGAGAGTTGTCTCATATTGCAATTGTACTACATCTTCTACTAATTTTTAGCTCACCTCGTCCGTCGTCCGTCGTCGTTAACTTTTACAAAAATCTTCTCCTCTGAAACAACTGGGCCAAATTTAACCAAACTTGGCAGCAATCATCATTGGGGTATCTAGCCTAAAAAATGTGTTCGGTTACCCGGCCAACCAACCAAGATGGCCGCCATGGCTAAAAATAGAACATAGGGGTCAAATGCAGTTTTTGGCTTATAACTCTGAAACCGAAGCATTTAGAGCAAATCTGACAGGGTTAAATTGTTTATTAAGATAAGATCTATCTGCCCTGAAATTTTCAGACGAATCGGACAACCGGTTGTTGGGTTGCTGCCCCTGAATTGGCAATTTTAAGGAAATTTTGCCGTTATATGGTTATTATCTTGAATATTATTATAGATAGAGATAAACTGTAAACAGCAATAATGTTCAGCAAAGTAAGATCTACAAATAAGTCAACATGACTGAAATGGTCAGTTGACCCATATAGGAGTTATTGCCCTTTATAGTCAATTTTTAACCATTTTTCGTAAATCTTAGTAATCTTTTACAAAAATCTTCTCCTCTGAAACTACTAGGCCAAATTTATCCAAACTTGGCCACAATTATCTTTGGGGTATCTAGTTTAAAAAATGTGTCCGGTGACACGGCCAACCAACCAAGATGGCCGCCACGGCTAAAAATAGAACATAGGGGTAAAATGCAGTTTTTGGCTTATAACTTAAAAACCAAAGCATTTAGAGCAAATCTGACACGGGGTAAAATTGTTTATCAGGTCAAGATCTATTTACCCTGAAATTTTCAGATGAATCTGACAACCTGTTGTTGGGTTGCTGCCCCTGAATTGGCAATTTTAAGGAAATTTTGCCGTTATATGGTTATTATCTTGAATATTATTATAGATAGAGATAAACTGTAAACAGCATTAATGTTCAGCAAAGTAAGATCTACAAATAAGTCAACATGACTGAAATGGTCAGTTGACCCATATAGGAGTTATTGCCCTTTATAGTCAATTTTTAACCATTTTTCGTAAATCTTAGTAATCTTTTACAAAAATCTTCTCCTCTGAAACTACTGGGTTAAATTTATCCAAACTTGGCCACAATTATCTTTGGGGTATTTAGTTTAAAAAATGTGTCTGGTGACCCGGCCATCCAACCAAGATGGCCACCATGGCTAAAAATAGAACATAGGGGTAAAATGCAGGTTTTGGCTTATAACTCAAAAACCAAAGCCTTTAGAGCAAATCTGACACGGGGGTTAAATTGTTTATCAGGTCAAAATCTATCTGCCCTGAAATTTTCAGATAAATCGGACAACCCGTTGTTGGGTTCCTGCCCCTGAATTGGTAATTTTAAGGAAATTTTGCCGTTTTTGGTTATTATCTTGAATATTATTATAGATAGAGATAAACTGTAAACAGCAATAATGTTCAGCAAAGTAAGATTAACAAATAAGTCAATATGACCGAAATGGTCAATTGACCCTCTAAGGAGTTATTGTCCTTTATAGTCAATTTTCAACAATTTTTATAAAATTTGTAAATTTTTACTAAAATTTTCCACTGAAACTACTGGGCCAAGTTCATTATAGATAGAGATAATTGTAAGCTGCAAGGATGTTCAGTAAAGTAAGATGTACAAACACATCACCATCACCAAAATACAATTTTGTCATGAATCCATCTGCTTCCTTTGTTTAATAGTCACATAGACCAAGGTGAGCGACACAGGCTCTTTAGAGCCTCTAGTTTTTATTACATTACTGTTTATAATTTATATTTAAAATATCTTAAGATTGCATCTTTTTTTCTATTTTAGCTTCTCAAACAGAATCTCGAGCAGTTGTAAATGCAGCCAAGAATTGTTTTACAAAATTAGTAGATAAAATATCCAAATACTTTGAGGGTGTACCTGGTCAGCCACAAATGGCATTCAGAGAAAGGAATTCTCTGGTCAGACAGATGGGTCGAGCACTAACTAGGACATGTAATAGTCAGACTCTAGAACAGAAACAACATTTGGTATCATTACAAGTAAGCTTTGTTTATCATTTTCACTTGATTATTTTAGAGATATATTTGATAAAATGTTTTTAAGTCCTCTTGATAGAGGACTGTAAGTTCAAAACTTTATTAATGCATTTATAATGTTAATTTTCAAGGGCAGACAATTTTAATAAATTGAATTGACAAATGCAATTACTGTACATGATACAGAAAAAGAAGAAAATTATCAAAGTATAAATCACATGATTGATTATGGTGATGTTCATTCTGTCAAAACTGGATAAAGTTTATACTGATAAAACCTTAAAGGAATTAAATAACCATTATATTATACACAGATGCCTATTTTTTTAGGAGAGGGATACTTGTAAATATCCCATATTGTGTTGGGTTGTGGATAAATTAAGCTTGCTTACTAAAGTACTTTCAATATAAGTAATTATTATCTACTTTCAGGAATTACTAGGTGCTTTACAGAATCACATTTTAGATTTTACACAGAGACTACACACAGTGGAGGTGGAGAGAAGGAACTTAATGAGTGAAATGGACAAACTGAAAGAAGAAAGTGAGATTGGGCCTGATAGAGGGGAAGTAGAACAACTACAAGATGAACTTAATACTCTAAAAGACAAGGTATTTACATGTGTGAAAAAGTTTAAGTTTACTAAGTATCAGGAAATTATTGGCCAGTACTCTTTTCACAGCTTTTTCATTAGTAAAATTCAATTTATTATTTTGTCTGTTAACACTAGTACTTGTTTAAATGTTGGAAGTTTATTTTATACAAGTTCCTGATAAGCATAAAGAGAACTTCTGTCCATTAAAGTTCTGTCTTGCTTCTTTCAAGATGATGAGGATTATTCTTGTCTTGTTCAAAAGTGTATTAAATATGATCAGGACATATCAGCGACGTCATAATGTTTGAACCGACGTTGATAAATTTGACTCAAACTAATCAAGTCAACTTCCAGTTGCTGGTGAAACTAAGAAGACACTTCCAAAAGACACAAATACAGCCTGATAAATCGATTATCAGGTTATCAGCATATTGAAATTGTAAAATATCAGCTGCTCGACATAATATGAAGGCTTTTTGATCTCGTTTGCTGCGCTCACTCGACAAAAAGCTTCATATTATGTCTTGCAGCTGATATTTTATGATATCAACATGCAGACAACTTGATATTCGGTACACAATAAATTGACTCTCTGTTAAAAGCAGTTGAATTTCAAATTTATTTATTAAAACAGGAATTACAGAATGTTAGTATGGACAAATTTGAATCAGTTTGTCACGAACTGAACAATGCTCTACGCAGAGAACAACAGGCTCAACAGTTATTAATAGAACAAGGGAGACAATTAGAAGAAGTAACAATGAGATTAGATCTATACACAACAGAGGGCATGGAGAAAGAGCAAACCCTAACTGAAGCAGTTCATGTAAGTCGATAGAGGGCAATGGCAGACAATTACTGTCTGTGTTCTAATAATTTAAACTTAACTATTTTAATTTGCTTTCAAGTTATTTCTCTGTATAAACCTTCATAATACAAACAACATTTTAAATTTTGAATAAGTTCAATATAATGCAATCAACTAATTGCAAATTGCTTTAATAGAACAATATAAACTGGCTAAGGATAGCTTTTCTATGTGGTGTTATTATTAAGAGGAAAAGGGATTAAGCTCTATAGAAATTTATTTCATCTAAAAAATCACAACTTTTTTAAGGGATTAGATAGCTACATGTTCTTCAGTGTATAACCACTACAGAAATGGGATGGAGGGCAGCTTCAGATTTATTCAGTGTTTCACAAGGCAGGTTAGAGGCTAGTTCCAGGTCATTCCAGGTTATCATCAATAAAGTTTCTGATCTCTGTTGTACTAAAACCATTACAGTTAGGGATTAGGGGCTAGCTTGAGATCTCTTCAGCGTTTCACTTTTTCAGAAAAGGATTTTAAAAAGCCTTCATATTAATATCTGTAATCTGCCTAACAGACTGAGATTCTTAATATAGTATAAATACAAAAAAAAAAAAAAAAATGCACATTTATTTTACAAATAATTTCAGGGTTTAGCCGAAACCAAGATGGAAGTGAAACGTAAAGAACAGACATTACGTCAGTTAAACAGACAAGTCATTACATATGAAGGGGATAAAAAAACCTTGATGCAGAATATTCATGATGCTGAAAAAGCTCTCAGAACTGTGGCAAAGTAAGACTTGTTGTAGAAACATAATAAGTATATACTAACTTTCTAAAAATAAGATTTACAGATTTATTTAAAATAGATTTGAAAAAAGGAAATTGCTTAGGTTAGTTTCCAGATGATCACATTAGTGAATGTATAAGTAGTTACAAGCATGACAACAATGATATATAGAGCTTCCATTCAACACAACTTTATAAATTACTTATTATAAGCTATTCAATCATTTACTTTTAAATTCAGAAATTATTGCATGCATTTATTATTGCAATTTTGTCATTTAAGACTAAAATGCAATTTTTATTTTTGCATTTATATTCAGAAAAATCCTGTGTTATTCATATGAAAAATTTCAAACTGCAAGTTTTAATTATAGCGATTATAACCCTATTTTTCACAATAATAAAAACATCTCAATAATTTCTTAATTTACAGTATACATTTGAAGTCAGATGTGTAATGATTATAACAGTGTTTTTTGTATCTTTACACATAGATTTTATGAATTTATATTTACAGAGACAAAGAAATATTGATTGTTTATGTGAAGAATGTGGAAAATGCTTTAGAACAGGTAAAACCTTTAGAATTAATCCAATAAATACCTTTCATTTTGACCACTGTGGCAGATTCAGTCTATTAAATTACGCCTCACATTCTTCCCATAGAAAGGTTGCACTTTGTAAATACAATTGTTTCACAAGCCATACCTCTTTAATGGTGAAATAAAATATTCAGAAATTTTGTTTTGTTTACCTACTGGTTTCCAGGTATGATCTCTATGATTCATCTCATAGCGACACAACTTTGGAATTTTCCCATTATAAATACACATAGATAGCAGGCCAGCCAAATTAAATTCATGGGAATACCCAAAATGAAGGGAGAGGTAGAATAGAATTTTAGTATAAGTTAAATCTCTTAGAAGAATAATACTGATTCGTACATAAATCTTTTTGAAAAACACATTATAAACTATTTGGGAAGTCTTTCAATGATAGATTTATATTTCATTTATCAGACTGACTGTAGAAATGGATTGACAAATATAAACAATTAGTGTACAATGATCAAAATTTATCTAAGAACAGAATTATTTTTAGGCAAGTCTTTGATTTAGTGAAAATGTCATTTTTTAAATTATAAGAAATGTCCTTGTACAGTTAACTCTCGTTGTCTCGAACTCGGTTGACTCGAAATTTCGGATGAGTCGAAGTTTTCACGTGGTCCCGAACTATATTCCATACAAAAGTATGTAATTCGACTCCTGATGAGTCGAAATTGGATGAGTCGAAATTTCGGTTGAGTCGAACTAAATCTATGGTCCCAAGGTTAACAAAAGCATTCAAAATTCATTTTTTTATCTCGAACTAATACACATATGTCAAAACATGACCTCCGGGATTTAAATGGATTGAAGAGTTAATCTGACAATACACGTGTAATTAAATTTCCGGTCATTGACCACTGTATTGATTTATGACATGCTATTTCCATGAGTGTTTACCTAAGATTATCTTTTATAGAATTTTGATAAATAATTAGTGATACATTGTTAATGTTCATGAAAAAGTATTTAAAATGTTTACAAAACAATTAATTTGTGATTTACACTAATGAGCTTGGGTGTTTATAAAGTGAGGATTATGGCTTCCGTTGATGATCACCTAAAAACTACTCAAACGGCGTCTTTGATCTTGTTATATTTTCTTTTGAAAAGAAAGAGTGAGATAAAACAAAATGAATAGAAATCAAAATTTTCTTAAATCTTTTGTATCCGAGAATAAACAATTTTGTCAGCTATAACCGACCTGAATAACGAAACTATCGATTGGAATTTACTCTCTTGGAAAAGCCATAGGATTTTTTTTTAATTGAAACAATTGAATAAGTAAAAATAATGTCATTATAATAATAAAAGACTGTGACATACAAATACATCGATCTGATACTAGAATATCGATCCCCTTGCCATATTCACCCGGATTTATTTTAGCTTTACCAAGCTAAGCAAGAGTTTTGTCCCTTAGATTGTCGAACTTCCGGTGTTCGTTTGAGTCGAACTATGTGTATCTCGAAATATTTCTCTGGTCCGGCTGACTTCGACATAACGAGAGTCGACTGTATTAACATTTTGCTTTTTGTGAAAAATGTTATGAATTGGTTATATGTATTTTTTTCTCTGTTTTAAGGCAAGGAAAGAATTATTGTTAGCCAAACCTGTGTCTGGACGAGAAATATCTTTGTCCAAACTGTTACTGAATGCAGACTTTATACCTGGTGATGTTGGTAAAGCAGGTCAAGAGCTAATAGCTTGCCAGGTAAAATTTGAATTATTTTTATTAAATTTTGTTTTTGTGTGTAAAATATCTTTTTTCTATATTTTTATGTCTTTTACTATATTCTTGTCTAAATGAATTAGTTAGACATTACATGTATTTGAATTAACTTTTAAACATGATACTGTAGAATAAGATGATGATGATGGAAGTTTTTAACAACCTTGACTGGCTACACAGCCCTCACACAGTCGGTAGACGAAGAAATAAGAAACTATGAAATTCTACATAAAATATTTTATTATTTAAGATAAAAGATGAAATTACATAGTCCATATTTTCTGTGACTGGTCAGTTCAAGGTAAATCAATACCGTAGGTATTTGAAAAAGGATTTCCGATTACAACAAAGTTACTGTGGTATGTTTAAGTTTCAGTTATTTGAATACACCGAACTACAGACAAAAAGTTATGAACTAATACAGGCATGTTCATAAAAAAAAAAACTTCAAAAAAAGGTTTATTCTCTTAATGATAAATTGAATAATTTTCATGTACATGATTTTCAGGGCCTGTATTTTACTGTTTGTGTAAGTTGTGTGTGATAAGATAAATGTGCACTAATTCTACAGCATCAAGCTCAATGAATACTCAGCTCAACTACTGTCTCTAAACATTGTACATGGGGAATGATTTGATAGGAATCATATATATATATATGATGTCCAGATTGTTTGCTACAGAAAAAATACATTTAATAGCTATCCTCCTGTACTGATAATAAGGAACCTTTTATCATTTCTGTCTTTTGTTTAAGCTTAACTCTGGTTGAAAAAAGGACATCATAAACATGATTTATTGCTTTACTTCTCAAAAATTCAGTTATTTCCTTGAAGATTTTTCTCAAGTTTTAAAACAACAGAGGTATAAAGTTAAGTTTATACTGAGGAATCTGCATTTGAAAAACATTGCTTGCTCAGAACACCAGGTGACCACACCACAGGTTATGGTTGCACAAAGGGATAGGTAGCCAAGACTTTCAGAAGTCTTAAGATTTGACAACATTTCTTACAGGCAAAAGTTATTAAAGTAGGTTATATTGTATATCTGAAACAAAATGTGTAACTTTCAATATTAACTAATATCAGTAGTTCAGTGTCTAAGTGACCATGCTAAGATATATGATGGTTTTGAAATTCTATGTCATATTACCAATTTTGCATATATCAGTGGATAATCAGGTATTGTAACTAAAATCTGATCAGAGAAACACATCACTGTTTATATAGCCGATATTCATCACTTTTCACATAGGAACTTGATTTCAGGCTGAAGTTTTATGTTAATGTCTTGATTTTATTTAACTCAGTTAATTTATAAGTGCATGTATTTCCGAGAATTAATGTGTTTTAGCTGAAATTAGAGAAACTAATTTAGTTGAAAAGTAACATAAGAATTGTCAAGACCGAATAATCACTGCATGCTGTTTTTACATTTTGTTTTATTATACTTTATGCATTGCGCTGTAAACAGTTTAATTATGTGTGAATTTGATTTTTATTTGTGTTAAGAATATGCCATGATTGACATGAACCTATACTTAATATGTATTATCTTTGCTGTTAAATCCAAAACATGATATTCTCACTAATTTGTTGTGGCTCTTAGCATTTGAGCTGCACAGGATAGAAATGGACCAAATGCCAGTGCACATTTACATAGTCATTTGTACACTTATAAAACTTCGATGGATTTTAGAATATTCAAATATAAAATAAAAGAAGAAATTATTTACAATGTTCAAATTATACAGTATTCTCATAATAACTACATTAGTAAGCGGCCTACCAAAACCAATAACAACAACATTACAGTGTTCTCCCCAGATCCATCAAGAATCATTGCAATGCCATAACAAGATGGTTCTTTAAAATTCTTTGTTTATCAGGACACTTTATGAAATTTGAGAGGAGAATACTGCAATATACTAATATATTTCTAGAGTAAAAAGATCAAAATAGAGTTTGACATAGAATATACACCAACCATATATATTTCTAGAGTAAAAAGATCAAAATAGAGTTTGACATAGAATATACACCAACCATTCCTGTGCTTCAGTTTTGAGCATGCAACAATCAGTTTATCAATCTTATGCTTGTATATTTACAGAATTTGGTTGGAGCATTTGTAGACCACCAGAACCAAGCGTATGCTAAGGTGAAAGCTTTAGAAGATGAGATAGAATCACATAGGAGACATATACTGACACTGAAGAGAGAACTGAGTGATGCTGTCAGGAGGGAGTATGAAGAAGAGGTAGGCTGCAATAGGACCATACACTTTATATATATATATATATATATAATGTATCATTCACATTTAATAATGCTTATTTCTGATTAGATCTGATACCCAGCGTCCAATATATGAATATCCTTATAGTTTTAGATCAGATACTCCTAAAACATTAAACATTATTAAAGTTATTCGATATTTGAACTATAATTTTTTTTTTTTTTTGCCTGGTGTTATTTATCAGCCTCTTGTTATGAATAGTACTGTGAATGGACTTATATATTTACTTTGTGGATAATCCAATGTAAAATTCAGGAATTTTGATACTGAGTAAATAGCATATTTCCAATGATTTAACAATACATATACAATCATTTTGATGACCTCTTTTAGGTTTCTTGTCTATGTGTTTGTCTATCCTTTACCATCTTAAAGCTTTTGATTAAGGTAGTATATCATGTTAGCTTGAAACTTAGTAGTTAACTTTTAAAATAAATTCCAAATTATTGTTTTGAACCAAATTTCACAGTCAGCTGATCAAGGAAATTTTATGGTATAAGCAGTACTTGCTGTGCAATGAACACACATACATGTTCTAAAGGCCTTTACAATTAAAATTATGAAATTAAGTTATCAATATTTAAAATGAATTAATTTTATTTCAGTCTCAAATACCGACCAGAGATTGTCATAAAGGTCACAGTGAAGAAGATTTCTTTGACTCCACAAGTGCTGAATTCTTACCTATAAAGTAAGTCTGCCTACAATCATATAAACAAACTGGCAATAGAGTTGGGATTCAAATTTTGTACGGTGAGAAGTATTGATGAACATAGAGCATATTAACTCTCTATTTATTTTTTCTGCAGATTCATTTATTTTTCGTGGTTACCAATTTTTGTAGGTTGTGTAAAACTTTCCTTTTCATGGATACATGATTTTGTAGTTTTGCCGAAGTCTGCATACAACCTGATAGAAATGTGTATTTAGTTGAACATTTAAATTTGTGGTTCACCTGTACCCATAAAAGCCATGAAAATTGGTATCTAACAAATAATAATGATTCCACAGTATTATACCAATGTTAAAAAAAGGATATAGATATAAGAAGATGTTGTACGAGTGTTAGTGAGACAACTCTCATTCCAAGTCACAGTTTGTGAAAGTAAACCAGATCAACACACTTTCTTTTCAAAAAAAATTACAAGATTTGTTAGTTTAAACAACTTTGATACAGTTTATATATATGGTTATTGATATGTATTTTCATCATGAAAACTTTAGGAATGTCTTAATCATCAATGTTTGTTTTATTTACAGAGAAGATTCAGATATTTCCTTCGTTGCTGCTAAAGTAGCCACTCCCAAAACTGGCAGTAAGAAAACTGATAAGTAAGTAGTCACATATAGAACCTTCCATGGAAAGGAGAAGTTCACTTTTTGTTGCTTGACGGGGATGGGATTTTTCTGTGGATTAAGGGCTTAGGGCGTAATGTTTTTAATTTTTATGATTTTTGTAAATTTTTTAAAGAGGTTCTGTGCATAAATAAACAATTTGACAATCAATTTACCTTTTCTAATTTTAAAATTCATTCCTGCTTTACGTGTTGTGAAATAAAAAATGATAATTTTAAAGTCATTGGATATATTTAACTAAATATCCTGTTTGAAACACCACACAGCACATGAAGATTTTATGATGTTTAAGGTTACATATTACTTTTTCATTGTGTATTTTCTCTAGTATCTAGTATGTCAGTATTTGATAAAAAGTTACAAACAAGATTACTAACCTACATTAAAAAAAATTAGAAACTTCTTCAATTTTTATGCCCCATTTTTGTTTTTCAGACAAAGTGTCTGTTCGTTTGTTTGTTCGGTTGTCTGTTTGTCTGTCCATCTGTCTGTCCTGCTTCAGGTAAAGGTTTTTGGTCAAGTTAGTTTTTGATGAAGTTGAAGTCCAATCAACTTGAAACTTAGTACACATGTTCCCTATGATATGATATTTTAAAATTTAATGCAAAATTACAGTTTTGACCCCAATTTCACTGTCCACTGAACATAGAAAATGATAGTGCAAGTTTGGCATCTGTGTACTATTGACACATTCTTGTTTTTTAATGAATTTATAAAGAAAAAGAATGTGTCCCCAGTACACAGATGCCCCATCCGCACTATCATTTTCTATGTTCAGTGGACCGTGAAAATGGGGGAAAATATCTAATTCGGCATTAAAATTAGAAAGATAATCTCATAGGGAACATGTGTACAAAGTTTCAATTTGATTGGACTTCTACTTCATCAAAAACTACCTTGACCTAAAATTTTAACCTGAAGCGGGACAGACGGACGAATGGACGGACAGAGGAACGAACAGACCAGAAAACATAATGCCCATAAATGGGGCATAAAAAGATTGAAAAAGTTGTTACTATTCCTAAATTTACCTTGGTTTTTACTGAGCACTGCATCTCTGGTACAAGATTTATCTTTGATACCTATAATCAGTTTAATAGGCCTCTTGAGTTAACTAAATGGTAAATAAGTTTGTGTAAATGTTTAATAAATCCATCCAGGTTTTATGAGTGTACACATAACTCATTGGTAAATAAGTTTGTGTAAATGTTTAGTAAATCGTTGCATGTTTTTATGAGTGTACACTTGACTCATTGGTAAATAAGTTTGTGTAAATGTTTTTAATAAATCCATGCAGGTTTTTATGAGTGTACATTGGTAAATAAGTTTGTGTAAATGTTTAATAAATCCATGCAGGTTTTTATGAGTGTACATTGGTAAATCAGTTTGTGTAAATGTTTTTAATAAATCCATGCAGGTTTTTATGAGTGTACATTGGTAAATAAGTTTGTGTAAATGATTTTAATAAATCCATGCAGGTTTTTATGAGTGTACATTGGTAAATAAGTTTGTGTAAATGTTTAATAAATCCATGCAGGTTTTATGAGTGTACACTTGGGTAAGTTACAGGTACTTCTAATACTAGGTAAGTATGTCATTTGTGTTATGTTCTTTTTATGCCCCATTTATGGGCGTTACGTTTTCTGGTCTGTACATCCGTCTGTTCATTCGTTCGTTCATTTGTCTGTCCTTCTGTCCCGCTTCAGGTTAAAGTTTTTGGTTCAGGTAGTTTTTGATGAAGTTGAAGTCCAATCAACTTGAAACTTAGTATACATGTTCGCTATGATATGAAAGATTTTCCCCCAATTTCACGGTTCACTGAACATAGAAAATGATAGTGCAGATGGGGCATTCTTGAACTGGGAACACATTATTGTTTCTGATTTAATTTTGACATTGTTACTGTTTACAGGTGATATATATATCACTTACCTGTTTAATGCATGCAAGTTCAGTTAAGAATTAAAGATCGATTGGGGTTCTAAACTGAAACTATCAAACATTTTCGTTCTTATATAGTTGATTTTGTTCTATTAAAAAAAGCAATAAAATATATATAAACTTTATTTCATAATAAAGCTTATTTTTTCAATTTAAAACTATGCAGATTTTGCCAAATTTCTTTTATCTTATAATATATAGATATGAAAAACTTGATTATTTTAAAAGAAAGCAAACTAGTTGATTGTTATTTGACTACTGATAAAGGGGACAACTAATGTGATTTACATGTAGTAAATGAAAAGGTTAAATGGATACCACCATCTTTTCCCTTCATACCAGTATGCATGGTTTGTTTCAGTTCTCAAGTGATTTGTTTCTATCAAAAGTGCATTGGTAAATAATATATCATATTTAAAAATTAGAAAATTACAGTCACGCAACAGGACAATACTTCCTTATTAAAGTAAGCTAGTTCAAGTAAAACTTTATACAAACCATTTGCAATCCAAAACGGCAATCATATCTCAGTATATTTTTGAAAAGACATCATCATGATAACTACCTGCAATGTTTTGTTGTTTTAATTGGTAGTATTAATCATGGTTCTCAAAGAAAAAGACAGAAGAATTCAAAATTAATTATAATACCATTTTACATAAAGTTCTATGTTCTGATGGATAATAGCAGCAAATAAATCTTTATGCCTATGAATGAAATTATTTATCACAGTCTGTGCCAAACTGTTTAAGGGTTTGTCTGACCGAAAAAGAAATTTGATTTTTTTCTACTATATATTTAACCAAATAATTCTAAAAATCTGGTCTAACCAAACAACTTTTTGTCTGATATTTTGTCAGTCAGACAGAGTTTGGGATTCACTGTTATCAGGCAAATGAGAAAAACATGAAACAGAGATGAAGACATGTTCTAGTGGACTACCAAATATCACAACTTCAATATGCATTTGGCCTGATTCATTCCAGTTGCATGTGTTCCATCTTAATGTTATGTCAGATCAGCCATTTAATCAAGATTTACTTTTAAACAAACCACAGATAAGATTCATTACTGTTAACCAACTTATTTGTGTGTATTCTCGTTTAGCCCTTTCTACCTTATTTCATGGTGATTAAATTTCATTATTCTCAAATTTACTTGATGTAGTTATTAAGTAAGGAAAAGTATTAGTTTTACAAATTCGTAAAAGTTGGGAAAAATAACTTGCTCACGGAAATTAGTTGGTGTACAGTATTAGAAATATTATTAAACTGTAACCTGGAATAATTATATGGTAGGAACGTTTGTTTTGAAGAATATAAGAGGATACTGTATTTAGCATGCTCAATGTGATTTTTCATTGATTACATTATGTTTTATTTTATTACAGGTCACCTAAATACATGACACCAACTCGTTCATCCAGATCACATGTCCGTCCTAAAGCTTTTGAACCACATGGGCGATAGTTGTTATTTTGTATGATCTTTCAGTGAAATCCATTGACAGTTACAGGGAAATCTAGATTATCTGTGATATTACAAAATACTATGCCATAGTTATCATTATGTTTGCCACCTACAGATTATTATTGTTTAATTGTGCTTGATTATCAGGCTTCAACATTAGATTACAGTGAAGCTGTAAATATCCATCAGATATTTTTATATATAGAAAGAGAGTTAAATTCATTATGCATGTTATGTCAGATTCCTCAATTTTTTGACATTTTACAAAACGTGTGAAATAGTTCAAATTTGATTTTGTGTGAATATTAATTGGCCATGTGTTTTAATATCAATCCTACAGCAGATTTATTTAAATTATTTCTTTAAGAAATGTCAGTTAGACAGAGTTGAATCTAAAATGTAGTCAGCTCTGATTAAAAGTTATTTTACGTACAAGTTAGGATCAAATCATATTTGTAATGGCATGTATAGATACTGGATTCCAAGCATTATTTTAAAAGGCCAGTTTCTCAAAGACTAGTTCATCAAATTTGTATTACATTTTGTATTAATTACAAAAAGTCTCAACTTATAACATGTATTTTGTTGTAATGTGAGGACAAAGTTGTTTAAATCGATGGAATAAGAAAGGAAGCAGACTAAAATATTCTACTCATATTATTAGAATAAATACCAAATATCTTAATCAGGAAGATAGAAAATAATTATCCATAGTTCAGTGCCAATATATATTACAATCATGTATAGCAGTGTTAAAGTAGAAGAAAAACTGTATAACTTAAGTGTCTTTACAAACATAAGATATTCCATAATATTTATACATTTGGTAGGCTGATTACAAATTGAACAACCACCATTATGTTTAACTACAACAAGTGTTTTATGCAAATTTTATTTATATTGTTTGTAATTAGGATTTGTACAGAATTGCACAAAAGTGGATATTACTGAGAACTGATTTCTGTGATATTATTTATATTTTATTTAGTTCGTTTATTTATTGTTTTTCAGTACATTCCGTCCAATGTTAGTTTAACTTTGTAAAAAAAAAAGAAAAAACTATCAAAATCATGTGAATGTATTATTAACCCTTTGAATAACAGTTTCTTATAAATTTTTGGTTGAATCTTGTAACTCAAAATGAGTTGATGAGTATTGATTAAGATAAATCTCTTTGCAGAAAATATGCTATAATTATCTTCTGTACCAAGGGTAAAATATGATAAATTTGGATAAACTCATTGCTTTGATTGATATTTTCAACTTTCAAAGGCATCATATTAGAAAACAAATCGGTGATATTTTATTTTCATTCCCCACAGGGTTTTTATTTTCATTTTTACATTTTTTTGCATTTAGTTCAAATTGTGCATTTATTTTTATGTGAAGATTTTTTTAAATATGAAAGTTTGTTTTTGTTTTTATATTATACATCATAATTTGTAATAGGTGACATATCTTAATTTTTTTTCAAATAAATTATCATAAAATGTAAAGACATTCTAAGATATCAAAATAAAGGAACTAAATCACTATTGAAATTAAGGGCTGATATAAAACTGTAAAAATAGTTGTTGAAAAATTTCAAATTAGTTTTTAGCATTGGTTTAAAAAAAAAAATTATCGTCAGCAATTAAAATCTGCTGAAATTTCATTTGAATTTTGACATGCTTTTTTAAAACTTTTAAAATTGAATAAGATAATTTTGATTTTTTTTACTCTTTTCTTGTTTAGTTTTTTGGTGGTACATGTGTTCTTTTTCAGAAGTTTCAGATTAGCTACATGCTGATATTATCAAATTGAAATTAGATTAGAACTAAGATTATGTAGATTTTATAACTTCCAAGTTATTGATTATTATGTAAACAATCATTACTATGATGTGTAATCAAAATAATAAAAGCATTATATTTCCAGGCAAATCTGTTTCATATTTTATTCCCTTTGATAAGGATATATTTCAATATTATTCTATTAAGAAAATACTTGTACAAAAGTTAAAGAATCTAACCAGTTGATTAATTCAAGTGAAGTTTATTGACTAAGTCAGCTTATTTGTTAGGCCTGTACCCAAGGAGGTTACCCCCTTTGAAAACAAATAAGTACTATAAGAGTCAAGTCCCCCTTGAATATTTCTGGCTATGTGCCTGTTTGTTCATTTCATTTGACTGGATTTCTTTAGCTGGTTATATAGCTGCAGTTGCCACTTGCATGTTTGTCTCAAAGAATTTTATCATAATACTCACTACTCGGCTGAAATTTTCACCAATGAATAATTTTTGTATTACAAAGGTGATTATTGCACACAAATTGTTAGATGAATAAAGTGCACATCAGTGGTATAGCACATGTATGTTTGTACAAATAACTGCTACAGTTTACAACCCAGAATGCAGCAATGTCATATGAGTATTTATTTTTATAGCTTACTGTAGTAAACTTAAGCTAGAGGCCAAACTGAACTTAGCACATGGGTCCATCCAATAACTTTTCTCATTTTTATTTACTTGAGAACCACTGAATAGAATGAAACCAAACTTGGCATAGATGTTCCTTGCAAGGTCGTTTCTGAATGTTCTTAATTAGGTGACATTTAATGTATAAACATGTTCCCCATGGCATTTTTGTCGGGCTTGTGACTTCTGTTGCAGAAGCTCGATTTAAAGATAAGGATGATGCTGCAGTCACTTCATGGACAAGAGACCAAGGTTAAGTTTTTCGTGGTCAACAAGCAATATGTCAACTATATTTGATGTATGTCCAATTGGCAGATGTCATCTGACCTTGACCACATTTTCATGGTTCAGTGGTTAAAGTTTTTATGTTTCGTTCTGTTTTTTAATTACTGTATGCAATAGGTCAACTATATCTGGTGTATGAAAATATTTTAAGACTTACTTATAAGTCTATTGCTTTATTTGACCTTGACCTCAATTTTATGGTTAATTGCTCAATGTTAAGTATTTGCTTTTTGGTCTGTTTTTCTAATACTATAAGCATTAGGTCAAGTATAATTATACCCCAAGCAACAAAGCTGCAGAGGGTTTAATGTTTTTGACCCATCCATATGTCTGTTTGTCCTTCTGTCAGTCCTGTTTCTTGTCATTGCAACTACTCTTAAACCACACAACAGAATTTCATTAAACCTTTTTAGTGTCCATCGTCCATCGTCGTTGTCGTTAACTTTTACAAAAATCTTCTTCTCTGAAACTACTAGGCAAAATTTTACCAAACTTGGCCACAATCATCATTGGGTATCTAGTTTAAAAAATGTGTCCAGTGACCCGGCCAACCAACCAAGATGGCCGCCATGGTTAAAAATAGAACATAGGGGTAAAATGTAGATTTTGGCTTATATCTCTGAACCCAAAGCATTAAGAGCATTTATGATGTGCGTAAAATTGTTTATCAGGTCAAGATCTATCTGCCCTGAAGTTTTTAGATGGATCAGAGAACCCGTTGTTGGGTTGCTGCCCCTAAATTGGTAATTTTACAGAAATTTGTTTTTGGTTATTATCGTGAATATTATTATAGACAGAGATAGAGTGTAAACAGCAATAATGTTTAGCAAAGTAAGATCTACAAATAAGTCAGTATGACCAAAATGGTCAGTTGACCCCCTAAGGAGTAATTGCCCTTTATAGTTGATTTTTAACAATTTTTTATACGACCGCAAATTTTGAAAAAATTTTCGTCGTATATTGCTATCACGTTGGCGTCTGCGTCGTCGTCGTCGTCGTTGTCGTCCGGCGTCCGAATACTTTTAGTTTTCGCACTCTAACTTTAGTAAAAGTGAATGGAAATCTATGAAATTTTAACACAAGGTTTATGACCACAAAAGGAAGGTTGGTATTGATTTTGGGAGTTTTGGTCCCAACATTTTAGGAATTATGGGCCAAAAAGGGCCCAAATAAGCATTTTCTTGGTTTTCGCACTATAACTTTAGTTTAAGTTAATAGAAATCTATGAAATTTTGACACAAGGTTTATGACCACAAAAGAACGGTTGGGATTGATTTTGGGAGTTTTGGTCTCAACAGTTTAGGAATTAGGGGCCAAAAAAGGGCCCAAATAAGCATTATTCTTGGTTTTCGCACAATAACATTAGTTTAAGTAAATAGAAATCAATGAAATTTAAACACAATGTTAATGACTACAAAAGGAAGGTTGGTATTGATTTTGGGAGTTTAGTTCCCAACAGTTTAGGAATTAGGGGCCAAAAAGGGACCCAAATAAGCATTTTTCTTGGTTTTCGCACCATAACATTAGTATAAGTAAATAGAAATCTATGAAATTTAAACACAAGGTTTATGACCATAAAAGAAAGGTTGGGTTTGATTTTGGGAGTTTTGGTCCCAACATAATAAGGGGCCCAAAGGGTCCAAAATTAAACTTTTGTTTGATTTCATCAAAATTGAATAATTGGGGTTCTTTGATATGCTGAATCTAACTGTCATGACTGTGTATGTAGATTCTTAACTTTTGGTCCCGTTTTCAAATTGGTCTACATTAAGGTCCAAAGGGTCCAAAATTAAACTTAGTTTGATTTTGACAAAAAATGAATCAGTTAGGTTCTTTGATATGCTGAATCTAAAAATGTACTTAGATTCTTGATTATTGGCCCAGTTTTCAAGTTGGTCCAAATCGGGGTCCAAAATTAAACTTTGTTTGATTTCATCAAAAATTGAATAAATGGGGTTCTTTGATATTCCAAATCTAACTGTGTATGTAGATTCTTCATTTTTGGTCCTGTTTTCAAATTGGTCTACACTAAAGTCCAAAGGGTCCAAAATTAAACTTAGTCTGATTTTAACAAAAATTGAAATCTTGAAGTTCTTTGATATGCTGAATCCAAAAATGTACTTAGATTTTTTATTATGGGCCCAGTTTTCAAGTTGGTCCAAATCAGGATCTAAAATTATTATATTAAGTATTGTGTAATAGCAAGTCTTTTCAATTGCACAGTATTGCGCAATGGCAAGAAATATCTAATTGCACAATATTGTGAAATATCTAATTTTTTTTTAATTAGAGTTATCTTTCTTTGTCCAGAATAGTAAGCAAGAAATATCTAATTGCAAAATATTGTGCAATAGCAAGATTTTTTTTTAATTTGAGTTATCTTTCTTTGTCCAGAATCAACTTAAATCTTTGTTATATACAATATACAATGTATATTCACTTTTTACTACCAACTGATAAATTAAAATAATCTTTACCATTCAGTGATAACAAGCAGTTTTTTTACATCTTAATATTTTATGATGTATTTAAATGAGTAGTTATTGTTGCAAACTCCATTAGAAATTTTAATTGAGATTAGTTTTGGAATAAGGGAAAGGGGGATGTGATTAAAAAAATTGGGTTCAATTTTTCTCATTTGAAATTTCATAAATAAAAAAGAAAATTTCTTCAAACATTTTTTTGAGAGGATTAATATTCAACAGCATAGTGAATTGCTCTAAGAGAAACAAAAATTTTAAGTTCATTAGAACACATTCATTCTGTGTCAGAAACCTATGCTGTGTCAACTATTTAATCACAATCCAAATTTAGAGCTGAATCCAGCTTGAATGTTGTGTCCATACTTGCCCTAACCGTTCAGGGTTCAACCTCTGCGGTCGTATAAAGCTACGCCCTGTGGAGCATCTGGTTGTAAATTTTTGTTATCTTTTACAAAAATCTTCTCTGAAACTACTGGAACAAATTTAACCAAACTTGTCCACAATCATCATTAGGGTATCTAGTTTAAAAAATGTGTCTGATGACCCTGTCCGTGAAACAAGATGGCTGATATGGCTAAAAATAGTACATTGGATAAAATGCAGTTTTTGGCTCATTTCTCTGAAACCAAAGCATTTAGAGCAGATCTGCTGTGAATAAAATTCTTCATTAGGTCAAGCAGACCAATAGGGCAACTTGTTGCTGGGTTGCTGCCTCTGAATTGGTAATCTTAAGAAAATTTTGCAACTTTTGGTTATTATCTGAATATTATTTTAGATAGAGATAAACTGTAAACAGCAATAATGTAAAGGAAAGTAAGACCTACAAATAAGTCAGCATGACCAATGTGGTCAATTGACCCCTTAAGGAGTTATTGCCATTTACAGTCAATTTTTAACAATTTTCATTAATTTTGTAAATTTTTGTAAAATGTAATATTTTCCATTGTCACTTCTGGGCCAAGTTCATTATAGGTAGAGATAATTGTAAGCAGCAAGATTGTTCAGTAAAGTCAGATCTACAAACGCATCACCAACACCAAAACACAATTTTTGTCATGAATCCTTCTGTGTTCTTTGCTTAAAAAATTGAAAACAACACGCTTAATAATTGTTTGCGTCTGAAAGGCTTTTCTGGATTTACCTTCATCAGGAACGCTCAAAGCCAAACATTTGAAATGTGAAGATGTATATAAGTACCTAAACTGTTGAAGAGCTATTCATAAAAAAAAAAACTTAAATAAATAGCCAAATTCATCTAAAGCCAACTTTGCCTGAGGGATTTGAAACCTTAGTTTCTTAATAATTTCTAAATTTATAAACGGACAATTTGAGTAAAATTTGTTAAATCATGTCAGTACCGAAATACTGGCTACTGAGCTGATGATACCCTTTGGGGACTGATAGTCCACCAGCAGAGGTATCGACCCAGTGATGTAAAATATTGAAAACAACCGTTGAATAATTTCTTGCGTCCGAAGCGCTTTTCTGGATTTACCTTCATCAAAAACGCTCAAAGCCAAACATTTGAAATCCGTAGATGTATATAAGTACCGAAATTGTTGAAGAGCTATATGTAAAAAAAAACTTAAATAGCCAAATTCATCTAAAGCCGACTTTGCATGAGGGAGTTGGAACCTTAGTTTCTTAATAATTTCTAAATTTATAAACTTAATATGCACATAGACAAAGGTGAGCAACACCGGCTCTTTAGAGCCTCTAGTTAGATAATAAGGACATACTATGTAGATATGCATATCGACACGAAATTATGATTCAATTTTTTTTCTATGAGTTACCGCCCTTTGAATAACTTTGCAATAGTTTGTCATCGCAACTCCTCTGAAAGCACAAAACAGAATTTCATGAAACTTTGTAGATAATAAGGACATACTATGTGGATGTGCATATCAAAAGGAAGTTATGATTCAATTTTTTTCTAGGAGTTACCGCCTTTTGAACTTATTTGCTTCAATATAACTCTGCAATAGTTTGTCATCACAACTCCTCTGAAACCACAAAACAGAATTTCATGAAACTTTGTAGATAATAAGGACATACTACGTAGATGTGCATATTGACAGGAAATTATGATTCTATTATTTTTCTAGGTGTTTCGCCCCTTTGAACTTATTTGCTTCAATATACCTTTGCAACAGTTTGCCATCGGAACTCCTCTGAAACCACACAACAGAATTTCATGAAACTTTGTAGATAATAAGGACATACTATGTAGATGTGCTTTTGAAAGGAAATTATGATTCAATTTTTTTTTCTCTTATACAATTTTCACTTCTTACAGTTATGTGGGGACGTTGGGTATGGAGCGCGCTCACTAAGGTTCTGTAATTGATGTATGGAATGATAATCATTGTAAGGTGTATATGTCTGAGTGGCAATTATAATCTGATCATGACCTCATTTTCATTGTTCATTGGCCAAAAGTTTTCCTGGTTAGGTTTGTTTCGTAAATACTATATGCAATAAGTCAACTATACTAAAAGCATGCTATGATTGTAAGATGTGAATGTCTGTCTGGCAGGGTTAATTTGGATGGTGGCCTTGGTATCATTTTCATGGTTTATTGTTACGCCAAAGATAAGTTTTCCTGTTTATGGTGTTTCTAAGATGTGAAAAAGTTCAACTATGTTTAAACCATATTTGGTGTGTGGAATGATTGTAAGGTGTACATGTATTTTCAGTTTGGTTTATCTGACCTTAACCTCATTTTCTTTGATTATGTTAAGTTTATGTGATAGTCGTTGTAAAGCTTTATATTTAGGACTATCAACATAATATCAATGAGCAACACATTTACGTGTGTGCTTTCCTGCATTATTTTTGATTGACTGAACTGAAGAAACCTCCTCTTGATTGTCACCAGTAGGACTCGACAGGAAATTATGCAATAAGGTGCTTTTATTTTGGTACTGATTCAAAAGTTATCTTGAGAACCAATGGTGAATCACGTTTTGTTTTTCAATAATAAGAATAAAAGAAGTGAAAAGAAAAAAAAAATATAGAAAAGACCTCTAGAAGGTACTTACAAGGTGTTATTTGTTATTAGTGAAGAGGATAGTCAAATATAACTGCAAAGGTCCTATTGTCCCCAGTTGGAGGTCTAAAAGGGAAGCAGAAAACCTGAAGCAAGAAAAGAACCAAAAAGGAACTACTTGAAAACCAAGCTTGTCAGATAAATTTCTTTGTGATCCTCAATAAGTGTGGTTAATTTATTGAAGAGCAAAGGTTTAATCTGGCTTTCGATGGAGGTCAAAGTGAATATTGTAACCCTAGGGTAAAACACATCTTGTCTTTCTTTTTAATTCCAAACGAAGAAGAAAACAAACCATGCGGTAATGATCTTTAGAAGGTACTGATGAATAGTACAATATGACTTTAAGAGACCAAAATAGTGTCCATTGATCTAATTCCAAAGATTTTTTTCAAGAACTAAATGAACCAATTGAAACACTGAAATGCTGAGAATAGATGATAGTAAATCAAATGCAAACTATGCAGCAATGTTCTTTAGCAATAAGTTAAAATCTTTGGTTATGATCGTTAGAAATATGAGGATAACAACAAATCAAATTTATAATTTGCCAATTAATAACAATTTAATGTTTTATTGAAGATAACAAAAAAAAATCCAAAATGAAAGCAATCTACCCTTCAGAGCACACAAACACTTTGAGTATAACCTTAGTTCTGATGAAAAGCCTATATGCGTATTTGGGTAGAAATAAATCTACATGAGCATGTCAGGCTCGACCTCTATCTCAAAAGAGAGGTGAAAGATACCAGAAGGACATTCAAACTCTGAAGTCGAAAACTAACCAACAACGTCATGGCTAAAAACGAAAAAGACCAACAGACAAACAATAGTACACAACAGTGACAAAACACAACATAGAAAAACTAAACACTTATAATAACTGAGCAACACAAACCCCACCAACAAATTTGGTGTTGAAACGGTCTTTTACGTAACATCAAACTCCTTTTTCACACAAAGGATAAATCCAGAGACCAATTAACCAAAATTGCTCATTCCCTTGGCTGTGTACTGCTTAATATTTAGTCTTTGAAATCATGGTTTATTGATTATTATTAAAATTTGCTTTCAACTATCTTTCAGTAACTGCAAGTATACTTAGATTGGAATTTTAACGTTATATTTTATAATTTTTCATTGACCTCCTCTTTTTTAATTTGACTTGGATTTAGGTATCACGAGTTTGTCAATTGGGTTTTACAATTAATACCCATTGGAAGGTCGACTCTGTTGCAATATCAACTTTTATAAATCCATCAATCTTTATAAATACGTTGAAAATATGAATTGTGGGATGACTATTATGACAGTATACTGTAAATGTTCAATAAACCATATATATGTCATCAAAAATGCAATGACCAATAAAATGTTTTAAATTCTTAAGGATAAAAGTGCGATTAACTTCGAAATAAAGAAAGTTGAAAACAAAGTGATACCATAACAAAACACGAAAAACAACCAATACACAAACAACACTAAACAAAACACAACATAGAAAACTAAAGACTGAGCTACGCTAACGAGGCCCCTCATGGGGGGTCCTAGTAATCACATAATCACCATTTTTTTGCCAATATAATCACATAATCATTAAATATTTGCTTATCTTTAGTAATCAAATAATCATAAACTAAAAATACAGTCCTAGGTAATCAAATAATCATGAAATATTTGGCTTAATAATCAAATAATCATTAAAAAAACGGCCAAGTAATCACATAATCAAAAACCCCATGAGGGCCCTCGCTAACCCAACCAATAACTAGGGATAATCTTATTATTAAGAATATTTATATACTAAAATACAGTGCATTTACTGTAGGATAGACAAAAATGTCTCACGTTTTGAACAATTTTCAGTCAAAATTATTCTTGAAATGTGTTGTCGGTGTCCAGACTGCTTATGATACCAACAACTGATACACTATATAGACACAGGACTGTCGTATTATAATTTCTAATCAATTCTGTGACTGTCAGTTGTTGGAAAATAGGATTTGGATAGCACAACCTCGTGACCGTTCATTCAAAAGTAGAATCACAAAAATACTGAACACCGAGGAAAATTCAATCGGAAAGTCCCTAATCATATGGCAAAATCAAATGACAAAACACATCAAACGAATGGGCAACAACTGTCATATTCCTGACTTGGTACAGGCATTTTCAAATGACCCTGGTCTTTTTAATTTACAAACCCATCGCTTCCCTATACTAAACTATACCAAAAAGAGAGATGAAAGATACCAGAGGGACAGTCAAATACATAGATCGAAGATAAAGTGACAATTAAAGCCATGGCTTAAAAAGAAAAAGAAAAATAGACAAATAATAGTACAAAAAACGCTACATAGAAAACTAGAGACTCAGCAACCCCAACCCCACCAAAAACTTGGGGTGATCTCAGGTGCTCCACATGTGGCACCCGTCGTGCTGCTCATGTTATTACAAATCCGGTAAATATTCTAATTTGGTAGGTAACATTTGTGAAAAGGGAGCGGGATTGTAGTTAGGACATAAGGAACTTATATCCGATATCATCTAGCTGTGAAACTGATATTACATGACTGTCAACTTACTCTCGTGATTTTTATGAAGGAATGATTTCAACTTCACCATTTGGAACTCTTGGTTTAATAGCTTCCTTGTGAGCAGCAACCCTCTATCAAGGAAATAAGGATAGGAAATACAAGCCCGGGAATATCGTATTAATTGGGAGATATATACTCTGTATACAGGCGCTACTGGAATGTAGCTACATAGAAATGGAAAGTTCACAATCGGGAAGCTGGAATAATCTCTTTTGTCGTAAAGTTTTGTTTTCAACCGACCCCATTGTCAATTTCTAGATGATAGCCAAACTTAGCTGTAGCTGTTGTATACTTTATAATTAATACGCAAAAAAATATTTGATTTATTTTGACTTCAGTTTCTTTCGGTTTTCTTTTTTTCTTCTCTGTGTAATGCTCTGTTTGTTTGCATTGGCTTTTTCTCAAATTGTATGTTTTCATTTTTTAAGTTATTTGGTTTTTTTAGGGTTATTTTTACGTTTTATTTTAATTTTCACATTTCGGGAGTACAGTCACAGGCACTTGTCTCTGAAAAAAACAACATATAAGCTTTCCTACATATACTTTAATACAGGAACATACATATTGATATCATACTGTTCCCACTAATATAACAAAGGTATATAGGAATTTTTTTCTGAGACAAGTGCCTGTGGTTACAGTGACGTTCACCAAACCCTGAATTACTTCAGTTTTCAACAGGTTGTGTGTTACAATAGTAAATCGTCAAGGAATGTTTTACTTCTAGGTAGAGGACATGAGTCCTTCAGATGCAATTTGTTTATTTAACTGTACTCGACGCACAAACAAGACATCGGTCCTTCTTTTTATGTTTAAATATGTAGATTTTTTTTAAGGTGGTTATTTCTATTTTTTATTTGATTAATTTTTGTTAAGATTGTAAATGAGATTTATGAAAGGCAAATCTATTGGAGAGTTTTAACGATAAAATATTGTAGATTGATTATGATTCGGAGATTCATACTTTCCCAGCCCCGACATAGTTTATTGAATTAATAATTAAACTTCCGGTTTCAGTTTCACTTTGGAATTTTATTGTTGAGATAGGTGAAAGGAGTGAGAAGGTTTATTGTTGTCTTGATTTGTTCTCTCACAAAAGGTAAAAAGTAAATTTTTAATATGTAAGCAATGTTAAGCATGGAGTCCTTATTTATTTACAGTAAAAGCTGTTTGGGTCTACATATTAAATAGATAAGAATAGATTGGTTGGCAGCCAAATCAGACATGTCAGAAAATCGTTACGAATACCGAAAACAAGGGTTTAGAACTTACCAAACTTTAACACACATGTAAATTATGGTTATATGGAAAAGGTTAAAAGTAAATATTTTTTACCATGAGTCGATGACTGTGGAGTAAGGCCAAATGATTCCATATGAATATAGATGTACAAATGCTAATATAACTGCACACCTTATATCACTACCTTAACATTAATGAATAATAATGGTTTCTCTTAAAAAGAAATAATAAAAAAGAACCCACAAAAATTTCAAACATAATTCATGTAAACTTGTTTCAAAGTTCATAGTCACGAGACCATTTCTCAGAGGAAAAGACCAAATAATTTTCATTGAACTTATTTGTGGCAATTCTACTTATACAACTGCCTTTCCTATAGGGGAAAATAGGAACAAATGAGGATTTCAAAGGGATATTAATAAAATATGATTTTTTTTGTATTTTTAAGACAATCTTTAGATGGACAGCGAAGACAAACTCCAGTTACAGAAGAAAGATCAGAAGAAGTCACCAGAAAGAATAAAGAGACCTCCTATTCTCTCTCCATTGAAGCGTCCACCATCACTGAGATTAGTATCGCCATTTGACAGTGATCAAGAACTGAATGACCTTGAAGTAGCTTCAGTTTTAGCTGATGGTAATATATATTTAATCTTATCTTTGTATCACTATCAGTACTTGAAGATCATGAACAAATTGATGACTTTGAAATAGCTCAGTATACACAGATAATAAAGTATTAACGGCAGTCAATATTGATTATTGATACACAATTGTTAAGTAATCCAATATTTACATGTCCATGTTGCTCTTAGCATAACTGTTAATTTCATTATGTTTTAGAGTACTCAGAAGATGACTCATGTATATCACCAACAAAGAAAGCAGCAGATGGATCCAGGGTATGATATTAATAAAAGTTCATATTTATATACTTCTCTAAAATGTTGTCAACATTCAGAATCCATCCTGCATACTACATTTTATAAATTGATCTGCTTATAGCTAATGGAAGCTAACATTGGTGTATATATTTGATTGACACTAACATGTACAGATCAGTGCTATTACAGTAAATATTTCTGTGTCCAAACTGAAATGGCTAACAAAAGTTATTCGAGTAAATGATGGAGTAAGTGATGAAGGAAATTTGAGTAAACACAATGAGACATCCATCCTACAACACACAACTGATTTTTTTCATTCATTTTCAGTTTTTGAATGTATGTTTTCTACTCCACAGCCAACTACAGTAATGACCAATTTACAGAGAGGAAATGTGCAGACGACAACTCCATTACCTAGATGTAAGTTAATTACAACTCAGTGACCAAAGGATGACCAAAGGATGACCACCTCAATTTCTCAACAAATGTTTTAATTGCTTGAGTCAAATTCATTTTAAACTGATTTTGAAAAAAAATATTTCTAGCAACTCTGCAAGATCAAAGATTTATCTTAACTTCTGATTGTACTTGCTAGTCTTTGTAAGGAAGCTACCATTTGATTTTTATGGGGGGGCTAGGATGAAAAATTTTGTCCTGCTTTTTTTTTTAGTTGTAATCCCTGTCCTGCCTTTTTATTTTTTACTCTATTTGGTCCTGCCTTTTTTTTTTACTAGTTTATCCTGACTTTTTTTTACACAAATTGTCATCCTGCCTTTTTTTTTACCAAGTTGCTCATCTTGCCTTTTTTTTATTACTCAAAACTCCTGTCCTGCCTATTTTTTTCAAATTTCATCCTAGCCCCCCCCCATAAAAATCAAATGGTCGCTCCCTAATATAGTACAAATATATAACTTCTGATTGTACTTGCTAGTCTTTGTAATATAGTACAAATATATCATACAAAATGCATTACAGCATATAACAAATCAGTAAAATAAATACATCTATGTTTCCTTTAAAAATTTTAGATTTAAACTTCCACCAGATGGCAGCACAGGGTGAAATAAAACTGTTACAACAAGAGATAAGTGAAGGTTAGTTTTATTATTACATGCTGCAACAAACAAACTACTTGTGATATTTCATGCAATGTTGCTTTCATGCCATGTCACTTTTCTAAATCAGAATCAGGAGTTCATTTATAGATGCAGTATAAAAACAATATTAGATCAAGGTCAGAAAAGTATCAGCTCTTTTGCATTTGATACAAAACTGTTGGCAGGCTTGGGAAACCTTACAATTCTCAAATTTCTAAGCCTCCTTGACCTGATATTATAAAAAAAGATACCGGTATTTATCCATTCAAACACTTATTAACGACAGTTTTGTGAGGGAAGCCTGATAATCGATACATTAAAATTGAATCAATTTGTCAAGTAAATGAAAAATGACAATGGAAATTTCAACTGAGATCAAACATTTTATCAGGGTGTAAGGAATGGACGTATTGTATGACATTGGTTTAAACTTTGGTAATAACATGTATGTATGATAAGCCTCAATGCAAAAACAGGATTATGTGACTTATTTATATGAACATTTTAGGAGCAGATGTAAACAGATGTGATGATGTTGGTGGGTTGACAGCTTTATTGTGGGCTGCAGCTTATGGTCAGCTGACCACTATAGAATTTCTATTAGAGAATGATGGTGACTTGAATGCTATAGGAGGTAATGGTGAAAACTGTCTCCTGTTAGCCAGTGCTGGAGGATATAAAGATATTGTGAGGATGTGTCTGCAGAAAGGACAACAGGTTAATTATGTTGATGAGGTAATCCTATTTTTATTAAATCTACAGTGTACTTTCACTTTGAATTGACAGGGAAATTTGAAGTTAACACTTTTGATTTCTTCTTTATTTGTACAGTCTGTTGGGTTAAAATTAATTTTCACATGTCACTCGCTAACTCTAATATCCTAGGATTGATATACTTGAAACTTACATTATTGTTGGGGTAAAAGTAAGATATTTTTATTTTTGGGGGAAGAAAACTTTCAAGTCTTTTGAAATCCTATACTGCTGGCGTTTTCTAAATGGAAAACCATTTCTTGAGATTTCTACTTACATAACTTTCGTTTATGACTGGTAACCGATCTACAAATATACAGACATTATCGAGTGCAAAATAACATTCGTTATCACTTGTTATAAATTCATTTCTTCAATGAATACTCATAAAAATATTTTTGTTTAGAACATAAATTAATAATTTGAAAATGTTTTCTTGTTAGAAATACACAAATGTATAACAATTGTTTCATTTTGAAGACCACTTACCAAAGCTATGCAGAAATGAGAAAATAGGATGATCATCATGATCATATCACTGACACTGAGATGTCAATAAGTTACCTAATTACACTAACTGTACTGGGAATACAAAATTTGCTTGAAATACCAAATCAAGTATTTTGATTGGTTGATTTATGAGGTATAATACCATAATCTTGCTTGAAATTATTACATGTATGACAACAAGACCTGAATTGGGGTGGATTTTATTTCAGACAGGAAGCACAGCTCTGATATATGCAGCATACAGGAATCACCCAGGTGTTGTTCAAGTTTTGTTAGAGCATGGTGCTGATATAACCATACACAATGAGGATGAAATGACAGCTATGGATCTGGCAGTAGGGCAGGGTAATACAGCAGGTATTAGTTGAGATTTTAATACTATCAGTAAAGATACAGAACTGCAAAAAAGACAATTTATGACAATAAAGTTAGCAGTGCCCTCAGGAAGTATCAAAATCTAAAAACAAAATGATAGCAACTGAAACAATTTTCAATAAACACTTAGTGATACAATTGATATAAACCAAGATGCTACTTTAAAGTCAGAGATTGGTTCTATTTCTGACAGCCTTCCTTTAGGGCGTTGGCTGCGAAATGTCAGAGTGGCAGTCCATATAGAAAACATGGAAATCAACCATTCAGACTTGGGATGGGACATTTCTGCCTCTTAAAAATAGAGGGTTGAAGGGAATATCATTTTAGTTTGTGCTTCAGGGTTGAAAAGGTTGTATATTTATGGAGTAAAATTAGGCATCAAATGGTGTATGATTTTATCTACTTGGAAATGTATCTATTATGATTTCAAGATAGAAATGTTTCCAAAAAGACTGTTGTATGTGACAGATTAATCTTGGACTGTTTTCTTTATAGGGGGACAACTATTTGATTTTCAGGGGGAAGGAAAATTTTGAAAATGAATAACTTGGTCTTGTTAAAACTGAATATATATAACAAAATAAGATGCAAAAATTAATGTTCTGCCACACAATTGCAGGAAATAAATGTGAACCTAAAGTGAAAATAAATATATATGTGCTGCAAATCTGTGGAAAAAAGCATGGCAGCAACAGATGAAAATAAATGATCAATGTAAAGAAAATATTCCTTCAGGCCTCATTTTAACCTTATCATATTTGACCTTTTATTGTGCCTTCTCTTATGTATCCTTTTTAATACATAAATAGTTGAATCTTTTTGTAATTTCAGTTAGACAGACAATAGACAAACATATGTTGTCATTATTTGGAGAATGACTGACATTAGATATGTTCAAACACTGTCCACACACACAAACTAGGAACTATTTCTTGGTTTAGATGAAGGATGTTATGAGGAAGATGACAGTCAGCCATTACACGCTAACACAGATACTGGTCCGGATAATATTGACATGGTTGCAGATTCAAAGGGAAATAAATGAGAAATTTCAAATTGAATTGCATTACTTCTTTTATTTCAAGAGATAAAAAGAGATTGTGTAATAACTTCTGAGACAGGCACCCGCCAAAGATCATTTAGGTGAACATCTCAAAATCAAAATGTAAATATTGAAAAAAAAATCCCCTACAGAAATAAATGAATAACTTGTTGATGGTACATAGATGCCCTGCTTGAAAATTTGCAGAAACAATGTACTTATTCAAACCTATTGATGTTTTGTATTCTTTGAAGCTTGACATTTATTTCTGTATGTTGTAATTAGAGATTATTTAGAGGTTTGAGTTCTCTCATTGTTCAACAAAAACAGAAATTGGGGGAAAAGTAAAGTTAGAATCGGACACAACAAATTCACTATTTTTTTCATTTATAAAGAACAATAAAATGATGCCACCCAAATTTCAGATTGATGTGTATTTTTGGTGATAAAAAACACTGTGCAAGTTTGATAATATTTGGTTGAAGCAAACTAAGTTCAAGAACAGAAACCAATTTTATGATGTACAAGGTTAAATCATAATGTCCCTTTCAACTAGCTGTTGGGCCATACAAATACTTTGGTTCGAGAGGTGCCAGTATGACAGTTGACATATTGCAGAAGAAACATTTTACTAAAAATCTTATCTGTAGACTTATGATGAATATGAAAATTAGATGATTTGGTATGATTGCAAATGAGACAACTATCCACCAGATCAAATGACTCATGTAATCAACAATCACCTGTTGTTTTAACCAATCTAATTACCTGGTTTTCTATTGTCTAAAACTGGAACTTCTATTATATTGGCTACCTCCAGAAACTTTGTATGAAGTAAATTTATAAAATTCCATATCTGCATCATCAGCTCAATTTTTGAAATATACAACCTTGTTATCAGTTTGTCTTATGTCAGATGTTTTGTATTGTTTGAGAATTTGGTGTTCATGTATATCTTTTGTTGTTTCTTTATAATACAGTCACAGCTTTTTTAGACTTGTTACCATTAAGAGCTCAGCATGTATATGTCTATTGTTGAAAACTGCATGTTGCCCTCTAAGACATCTTTCGGCTTTTTTTATTTTTGGTTTGCTAGATCTAATTGACCTATAGCCAATATTTCCTTTTATTTAGATAATCTGATATGTATTCAACAATAAGGAGATGTGGTATAATTGCCAATGAAAAAACTATCCACCAGAGACCATTTAAACAAGGATGTAATTTTAGCCATTTAGCTTATTTGGAGATATGGTCATGTGGATCCTTTTTACTGTGAAATTTCTCTTTATTCATTTTTTTCTGAACGGATATTATTTAAATCTTTTCTGAATATGTCAACCAATAACTTTTTATTTATCTTGGACTTCAAGTTGGAATACCATTTATTCACAAATGAAATGCTTGCATTAACACATCTTTCCTTTCACACTGTAATTGCTTGTAATTATTGAGTCTTATTCAAGTTGATGTTTTAGGTTAAGGTGATCAAATTGTACCTTCAATGGTGTTTCAAATAAGATGTGTCCAATGATAAAATATCCCTTTTCAGGGGTTTATATAGATATTACTTATTGATTGATGTTTGATTAAAATTAGGCATGACTTGACCAGAGTCATGTTTCCTTAAAATGTTGTTCAAGGCGACTCCATTGTTCTGCTGACCAACTACTCTGAGACAGGAAACTCATATAAACATACTACAGGATGTTTTCTTGTTTATTGTAATCATTTCAAGGCTATCAATAAATAAAATAATAACAAAGTTTTCAAATTTTATATAGTAAAAATAAATATATAAATTTGTGTATAACAATTCACCCCATTAGCCCTAACCAGTGTTTCTTTAAGACTTGTATGCAAAATTATTGTTGGTCAAGTTTTACAAATTAAAATTGACCATGTAGACTTTGTATTAAACATATTTTGTAAAACAAATCTGCATGAGAAATGAACTTTTTACGCTGTTTTCAAAATATGAAATTTTGGATAACTGATCACATGTGAGTGTCTTGTCTTGAATATTAGATTTCATAGTCATTTAATCATGAAAACTAGATTAGGAACAAGTGACATATGTATTGTTTACCTCTTTAACACATAGGAATACCTTTGTCCCCTTCTGCGATCTTAAAAGTAGGGAGGAAACAAAAATGATTCCTTTTCTATATATCTTTAATCTGTCAAACCTTTGCAATTACAATGGTATACAGACAGTATTCCTGAAAAAATCTACCATGCATGTGTAATATCTAATATTTGCTGTTGCATTGTGCAGATCTATATCATTAATTAATAATAAAAGCAGCTTAAAAGCGGTGATTGCTTGAACAATTCTTTTATTTTACAAGGAGTGTATTTTTATCATATGAAGAATGAGAAGATGAAACTTGTTTAATAAAATTACTCACAAAAAGTAATTGGTAAATTTACAAGGGAGTACTTTCCTAGGAACTACAATTAGCTATGGATGCAATAAATTTATCTTTACTTTTAAAAAAAAATCTAAATCATTGGCGACTAGATTTCTTTTTTCTTCTGCTTAAAATTTGCAATTTTATCATAAGAATTTTGCCAACTGACTTTTAAAAGATAACGTGTAAACTAAAACTGACCACTCATTTTGACAAAACAGGAAAGAAGGTTCAAACTTGAAGAATTCCTATCTCACTGAATCACATTTATTCCAGTGCACACAACAAAACTAAAAGGGTCCTTTATATTATACAGATAAAATTGCTCTGACTAGATTTAATATTTTTGTATCAATATCATTTTTCTATTAACAAGGACCAGTGGGTACATATAAGAAAAAAAAACAGATTTTCTATCATTTACACAGCATTAACCCTTTCAACGCTACACAAAAAAATAGAAAAATTCGTAAGGGTTCCACGGAACCCGGTGTCTCGCCTACTTTTTCTGTTAATCGCAGACTCAACAAAAATGAGGAAAAACATCAATAAAAATTTCCCTCGAGATACTGTCTTTTGATTGAAAGAAGCTTCCAAGTTTGGTAAAAAAATCCAGGATAGTCTATGAATCTAATAAATGTTTTATAAACTTTAACTGCAGACTGTATGTAATGTTAACTGGAAGAAAAACTAAGTCCATTTATAAGTAAAATACGGAAAAAGTGAATTTTTTTTTTACAAAATTTACTTCTGAATAATATCTTATGATCAGAAATAAGCTTTTGTCTAAGTTTGGTAGAAATCCAGGATAGTTTAAGAACATTATAAAAATTTTCAAAAACTTAAACCACAGAGTGAATGTTTTGTTTCTGGCAAAAAAACTAAGTCCATTTATAAGTAAAATACGGAAAAGTGGAAATTTATTTTCACAACATTTTCTTCTTGATACTATCTTATGATCATAAACAAGCTTCTGTCCTAGTTTGGTACATATCAAGGATAGTTTATGAAAGTTATTAAAATTTTAAAAACTTTAACCACAGAGTGAATTTAATGTTTCCTCGCAGAAAAACTAAGTCCATTTATAAGTAAAATACGGAAAAAATGGAATTTTATTTTTACAAAATTTACTTCTGGATACTTTCTTATGATCATAAACAAGCTTCTGTCCAAGTTTGGTAGAAATTCAGTATAGTTTAAGAAAGTTATTAAAATTTCAAAAACTTTAACCACAGAGTGAATATTTGTGGACGCCGCCGACGACGACGACGCCGACGACGACGGAATGTAAGATCGCTTAGTCTCGCTTTTTCGACTAAAGTCGAAGGCTCGACAAAAATGGCTGCTGCTGCTGCATTTTTTTTGTGTTCATTCATTAGAACAGTATATTCCTTTTCAGACTGCTGTATCTTTTTTATTATAAGAGATACAGAAAAAGTTATTGCATGAAAAATGCTCAGGAGAGTATGAACTGTAATGTTAGGCAGTTATTTCAGTAAAATTTTTATCAGGTTACCTGCATTTTCAGGTAATTAACAGGTAAAAGGTGTAATTTGTTACATTTGTGTTGAATTTTGAATAAAAACTACTTTTCGTCTTCATCTATTTTGTTTTTTTATCTGCCATATAATAAAGAAGACACCAATTGCTTGATTCCGTAGCGTATTGCACCATACACAACGTATTATGTAATCATGGCACAAATCAGTGGCTCCATCCTCAAAATTTTCAGTCAACCTCTGTTTTCCCCCCTTATTCTACGTCTCGTAATGATCGATCAAATCATATTTCCCACACGAATTGAATGTAATAAACACTTTGAGATAACAAGAAACCTTTTAACTAATACTCGTCATCCGTTTCGCCATAGAAATGCTGAAATATTTCCATATTTACAGCTTCGTTTCCCATTTCCGCCATTTGCATTTGTCAAAATATTTGTTTTTATTTTCTTTCAATTTTCCTTCTACTGCATGATTTTACAATAAGAATTGCCGGAATTTCAAGCGCAAATGAGACCTTGCATATCCTCGATTCATACAAGGAAAAATTAGAGAGGACCCGAATGAAAACCGAATGGTTTAAGAGTCCTTATGAAAAATCCGTTGTCATAGCGGCATATGCCGCGAATAGCAGTGGCGGACGGCGTATGTCATCGCGGCATATGCCGTGTATAGCGTTGAAAGGGTTAAATGTTTCAAAAAAGACAAACCATTTCTGTAACCTTTCTCATGAAAATTAAAATTTAAAAATTAACTGCACAATGTATAATAACGCCAATTTCAGAGACATTCTACTTTTTATCCACCAAATAAAATCTAATGAATGTATCTATCTATATATAACAATGCAAAATCAGCCATTTTTATTTGCCTGAACAAATACTGGTATCCAGAGGTATGTTATAATTTGATTAAACAGTTAAAAGGAATTGTTCTTTCCCCTTAAATAAACACATAAATATTTTCCTTAATATTATTCAACCTTAAAACAGTAGAAAAATCTATCAATACAATAATATCATAGTTGCAGCACTTAGAAATACTGAAGCAGGACTATTCTATTACACACTGTTCACTACACAACACTTTAATACTGATTGATTTATTTACATATAATTATAAATAACTACATTGCACTCATTTGATGCTACAAGCACATTAACTTTTACTTCTCTTATTGGTGATTTAATGGGGTGAAAATGTTCAGTTCACTATCTTAAATATTTTTTAACAGACTCTTACAATTCAATTTCTATTCTTAGGATGTAGGAGGACAACATGTTTAAACTTCATGCCAAATATTTGATCATTGTTAGTATGGACATGTACAGTAGAGATCAGTTGACAATCCCTACCCCAAAACAGCTGTAGAAATAAGGGAGATAACAATTTGACATGTGATCACATGTACAAGTAATTTCCTCCAATTACTGTAAACAATACAAGTGCATAGCCTCTTAGTGTCTTGTACAAAATATATAAAATAACCATAAATACTATAAAAACAATAATTAAAATTAATAAATTATCAACAAAAATATCACAGACAGTAATATGTATTTGGACGGAATGTAACAACACAGTGTTAATTTACAGATGGTAGTATTGGTAAGTTCATGCTTTGAATGGAATATGTAATCTGTGTTATTTGGACAGAATGTCCGAGAAGAAATAGTTTGGTATCAACAAAACATACAGTATTTGGATGAAATATTGAATGTAAACCAACAAATTATACTTGGAAAAAAAAGCTTTTAATCTGAAGGTAATTCTTAACAGAAGACACTATTTAGCTATTTTTTCACAAGGCATTCTTGTATATCTAATATATATTCTTGTATATCTAGTATAAATGACTTCTGAAAATTCTCTGTTATTTTAATATTGCTGTTTGATTAACCCGAAATATTCAACATTTCATACTTGTGTTTTTAATATGAATACTGGGAATAAATGTAGGATGTTAAAATAGCCCTAAACAGTCAATTTAATGAAGACTATGTATCTACTTAATAACAGATTTACATTGGGTATTAAACAGCAGCAGTATCACACTTGACCCTAACAAGGGAACCCCTAACAAGGGAACTCATTTAGCAGTTATCTAATTATACAGCAGCACTTTATATTAGCATGTCAACTTCATATGAACCAATCACCTTGTAAATATATGTAGTTTATCAGCTTTTTTTTTTTATTAGGATTGGTCATGGGTCTTCATAATCTTGACCAGTAAATTTTTTATATTATTATATTTTTAGTTGGATTTTATATGCAATAATTTTGTACTTAAAATTCTAAATATAAAACTATTGAAAACAAGATGTCTTCTGTTCATCATTATTTTCTTTATCATAACATTCATAAAGACCTTACAAAGTTTTTATGCAACGGAAAAATAAAATTGACTTTTATAATATAACACATGCAATTATTATAATGAATCCTAGGTAAAAATGGGGTCAGTAATTTATCATTTGCAATAAGTTATGCCCCTACAAATTAGACATTTTATGAAATACATGTTATAGAAAATCTATAAAAATACAGATCTTTTTTTTAAATTGACATGCGTTCTCCTTGGGAGATGAATTCATCATAACATTTCTATGCCACAAACTTAACATATGGTTTACATAGAAAAAGCATTCTTATATCCTCAATAAATATTTGAACTTAAATGTACAGGCAAAATCATACAAGTGTGATATATGTAATAAATAGCATCCAGTCTTTCCATTCAGACACAGCCTGATTTATTTTCTGTCTCACACATTTGACACACAATCTGCTGACTTTCATCCATGAATACTGTAATGTTTGGTTCAACAGAGGTGCACTTTGACTGAATTTCTATCAGTTATACTGACACATGCAATGGTGTTTTATCACAATGTTGAGAATGATTCTCCATAAAAGCCATGGTGTTTTATCACAGAATATATTTCTCTTGAGAATGATACTCCATAACTATATTGATTCATAGTCTTTTTGCCATTGTGTGTATTTCTCTTTATTTATACTAGCAGACGGTCTAGTTCTTTCAATAGCTTTTAAAACATCTGTAGTAGTAATAGTGTCCAAACGCAGATGTAACTCTCCTGTTAAAAGATAAAATTACATTTAATAAGATTTTTTTTTTGAAAATATTATTAATTCATGATAAGGGCTGCTCCAAAATAAGAATAAGAATATGTTGAGGTCTGAAGGTACTTTTATTAATATGTTATGGCCAGATCAGTTGTAGGAAATAATCAATCAACATTTTATGTCCCAAATATTCATTTCTAAAACAGCGAAGTGCTGCAATGAAAAATCCTTTATTTTTTTATGCATCTTTTGAAAAACAATTTTTCAAAAAATGTAAAAAAAGAACTTTGAAGTAAGTTTCATCCTAATACCATACACCATTGTTTAATACTAGACTGTTTAAATAATGTCTATTATTTTATCTTTATTATCATTATCTGTGCAATTGTAATTATAGAAATATCAAACCTGCATAAAAAATGGTTAATTGGAGATTTTGACATTTTACGAATAATTTATAATGTCCAAAGATATTTTAAATAAATATCATTATATTATTTGATAAATTTTACCCAAAAAATTTCATTAACTCTATGCATTTTATTTAATTTACCACATGCCAATAATTCTTAATGTGAGTATCAACATAGAAAAGTTATTTTTAGTCCCCATACTAGTGATCTTCAACAAAAATACATGTGAGAAAAGCAACATATTATTTTTTTTGTAAAAAGTTTTTTTTTACAGAATGTATTTTTATGCAATTTGTGAAGAAAAGCAGGAAATAAGCATATTAATTCACATTAATTGTTTTATAGCAAAAACACTAGGGTTATGTATAAAACTTGTAAACTCTCAAATGTTCCTGTGTTTCTAGTAATTATACAAGATTCAAATTAACTTAATTTCACTTTTAGTAATAACTTGTTTTTTAAGTAAAAGTTTCTATTATTCATATGTAAAATACAGCAAAACACAAGAACAAGTTTTAACTTAAATACCTAAACGATTATATTCAATTCCTAAAAATAGATGTAGCACCAATCTAAATGCACAAGTTAACATATCTGTATATACCTTTATAAAGGCATATGTGTATATACTTTTCTAAATAATCATGTATTATAATTTGTACACATCTATCTATATGAACATGTGTATGCACCAAGTTATCTGATGAATTTTGTGTGTAAAATGAAATCATTCACCGGAAAACAGGCTTGTGTAGAATTCCAGTATTAATATATATTTTTTCATGCACTTTTTCAGTTAACTTTCATTAATAATTCATGACTTATATTTGTACCTATGAGGCCTATTACACTGATTTTGGTGAATATGTTCCTGTCAGGGTGTCTTTGATTATTTCTAGTAGTAGGAATAAAACTGGTATAAACACTCAACAAAATCTTGTCCCTATCCAAAGTCAGGAACCTAGTCCATGGTTGTCTTAGGTAATTTCTTAATGTTATGCTGGCGGCCATATGGAATTTGGTGTTGATGACAGATAACATATGTTATTCTGTTAAGATCTTGACATTGAATCAACATTTGTCTATTGCTGAGGACTATATGTTGACTTCTAGATGTTTTTTTTTATATTGTGTTTGTTTTCTTGTGCTAGTGTTTCTTTGACTTATCCCTACATTCCCTTTATTTATTGTTTTTTTTATACATCATGTTATGTTTTGACAAAATGATATACATATCCTATATATTTTATTTGAAGACAATAAATTCACCTGGTTCATTTTTCTCTAGTGCATCAAATATTTTTCTGACAGGTCTCATGGCAGCTTCTTTACATACTAACTTTAAATCTGAACCAGAGTAATATTCAGTTCTCTGTAAAGATAAAACATTTAAAAGTAATGTAGTTAATATATACAATGCTTACATGTGACTAAGTACTGGCGAAACTGCTATGAGACTAACAAAATAGTTTTATCAGCTTAGCTCTGAAATCAATCCACTCTTGTTTAGTACAGAAATCATTTATTGATCATGATTAAAGTAATGTTGAAACTCCAATGATCAAGGCTTTACTATAGACATCAAATTAACTTTATTCCTTTATCAAGATTCATAGGATTAAGGTCATGGTCATGTGAAATTTAACCAAAAGCCAGGTACGCATAACAATCATTCCATACATTGAAAATATAGTTGGCCTACTGCTTAAAGTATCAGAGGAAAGTACCTAATCAGATAATCATTGACTAATGAACCATGAAAATGATGTCAAGGTTAGATGCATCCTCCCATACAGACATCTACAGCTTATAATTATTCCTTACACCAAATGTATTTGACCTACTTGTAATAGGATCGGAGAAATTGAACTTATCACAAAAACTTATACCTGTAGACCATGAAAACAATATATGATTGATCAACAAACATAATATTGTGTGTAAATGAGGCCCCTCATTGGGGTGTCCAAGTCATCATATAATCACAAATATTTTGCCACTATAACAACATAATCATTAAAACAAACTAGAGGCTCTAAAGAGCCTGTGTCGCTCACCTTGGTATATGTGAATATTAAACAAAGGAAGCAGATAGATTCATGACAAAATTGTGTTTTGGTGATGGTGATGTGTTTGTACATCTTACTTTACTTAACATTCTTGATGCTTACAATTATCTCTATCTATAATGAACTTGGCCAAGTAGTTTCAGTGGAAAATGTTAGTAAAAATTTACAAATTTTATGAAAATTTTAAAAAATTGACTATAAAGGACAATAACTCCTTAGGGGGTCAATTGACCATTTCAGTCATGTTGACTTATTTGTAAATCTTACTTTTCTGAACATTATTGCTGTTTAAAGGTTATCTCTATCTATTATAGTATTCAAGATAATAACCAAAAACAGCAAAATTTCCTTAAAATTACCAATTCAGGGGCAGCAACCTAACAACCAGTTGTCCAATTCATCTGAAAATTTTAGAGCAGATAGATGTGGACTTGATAAACAATTTCTCTCACTGTCAGATTTGCTCTAAATGCTTTGGTTTTTAAGTTATAAGCCCAAAACTGCATTTTACCCCTATGTTCAATTTTTAGCCATGGCGGCCATCTTGGTTGGTTGGCCGGGTCACTGGACACAATTTTTAAACTAGATACCCCATTGATGATTGTGGCCAAGTTTGATTTTATTTGGCCCAGTAGTTTCAGAGGAGAAGATTTTTGTAAAAGATAACTAACATTTACGAAAAATGGTTAAAAATTGACTATAAAGGGCAATAACTCCTATAGGGGTCAACTGACCATTTTGGACCTGTTGATTTATTTGTAAATCTTACTTTGCTGAACATTTTTTCTATTTACAGTTTATCTCTATCTATAATAATATTTCCTTAAGATTACCAATTCAGGGGCAGCAACCGATTCATCTGAAATTTTCAGGGCAGTTAGATCTTGACCTGATAAACAATTTTACCCCATGTCAGATTTGCTCTAAATGCTTTGGTTTTTGAGTTATAAGCCAAAAACTGCATTTTACCCCTATGTTCTATTTTTAGCCATGGCGGCCATGTTTTTTGATGAAACGGGAATTAAAACACAAACTTTATTCTAGATAGCATAGGAATCAATCAGATGAAGTTTGGTTTGAATTGGTTCAGTAGTTTCAGAGGAGAAGATCTTTGAAATAGTTTACGACGACGACGGACGGACGGACGACGACAACGTGTTAAGTGATGGCAAAAGCTCACATTTCCTGTTAGTCAAGGTGAGCTAAAAATTAAGGTGAGGTTTTGGAATTTGTTTCAGATGTTCAAATCAATGTTTTTTTATACAATTCAGAGTAAAATATTTCCCCCCACAACACCCATTTATCTATTCATATAAGACTTAATATCTCATAAAAGGCCTTTTGCCAAAATTTAAGCAGATTCTTAATTTCTTTTCTTTCAATTTAGATCCAAATAATACCAATGCAAATATAAGGTAAAAGTCAGAGCCAGCCTTTTCCCGCCATATTTGAAAATCAAATATCTTGAAAAGGAGCTCCATGACCTATCAATGTTTTTAGCTTATTTGTTCCTTAACTAATGCTCTTCTGACTTATAATATCAATTTAAAATTCTTGATTTTTTATTCTCAGGACTGAAAACTAATGCTCTTATAAAAATATAAATATTCATGAAATATTTGGTCTGGTAATCAAACAAAAACTATAAAAACGTCCAAGTAATCACATGATCAAAAACCCCATGAGGAGGCTCGTTAATACATACAGCTGCTAATACATCATAGTCCACATTAGATAACAGTTCTAATCCTCCTTCTTTAGGCATAACTACTGATGGAAGGTGAAATTTAAACATAGCTTTTCTGGCTTCTAACGTAGGTAAATCTACTATAATTCTCTTCTCTAATCTTCTAAGCATGGCTTGATCTAACTCCCTGAAATAAAGATTATATTAGATTATAAGATTTTTCACCTATTGATGCTAACAGCTGTGTAATTTCTATTCCACATTTTAGAAAAGGGAATAGCTATAATGTTTAATGTGGTCTCTTCTCTAAAAAATCTGACATTTAACATTAATCTCAAGTTATACTGAAATGTTTTCTTGTAAGATTTTTCAAAAAAACAGTCTTTGTTCTTGGTATTGTTTATTTTTTAAAATTTTTTGTTCTGTTAGAGTATTGTCCTATTGATAATAATCAATTGTTCCATGTGACACAGCTTCTATCAGTAGTCTTCAAGGTTATAATTTAGAAATATGATACCCCCTTTTTTCTGTAATATTTTCTCAATTTTGTTGAGACGTAACATGCCATACATACAAAGAGTCAATAATTTGATCATGTCATAAAATGTCAACAATTTTTTTTTCAATGATCTTAGAGATAAATGATCATGGTTTATGTAGAAATCTGGATAAAGATAAACAAATACATAAAAGGTTACCATGGTAAATTAGAAGCAGCCAATAAAAAGACAAGATCATCTGTTTTGGCCAATCCATCCATCTGTACTAATAATTCTGTTTTCATTCTCCTGCTGCCTTCATGTTCACTGAAACCAATTAAGATAGGCTATCATTGAATACACTAATAAACACATATAGATAGGCTATTACCTACTAGACTAAGAAATGCATACATAGAATATGTTGATTTCCTATAATATATATTTTTTTTCTTTCTTTCACAGTTATCTTCTTTTGTAAAGCAAATCACAAAAAGAGGTCTTGGCAGGGATTTGAAATTTTACATAGATTTAATACTATCTTACCTAGTACCCCCTTGAGATCCTCTTTGACTCATAATGGCCTCCAATTCATCAATAAAGATTGTAGATGGAGCATAAAATCTTGCCATCTCAAATAGCACCTGTGTAAAGTTAAACAATAAAATTAATTTTTCATGATAATATTTTACCAGTGTTTATGGCAGAACTTTGGAAAAGAGTAAAAAAAAAAAAAAAATACAGAACTCTGTAGTCCCTTGTATATTTATTCACAAATTGCTTTGACTAGTAGTGATTTCAAATTTTAAATATGGCAGACATTTGTCTATTTTTGTTGGTGTTAAATAATATTGTACATGAGTCATTTAGGTTTGTATTGTTGCTGTCTTACTGACATATATACCCCAAATCTCCTTTTCTCCATATTTCATGCACCACCTGTGTCTCTTCCAAAAACATTAATAATTATATAAACTCTCCTGACCAGTGCTCAATAATTAACACTAGTTTTTACTGTTTACCAACATAATCGTGCAAACTAATTCATGACCTTTTGTTTGTTCAAAGTTGACCTTATTTGAAATAAAAGGACCTGATTGGTTGTTTAATTCCTATTATGACGTTGTGGCATGCTTGATTCACATGCTAAAAATATGCCAAATATGATTACAACTTGACCAGTTCTCGATAATGTTTATAAAAACTTCAGAATAAAAATAAAATAAGAACTATAATGTCTATTTGATAAAATTAACATTTTACTGATAATTGGCATTCAAATTTTACTGGAATGGTAATATATTCACAGAAATTCAGAGATTCTAAAATTTATCAAAATGTTTATTGTTTGGAAAAAAAAATTTCCCCGTAAAAAATGTTCAAAGTTTATCATTCCTCAGACTGTACACAAACATTGCAGTACCACGGCTCATCAGTGACGTATGAAACACCCAAACCGGAATATATATGAAGGGACAAGCAAGTTTACCCAAAATATATTGTTTACATAAAATTGGCAGGGCCAACATTAAAAATATCTTTGTTTCCCCTCCTTGACTGAGGTTATCAGGGTATGGGTAGGCAAATTATTTTATTTTATTTCTTGATTTAATTTTTTTATATTGAATTTTTACAAAATTCAACAGGTAAGATAAGTCAAGAAAAGTGGGGTATTCCCTGATTTCAGTGTACATCCCAGTTTTCTGGTGTTAAAAACTGTATACAGGGACCTCCTTTTTTTCCCCAATTCAGTTATGTTCAGTTACACCAGGATCATGCAGCTTGGTCAATTAATTCCTAAACAAAAGATTTGTATGTTTTTTCGAGTTCTAGAAAAAACAAGGCTTCACTTATTCATGTTTTGTTGTTCCTAGAATACTTTGAGTATTTACAAATTCAACTGATGAAGTTATAACGTAAATGTGCCCTTTTGTAAATTTCATGCCATAAATTGAAAATAAAAACACATTTAAACTGGTCTTGTTTACACCAGAAATCAGGGAATTCACGTATCCAACATTTTCTGACTTGTGCCCAACCTGTTCGAAGTGAAGACAAAGTAGATTGATTTCAAAGCACGATTCAGACCATTTTTACTCAAAAGATTTTATCCCTTAAACAGGAACAGAGGTAAAAGACAAAGCCAATCAAGGTGCACTCAGTGGGTTGAAAGATTCTTCAGATTTTTTATTTTCAAATATCACCCTTGCACACAACACAAATCGTGTGGCATATGTTTGTTTTCCTTGATTCCGTATCATATAGACACTTCAATGCAAAAATGCCTTGATTTAAAACGCTTGTTGACTACAGCATCGGAAAGGTATGACAAAAAACCAACGCACGTTTACTACAGCATCGGAAAGATATCACCAAAAACCAACATAGCAAAAAATTTTGGACAAGAATGGCCAATAAAGTTTTTTGAGTCGCTGCGATTTTACCGGGTCGGACGGGGGAGGGGAAACAAACAATATTTAATTTTTGGCCCGGCGGTCAAGTGAAAATATGAAGGGGCCCTAGGGGGACAAAAAAAGACGTTAAAAACGCCTTGGATGGAATATTACTGTAGGAATCACATTTGAATTGTAAATGAATTTATAATAGATCCATGTTATTTCTAACTACTAAATATGTAATTAAAGTTGTTTTTTTTAAATTGATTCCAAGAGAGATCTTTTCAACTTCGATTCACCACTGTCGATTCATCGTCTGCTATTAATTTCCTGTTAAGCTAAGATCATGCAAAATGTACATTTCCTGTAAAGCCCCTTTTAAGGTATAAATACAAAACATATTTTAATTCTAAAGTGTTTTATTTTCATTAAAACAATCATTTCTGTAGCGCGTTATAGAGCACTGGTCAGGGGAGTCTAGTACAATTTTCCCATTGAAACATTTTTTCAGTGGTGTTCCTGGTTAACTAACTAAGCAAAGGCTCTGCAGCCATTCAATATTAGTAGAAACTATTTACTTGTTAACAAGTACTTACCCTGACTAATTTTTCAGAGTCCCCCCTCCATTTACTAACTATACTTGTAGCTGATATATTAAAGAAAGTGGTATGGCATTCTGTTGCTATGGCTTTTGCTAAAAGTGTTTTTCCTGTTCCTGTAAAAGATAACATTATCCATTACTGTATATGACAATACTCTCAGCTGAACACAGGTCTGGGAAAGAAATTGCTCATTGTTGAAGGCCATACGGTGACCTATTGTTAATTTCTGTGTCATTTGGTCTCTTGTGGAGAGTTGTCTCATTAGCAATTATACTGCATCTTATTTTTTTTATAGATACCACAATAATATTATCAGTGGATTTTACCAATGTTATAAATCAAACAATATTGTGACATCTCAAAATCCCCTTCTTAGATTGACTGAGTAAGGACAGAAAAATAAAAATGATTCAATAATGATGTGGAGATTAAATAAAAATTGTTTCTAGCACGTCATATATTAGTCTCATCTGATATGTATCAACCTAAACCCATCTGTTTTACTGAATAGTTATCAAAAGTACCAGGATTATAATTTAATACGCCAGATGCGCCTTTAGTCTACATAAGACTCTATCAGTGACGCTCAGTTCAAAATAGTTATAAAGCCAAACTAGAGGCTCTAAAGAGCCTGTGTCGCTCACCTTGGTCTATGTGCATATTAAACAAAGGACACAGATGGATTCATGACAAAATTGTGTTTTGCTGATAGTGATGTGTTTGTAGATCTTACTTTACTGAACATTCTTGGTACTTAGAATTTTCTCTATCTATAATAAACTTGGACCTTTAGATACAGTGAACAATATTTTGTAAAAATTTACAAAAATTTACCAAATTAGTGAAAATTGTTAAAAATTGAATAAAATGGGCAACAACTCCTTAAGGGGTCAACTGACGATTTTGGTCATGGTGACTTATTTCTAGATCTTACTTAGCTGAACATTATTGCTGTTTACAAGTTATCTCTATCTACAACAATATTCAAGATAATAACCAAAAACAGCAAAATTTCCTTAAAATTACTAATTCAGGGGCAGCAACCCAACAACAGGTTATCCGATTTATCTGAAAATTTCAGGGCAAATAGATCTTGACCTGTTACACAATTTTACCCCTTGTCAGATTTGCTCTAAATGCTTTGGTTTTTGAGTTATAAGCCCAAAACTGCATTTTACCCCTATGTTCTATTTTTAGCCATGTCGGCCATCTTGGATGGTTGGCCGGGTCACCAGACACATTTTTTAAACAAGATACCCCAATGATGATTTTGGCCAAGTAGTTTCAGAGGAGAAGATGTAAAAGATTACTAAGATTTACGAAAAATGGTTAAAAATTGACTATTAAGGGCAAGAACTCCTAAAGGGGTCAACTGACCATTTCGGTCATGTTGACTTATTTGTAAATCTTTTTTTGCTGAACATTATTGCTGTTTACAGTTTATCTCTATCTATAATAATATTCAAGATAATAACCAAAAACAGCAAAATTTCATTAAAATTACTTATTCTGGGGCAGCAACCCAAAACCGGGTTGTCCAATTCATCTGAAAATTTCAGGGCAGGTAGATCTTGACCTGATAAACAAATTTACCTCATGTCAGATTTACTCTAAATGCTTTGGTTTTTGAGTTATAAGCCAAAAACTGCATTTTACCCAAGGTTCTATTTTTAGCCATGGCGGCCATCTTGATTGGATGGCTGGGTCACTGGACACATTTTTCAAACTACATACCCCAAAGATGGTTGTGGCCAAGTTTGGATTGATTTGGCCAAGTAGTTTCAGAGGAGAAGATTTTTGTAAAAGATTACTAAGATTTACGAAAAATGGTTAAAAATTGACTATAAAGGGCAATAACTCCTAAAGGGGTCAACTGACCATTTCGGTCATGTTGACTTATTTGTAAATATTACTTTGCTGAACATTATTGCTGTTTACAGTTTATCTCTATCTATAATAATATTCAAGATAATAACCAAAAACAGCAAAATTTCCTTAAAATTACTAATTCAGGGGCAGCAACCCAACAACAGGTTATCCGATTTATCTGAAAATTTCAGGGCAGATAGATCTTGACCTGTTACACAAGTTTACCCCATGTCAGATTTGCTCTAAATGCTTTGGTTTTTGAGTTATAAGCCAAAAACTGCATTTTACCCCTATGTTCTATTTTTAGCCATGGCGGCCATCTTGGATGGTTGGCCGGGTCACCGGACACATTTTTTAAACTAGATACCCCAATGATGATTTTGGCCAAGTTTGGTGTAATTTGGCCCAGTAGTTTCAGAGGAGAAGATTTTTGTAAAAGTTAACGACGCCGGACAACGACGGACGACAGACGACGGACGACGGACGCCAAGTGATGGGAAAAGCTCACTTGGCCCTTTGGGCCAGGTGAGCTAAAAAGTACAAAGTTGAATAGCATTGAGGACCCAAAATTCCAAAAAGTGGTGCTAAATACAGCTAAGGTAATCTATTCCTGAAAAGCTACAGGAAATTTTGGTCTGTGACTTTTTTAGGAACTGCATGACCATGAGCAACAGAATCATCCTTCTTAGCTACACAAATGATTTCAAAGTGCCATTGACCTATTCGATCTTTTGTGTACCAGCTATCTTAGCTCATAGCTTTTAAAGCCTACCATTTTAATCATCTAGGTTCTCTCCTTTTATATTCATGTTGGTGTGTTTTTTTGTGTTTTTTTATTTTTTTATTTATACAACACCAAATCAATTATCAAAAGGCATAAAATATTGAAAAGTTCAATATTAACTATAAATATTCAATTTAGGGACATAAAAAAAATATCAAAGAATGAATCAGCATTGTTATTGTGTATTGCACTTGTAATCAAATCATCAGTCAGCTGATCTATTTTTTTCTTCATATTTCAATTTTAATTAAAAGAAATTCTATGTAAATGACTATTATTAAGCACCCAACCATTAGAACAAAATAATACAAACTCACTGATAGATTACACAACATCTTCAGGATGCTCTACTTTGTCAGATTTAACTAAAATATTACTTGGTTCACCTTTTTTAATTGTCGTGAATTTTGAATATAATTGATGCATGAGATGGTATTTATTTCTGTCCCTTTAGAAAGTACTTTATTATATTAAATAATTTAAAAGTTAAAACCAGTGTATTTTCATAGAAAGTATGTATTACCTGGAGGTCCATATAATAACAATCCTTTCCATGGAGACAGTATACCTCTAAATAATTGTGGATACTGAAAAAGAAAAAGAAACATCTAATTTCTTCGCAGTGAATTTTATTTGATATATCCATCTGTTATTCCTTTGCATATTTTTAAATACATTTTGTACCAGAAAATTGTGTGTCAAAAAGCTTATTCTATCAAATAGTTAACCAGATGTGTTGGAACGAGACAAATGGCATTTCTTGTAAAATTTTGATGACATGAAAGTCAAAGTCCAAAGCTCATTATTTTGGCAAAAATCAGCATAGCATAACCAAACTTAAAACTCAATCTTGTCATTGTAGACTAACATACTATAGATCAGCTCAATGGGAAAACTTTTAGAAAAAAAATTGGTATCTTCACAAAATTTTCAAAATCTGAAGCCCGCAACTTTGCCAATTCAGCAGAGCAGTAACAAATGTAAACTCAATCAGTAACTCATCAAAGTAGACTCACATACAAAACCTTAAATCAGCAGGGCCATAACAATTTACCTTTATAGGATAAACAACAGCTTCTTTAGATAATCTTTTAGCATGATCTAAACCTATAATATCATCCCACTTTACATCTATGTTTTGAACAAATATATCCTGAAAAATAGACAAAAATCATTTATATTAAAAAATTCTAATTTAAAAAATAATTGTTGTCCATATCTAAATTGCTTGTGTAGAATTCTGTTTTATAATTTGTAATTACTGCACCAATGTAATAACTACATAACAGGCTATTATTTTAACTTGGAATTATTTTTAATTATGGAATTTCCATAATTTCTTTGGCTTGAAATTTCTAATAAATTACAAGTTTATTCTGTATTTGAATGTTCTGTGTGGTGCACAACACTTTCTATTACAAAAAAGATAGAACATTTTCAATAGAATGTGCTGACTGCCGCGCACAACACTATCTATTCAAAAATAAATTGAATGGAAAGTGAAATGCACTGCTAAAAAGTATAATAAAGAATAACCATGGAATTTATTAAAAATTTCAAGCACAAGATTTATGCAAATTCCATAATTAAAAATAATTCCAAGTTCAAAAAATAACCTGTTACATATTGATTTAATAAGAATTATAACTAAGTCAGGGAAAGTATAAAAAGGCTAAAAATTAGAGAAATATATATATACAACTTACCCTACTAATACTTTGAGCCAGTTCTCTCCATTCACTATTGTACCCTACATAACCACCTAAAGGCTTTAACAGTCGGTCCTACAACAAACAAAAAAAATCCCATAGCTTTAGGTATTTGATTGCCCCTTTGGTTTCTTCTTACCCTTTTTTTGGCAAAGTCCTGCAACCTACATAACTATACCATTAAGGTTTTTAGTCAATACATTTTAATAAAAGCATTAAGATATAAATAAAGACCATTACAGACAAGTTACCAGACTTGAGACAGGCATATAAGAATGTGGTGAGTTTAAACAAGCTTTTTCTGAATTTTGAACAGTATGTTATATTCATTAATACAAATGTGTATTAAATGACGAATTTTCTGATGTTTCAATGGTTTTTCAAAACATGTATATCAGTAATAAGCAGAAGAAGTTCATGTAGAATTTGTTATTAAAGAAAAAAATATATATCCCAGCTGCAGTCTTTCATACTTTTTTCTTTTTTTCTTTAAATAAATAAAAAGAAGTGTACATGTATGTCTAATTTGATAATGATGATCTAATCCTTTTGTGTTTTGCAGATTGTGGTATTGACCTTTGTTTCTATATTCAATATTTCATATACTGCCACACATTATAGAGTATTATACCTACCTGACCATCAACTCCTTCCTCAGCATTCAGTTTGGTAGCATCATTAATCATAGCTCTAATATCAATTATCTGACCGGGCTGCAAAATAAAAGTTTGGTAAAAATAACTCAAACTGAAATATTAAGACATAAGAATTTGAAACAAAATAATACATCTGTAAGGAACAAAATACTTCTTCAAACAATTTGAACCTAAATGATAAGCACCAAATGTAGGTGCTGATCACTGCTGAGTGCTGATGTGTCAGAACTGAGTTTTACACTTTTGGATAATTAGCTGATATTTTTCTCTGAATGACCTTAGCTCTGTCTCCCAATTACATTCAGATGTCATGCACATTAACTTTTAATCTTAACATCAAATATTTTAAATTGTGAAGCAATATTTTGCTGGACTTTGTGTGGGGTTTTGGTCATATATTTTGGTCAGACAAATTTACATAAAGTCTGTCATGTCTATCCTTGATGTATTATCATAATTTTCTGACTAACTGCCTCATATGCTAAGTCTCAAGAAACAGTAAAGTGACCTGGAATATAGATGATGGAATGACAAAGATTAATCTTTATATACCCAATCATCATATTAAAGTGTAATTGCAGACTACTTCCAAACAATCATGATGCATTCAACCCGGCCACATTTTTGTACATGTCCCAAGTCAGGAGCCTCTGGCTTTTGTTAGTCTTGTATGATTTTTAATTTTAGTTTCTTCTATATATTTCGGAGTTTAGTGTGACATCCATTATCACTGAACTAGTACATATTTTTGTTTAGAGGCCACCTGAAGCATGCCCCTGGATGTGTGATTTTCTTGCTGTACTAAAGACCCATTGATGGCCTTTGGCTATTTTCCCACTCTTTTGTTACATGGTTATCACATTGACACATTCTCCATTTCCATTCTCAATTTTATTTTAATCTTTATAGGATTAACTACTCTGATGGTAAAGTGACCTCCCTCTACAGCTTTCCTCACTATGAAAAATTGATTTATTTCTGCTAAATATAGGTTAAAAACCTATATAATTTCTTAAAGCTAATCGTTTATTAATTCTTATTTTACAACCTGGCATATTAATGATAATCAAGAATATTATATCATTGAAATAAAGCATACTTTATTCAATCTCTTGTTAGGTTCATCCACCACCCGACTTTCTGAATTGTTATTACTTCCTTGTACTGTTAACCCTTGCAAGGTCAAACCAAGGTCACCATTGGTCAGTGTAGCACCATTCACCTACACAACACATAACAACACAAATGTATTTTATACAAGAAAACAATATACAATAATTTAATTTTGGATGTAACACGTCTTCTGATTGGCTGACGTTATTTTGTTATAAGCCCATGGCATGTGACCGTGATGTCATCAACGTTTTTTCATGGTTTTCTACGGTTTAAAATGGAATTTAGAATTAAATTATAAGAAATGACTGTAATATTTTTTCTGTCTATTCGAAATAACATAAAAAATGTGGTGCACACGTTAAATAACCCGCTACGCACGTTATTCAGTGTGCACCAAATTTTTTATGTTATTTCTTCATAGACAGAAAAAATATTACAGTCATTCCTTAATTAACCAAATAGAGTGATACTACTGCAAAAATAGTTTTTAATCATAAATTACAAACATTAATTTTGCAACAGGTCAAGTTCAATCCTCACTCAAACATATCGTTACATATCATTTCAAAAAAAAAATCTGACAGAGAAATAGTAACGGAACACTGTGCTTATTCAACCTATTCCAACATGTCTACAGACAACCACAATATTTATCACTCTAAAACCCCATCAATACAATACTATTCTATCTAATTATTATGTTATACCCTACCATTTTATCTGATTTGCTTTGTTCTGGTCCATTAGGTCTTCTTGTAGAGGACTGAACTTGTCTTGTTTGTCTACCAGTTCCAGATTTAGGTCTTCCAGACTGCTGAGGTGGACTTGGAGGTCGGCCATTCTGTGGTATTCTGGGTAATGATGGTGTTAAAGATGCTGAGTTTTTACTGAAATGATAAAAATTATAAATGCAAGTCCTGTTATACAGATAAATTGGTCTTTAAATCTAATTTTCCTTCTAAACAAGAAGACTGATATTTTTCTCATTAATATAAAAATAATTATACAAGTTACGCTATGGCATAATTCAGGCATTTTCCACTTGTTTGGGCTAATTTATTATACATGTATCAACAAACAGAAATAACAGACAATTCCAAGATACTTAATTATTTAAGTATGAATGATTATTGTTCAGATATGCTCTTTTCTACAACACAAAATGCATGATGTGTTAACATGAATTATGAATGAAATACTAGTTTTACAAAATGCATACTGCAAATGCCAAACAAAATATGACCAATGAAGCAATGATCTTGCATTGCATGCAAAAAATCTGCTAATCATGTGTGTATACATCAAGTTCAAATATATATGGTTTGTAGTATGATCCCAAAATATATGTCCATCACCAAATAAATCTGTTCTACCTACCATGCGGACAGGGACAATGACCGTATTCTTTAAATAATAAAGATATATATTCATATATGTATTTTTAACTCTCACCATGTCAGCAAACATCTAAATTTTAGTCCTATTCAAACTTCTAAATGTTAACTTTTGGATTCATAATTACAGTTACATGAAACTTTCACACTAAAAACTCATCAGTTTTTCCATAATTTAATTTTTTTTTAATAAAAACATAAAACATTCATCACTTTCATGTATTCATTTCTCAACATTAAAGTAAATGGGTAGTTGAAAGTATTTAGTACAATGGGTGCCAATTGCAAAGCATTAACTAGTTCAAGCATCACATGTTTGTCATTATAACCTAGAATTTACAAAAACTCTAAAAGTGGGAAAATAGTAGAAATGTCATTGATATAGTAGCTGACCCCCACCTCCAGATGAGGGATTCTATGGCTGCATTGAAGAGCCATTTTTGACCTTGGGCTGTTTTCTGCTCTTTGGTCGAGTTGTTGTCTCGTTGAGATATTCCCCATTTCCATTCTCAATTTTATCTTAGACTTAGTAACAAAACATGTAACAGTAACAAAACAATGTTTCACAAAAATCTAGGTCCAAATTTCAACTGTTTACACGTATTATTGTGCTATAATCATATCCCAATTGGTAATCAAGGTATCAGAAAACAGAAAGTAGGTAACTTGACTGAAGGAAACAGGGACAACTAATTAAATGATAAAACTAAATTAGAACTTTGCTTAACTTTATATTATTGAATATATAGTCCTATATCAAATCATGGTGGATTCAATAGGATTGATCTACCTTGTACAAGTGATCAAATTGAGTAAAAGTCTGACTTATATATGGTACAATGTATCTCTGTTCCTGCTGTAATCTACATTCAAACAAGTGTAATATATGTTACACTGACATATAATTTACTCTTTAATTGAAGGATGCTCAACGTCAAGCAGCAAATATTACATGCATATTCAGGAGAACTTTTTAATGAGATCTGAATATAAACCGCTTTGTACTAGACTGACATACTGAATTAAATCTTGATGTGATGTACAAAGGTTACAGCCTGTTTGAAGACAATGTCACCAATGATGATGATAGCATGACACAATATTTAACTCTTATTCCTAAATTTAGAATGCTTTGCAAAAAGGCAGCAAGAAAAAACCCAGACATGGGCATTTGGCAAAATATGAAACAATTCAAACAAGAAAACCAATGGCAACCACTGAATTATGTGTACAGTTTTAATGGATATGAAAAGGCAAATTTAAATTTGTATACGAAAAAGACCCCAATATAAAACTTAACCAACCCAGAATGGAATACTGACAGGCAATGATAAATACATAAAGTATATACTTCTTAATATTTTGCATAAATAAAAACAAGCTGTGTGTCCAATAACATATTAAGAGACAACTCTCCACACCAGAGACCAGATGACAAAAAAGTAAACAATAATAGGTCAAAGTACAGCCTGTATACTATCATACACAAGCCTATGAAATTCTATGTTTACAATAGAGTATTTGGACATAAAACAAATCTTATTTACAGTTGACCCTCTTAACCTCCATAAAAAAATTGGGTGTTTTCTCTCCAAAATTTAAATGAACTGATTTGTGACAATCTTACTATGTCCCCAACACCTTCAACACATAATACGTACCGAGGCGATCTTACTCTAAACATGAAATTATACAAATATGGTACATATATAAATATATTATGAAGAAACAATCTCTTTGATTAGTATTTTATTAGAATGACAAAATATTGTAACAGTTTGTGGATGCGATTCCATGATACCTCCATTGATTAGTAAGTACATGTACTTAATAGATAATGAGGAAATTAAAGTTCTCTATACAGTTGTGTCTAAAATGAATTCCATGCTGGTTGTCTTTCTAATGTAATCTCATCAGAAATTACATCTAGTTTTACAAAATATTCATGAAATTATAAATTTTAATATGAAACAGCAAATGTTCCTTGTATTTGAGTCAAACCCTAAGGCCTTAGGTTTTTTTGCTTTATGGAGCATTCGTTTAAAGTTTTGTTATTTTAGCCTCAAAAAAGGGATATTCTTCAGCAGTTATTTCAGAAATATCATATCAAACCAAATAACAACAATTGTAACACATATTTGGCTTTTGAAAACAGTTTTATGTCAAAGCACAAAAATAATTTACAAATTAGTTCAGGGGTCAAAGCAGGTTTATAGGATCATTTGCAAAATATAGAAGTGGGCATTATATATGTGAAAATGCTCAAACGAGTGAATATAAAACAATTTTCTCAAAATCAAAAATGTAAATAACTTTCAAAAAATGTTTTAAAATTTGCAAACTGTCCCAAAACGAGTGCTGCATAAACACAAATACCTACCGAGGGGATGATCTAGCACGAAAACTATGTTCCCTCATGCTGAACAAAAATAAAAACAAGTCAAATTTGCATAAAATAATGTTGTTTTTTCGATTATTCAATCACATGTACGGTAGATGTGTAATGTATTCTTTATGTAATGGTAATCAATGAGAGTTATTTCCCATAAATTATTACTGAAGAGAAAACTCTTTTGTAAATAATTTCAACAAGTTATTTCCCTTGTTAAATTATTATATTTCAACTTGTGACAGTTTCAGCCAATCTTCAACAAAATAACCCCATCTACACCAAGTCCACTAAACAGGGAATTAAATAAACAGGTCAAAATGTAAGACTCTTTCAAAATAATAACAAATAATGTTCAGTAATGGTCTTTTGATGAAAATCACATTTAAAAAATCACTGACAATACAAATTCAATATGGATGCCATACACAATCTATAATGTAAATATAATTAGAATGCGTCCATGGGATACATATGCCCCCATTTGTAATTATGCAAGAGTCAATGTACCTTGACATTGCGTTTTCATTTAACTTTCATGGCATTTGTTTCAGTGTGTTGCATGCACAAAAGTAACAAAAAGGCAAATTTGGCAATTTACAAATTTAGAATGGGACATAACACAAGTCAAAGTGATCCTACCCAATTTGTGTTGGTGTTAATAAGCATTGTGTATAAATTTCATTTCGTTGTGGCAAAGTCAAGTAAGATTGTGGAAAAGTCAATTTCGCCATATTTTTTTCAATAAGGAAGGGACATTATCCTAGAACAGTTAAAGTGTTGCCTCCCAAATTCAAACTTGTGTTTTGTGGTCAATAAGCAGAGTGAATAAGTTTAATAACATTTGATCAAAGCAAAGTAAAGCTAGAGTGTGGAAATGAGATATTTGTCATTTTTTCCAATTAGAAAGGGACAAATATGTAACTCAAGAACAGCAAAAGTGATGTCACCCAAATTTTAATTTGACCTGTGTTTAATGGTCATAAGCATTGTGTATAAGTTTCTTAATATCTGATGGATGCAAACTAAACTCAGAGAACAGAAACCAATGTTTGGACGTACATTAGTACAGATGGACAAGGGTAAAGCATTATGGCCCCTTCATCAGGACAGGGGCATTAAAAAACAACACTTGTTTAATAAGCTTATTTGAAGTCAATTGAAATTTGTTTGTTCTTTAAAACAGCAGTGGAAAACCAAGGATATATATTACAAGGAAGGGAATCCTAGATAAGGACCAAAATATAAACAAATAAGATTTAAGCAATCTTAATAAGGATCATGGTGACTCAAATATGATTTTTTAAATGTCTTTTGTGTAGCCGTAGGATGGTTTCAGTGGTGATATCATTGATACATGAAAAATATGATTAATACATGTATAGACTCACAAATTCTTGAGAATGGATGGACACTCATGAGTCGCATAAGCATAAAAGTAGGTCACAGTTACTAAAGTAAAAAATGTAGTGATGAATATTTTTGTACTATCTATGGTGGAAAATTACAATAGTGATATCTGATAAATGAATATTAACAATCATAAATAGACATACATAATGTATGGACAGACAAGCCGAAGGGTAATCTATATGTGTCTAAAACACATTGTTTAAGGGTCAATTAGTTTACTCATATATTTATGGATGCAATGATCGATGAACATATACAAACATGCATATGAATGATAAATATGTAAATGTAATATAGATTGTACATGTAACTTATGAATGACATGCATTCTCCCTCAATAATCTATCTAGCATGGTACACAGAGCCTATGTGTGTGTGAGATACTCACCCTAAACTTGAACGACATCGACTTAAACTTGCACTATAATATGGAAGTATAACTTGCTAATATAAATCTACACTTTTATATCTACCGGTAATTAAATAGTGTCTAGTTATGAATATTTTGAACTTGCTGTCTATTTGTAAAATATCTTTTTGGGGAAATTTTTTCTAATTTTGCAATAAACTATGGGAAAATGTCCACTTTATTACGATTTCAACATGTTTATGACCACCACAGTGTCATCAGAACTGAAATGTATGTTTGACAGTGTCCAGATTAGAACCTTTTCCTCACTCAAAAGAATAATAAAAAATTGAAGATTTTTTTTGATTTTTTCAAATTTAATGGAGCAGATGAAACCTCCTTTGATTGAATCTGGACCAAGACTGTATTCCCTCTTGCCTAAAATATATGTCACTGTGTACTGACAAACTAACATATCTATATGATATGTAGGTGAAATATAATACAATGACTTATTCATGAATCAAATAATTTTTGACTTCATTAAGGGAGATAATTTTTACACCAATGTGTTAAATTAAGGGGAGATAAACAGTATACTTCTACAATTAACCAAATTTTTTTTTTTAAAGAGCAAGACAAACTTTGTTGTTTACCTCATATTTGTTTAAGAGTGAACTAAAGAAATGTCAGGAAACTTAAGATTTTTTTAAATATATATAAATTAGAGTGTCTATCCACCCTAATAACTATGACTGATATCTGATCAGGAAAATGGAATGGATTTGGTTAAAGTGAGTATTTACACAGAAATAACTGAAATGTTGCAGTGTTATCGTAAGTTGAAATGTTTGCGAGTTTTATAACTTACAAATTAAAGATGCCAGTTTGAAAGAGTTAAAAAAATAAATAAACAATATCTGAAAGATGGAAAGCAGATAAAAAATATTTGATTTAAAAGGATAGATAAAGGAACAGACAGATAGAAAGAAAGAATAGAAATAATACATAGAGGTGACATGAATTCTCTCTTAGCCATGTGTATAATGTCATGTGTCAAGGGGATGAAGAATGGTTTTGTAACATGGCATTTTTTAGCCAAAGTATGGTCCATATTAAGGACAAATGATTTAAAAATTAAAATTCATTATAAAATTGTATATATTGAAACACAATAATGGGGAAGAATGAACATACAAAGTTATTTCAACATGTCATCTCAATGTTAGACCTCTATTATATGAAAGACTAGTTTATCACTATATGAAAGTCTAGTAGACTGCTAGGATAGGAATGATATAATGTTAAATGAAGTGCTAGTTACCTGTTAGTTCTGGATATACTAGATTTCTGTGGGGCTCCTCTTTTATCACCAGCTGAAACAACATAAAAATGGATTTAAAATAATTGAAGAATGAAAGAAAGGACAGACAGACCGAGAAAAAAAAACATAATGCCCTTAAGTGGGACATAAAAACTATTTACAATTTCTTGAGCATGGTAATAATGGTAAGAACAATAACTTATCATGGAATGCAGGAGGCTTTTTTTAAAAGTGTCAATATGGTCAACCTGTGGGCACTTATCAATATATGCCTTGCAAACAGAATAGTCAAAAGATGTCTATTGGGTATTTGGGTTGTTCAGTTCCAGTCTCATTTACATATATAATACACTGCACATCTCTGTTTATTCATACAAATGATTAAATTTATAATCTCTTGCAGAAATGAACTATATCATTCTCTGGTCATGTGTTAAAATTACTCTAATAGATTCAATAGACGACTTGGCTAAGTTCTATACATATTATCCATATATAAGTATTCCTATAGGTGTATGTGTAACTTTAACACTTTGGAAACCTCTGGCCTCAATGATTTTCTTCTTAAATTACAGAACTGATCAAAACATAATTATGCAATTCATTGAAAGATTAAAAATTTCAAATCAGTATTAGATTTAAATTTGATACGGTTCTTATAAAGTCATTTTCATCTACAAAAAATGAATAGGGACTTATGATTAACAAACATAAGACTCAGCTGTTTTTATGAACTAGAATAACATTTAGATTAGATCTGTATAATTTTAAGCCAACATAGTTTAAAGTCCAACACAATTATGTATGTCTGTGTATATTCAAAGATCATATTTCACACCTGACCAAATCTTAGATCAAACATTTAAAATAACACTTTAATCTGTAGACTTATATTCCAGTCACAGAATAAAATGTCATGTACTGTTCAACAAGTAATCTTAGTATGACTGATTAAGTCAAGATTAAAACATTACCTAAAATAAAGACATGTCAATTAATTCAATTCTATTTTTATCTTAATAGCAAAATGACTAAGCTGGAATAACATTTTATCAAATCTTGAGAAAATATTTAAGAAAAATGTAATTGTTAAATAAACTTGTTGCAATAAATAAAGTGGAAATTAATGTTAACAGTTTAATAATAAAATATATAACTGCATGACTTGGCGTTATATAAAACTATTTTTTTTCCCTCCCCAATAAGAGTTTATTTTGAAAGTCCACTTGTTAATCAAAGACAGTGCAAAACTTTCAGGGTACCAACCATTCTAATCCAAAAAATAAACCTTCTCCAAATAACTGTGACCAGTCGATTTTGTTCCATGTTTTTATAACTCATTGTTACATATATATTTATAGGTTAATGTTGAATTAGTATGCAGAACACATTTTGTTACATTTGTAAATCTAATAGATGGTGTTTGCATAAAACAGTTAAAAAGTATGGCAATCTCATTTACTGACTGGAAACTTGTTCAAAATGTAGCAACACGTTAATAATGCAACATATAAAATAGTGACAAACATTTACAGATATTTTATTTTTAACCAGTAGCTTTACTTATGTAGGATCATGTAGCCCTTGAGCTTCATTTTTTCTCATAAACTGTGATTACAGTTAACAACTTAACACATATATACGCATGTAGTCAGATTATTAAAAAAATGTTGTTAACCAACAGTAAGGTCTATGAGTCGCCAAAAAAACCTTGGTGCAACAAACATAAAAGAGATGCAAAGGGTGAAAGCTGTTGAAAATTGACTACTCAATTGTTATGTACATTTGCTCCAAACATGGTCTATGTGCATATATTATAAGTATAGATGGTCATAAGAACTAGAGTATATAAACTATTATTTCTACAAAGAAAAGATCAAATTAATGTTCTTTCATTAACTACAGCTACATGTATCAACTGGACAGGATCGACTTAGGTCTTAGTAATGTTGCAAAGTGTCTGTACAGCAAGTATCACTGGTCTGTTTTAATTTAAGTGAATAACACATTTTAGCAACAGTGACTCTAAGGTTAACACACAACTTTACATTTAAGGCGCAGTACACCTCCAATATAAGTAACATAAATATATATATCTAAGCCACTGCAGCTACATGTATGTAAGAGCTCCCACTAATTGGAGGATAATTGTGATGCACCAAATTAATTTCACAGTTAGTTTAGATTACATGCTTTGATTTCACCCCTTACAATTTTGGGCTCTTTCTTCTTTTTTCTTCTGCTTCCTCTCTGTGCAAAGACATTAACTTTTGTAAAATTGTTTATGTGTATTATGAGAATTATAAACACTGATAAATTGTGAAAGTCATGTGTCCACTGTCAGATCTATATGTGCTTCTATTAAAAAAGTAAATGCTGGTAGTTGACATGTCACTAAGAAAATAAAATACAATATCTTTAAAAAAAAAACTCAATGTTGGTCAATAACCATAAAAATGAGGTACAGGTCAGGTGACCTCTGTCATATAAACAAATACTTAACAAATCTTTCAGAAGACCAAATATAGATGACTTACTAACAGTAACTAAACCTGCCATCCCGAATATGTCACACAAAAATAGCATTGATCTATCAAACAAATTGACAATGGAAATAAGATGATGGAAAAAGACTTATGGAACATTTTTAAATTCAGACAACAAGGCATCAGAATACAGAATATATAACCTATCTTTTGAAATGTAATAGGCCTTATACAAAACTGTGCAGACAATATGCCATCAGTAAGCAAACACACGTCTCGATCTGTTTTTTCTTCCATTTATAGACAATCTGTATGACTAAACTATTTACATGTCAAATTATGGTTCCAGCAAAGGTAAGCAATTCTGTATTAAAGGGGCCTTTACAAATATTTTGGGCACTGTACTGTCATATCTTTCACTCTAAATAAAATGATATTTTCTAATTATGCACTGGACATGTGAAAAACTTCATTATTATTAGAATATAAATTCTATAATCAATCATTTCCTGAAAATGAGTATATACAATGTAGCATTCAAGAAATGTGTCAATGCTGCTTGATAAATGAGTATATATTGATACAAAGTTAGGCTAGAGTATTTTAATGCTTTGGATGCTTGTGAAAATTTCACTGTTAAAAAAATGACTTTTATTTAATAAAAGTAGTGTAATGCTATAAGCATTGTGTTGTGCTGTTAAAAGTATGTGTCAACAATCTGGCTAGTGGTCAAATTTAGCATAATGTAGACTAGTGGTCAATTACAATGTTATTTGAACCTTAATTTTAATAACAGTTTTTCTTTTAATTTACACTAATGCTAAACATCCATGAAAACTCAAATTGTTCTGTGGTAAATGAAAATTGTTCTATGGTAAATGAAAATTGTTCTGTGGTAAATGAAAATTGTTCTGTGGTAAATGAAAATTGTTCTGTGGTAAATGAGAAATATCTGTAACTTTTTTTTAGCAAATAAATCATTATAAGTGTGAGTAAATTCAAATTAATTTGCTGTTAACTCATATCTGTAGTCCGATCATGTATATTCTAATAAATGATGTTTTGTTAATGATTTCTTTTTCAGTCAACTTTAGATGACACGTAATTATATTATGAGTATCCAACTTTAAAGTAGTAAACATGGTTAGTGTGAAGAAGAAAAAACAGAGACCAACAAACAAGACAATTAAGTCTCAATGTTCACGATATAACACAAACCCTACAACTCTGGCCAGTTAAAATATTGGTGGGCCAATCAAAGGCTATATAAATTTATAGAAATCTTGTGAAAGAGTGATTTTTAGGCTTGCAATTCAAAAACAATTTCGTGAATACTAAGGTCTGTGATATATTATTGGAATTTGGAAATCAAATACAATCAAACTGGATAACAAAGAGCCTTTAATATAGTCTTAATTTGCCTGTAACTCTTGCCAATAACTTGTAAAACAAAAATGCAAAAGTGATGATATTAACAAATAAAATAAAAGAACTCAAAGGTTAAAAATAAATAGATTGAGGAGCAACAATCACCGAACTGGCAACACAGCAAACAGAAGTATTATATTGTATATACCTGGATAGCCTGTTATTGAAAATATAACTTACAATATTAATATGTAATATACTTGATACTGTAACATGTATACTAATTCTATGTTGTTTACATGAATCATGTTATTTTACAATATGCTTAATAGATCCTGATTTATTCACATGCATACAAAAATCACAGATATCTTCTTTTAACAACATACAAACTACTTTTGTACAAAATCTATTCATAAATTTTCTTGTAAGTGGTATATTCTACATAGATTTTTAATCTGTTGCACTGAGCTATTATAATCGAATATTAAGATTTCAAAAAACTGCAGAAATTATTAATTTTTTCCACTTTAGTTCTGAATTACTTTTATTCCAAAGATACAGTTTGTAGATGCAAAGGAGTCATTGAAAAGGAGAATATCACCCTTTTGGTCAGGGCTGTTCCAGAAAATACTATGTCCCCCCCAGGGAAGGCAATTTTTTTAAATATTATGTGGGTGGTTGTATTTGAAATACCAAAATGCAAAGGGAGTGCTGTTCTAATTAAATTTTATTTCTGTGGGTGGTGGGGGTTAAAAAAAAAGTGCCGTCCCTGGGGGGGACATAGTATTTTCTGGAACAGCCCTCATTTCAAAATATAATCTATATCTATAGATAAATTATCTCCCCTTAAAAGCCTTAGGTTAACCATGGCAGTGTTCTAGTTAGGATTTGAGGACAAATGGGACACAGTTTCAAGATCAAGGGGACATAAGCATGATTTCTTTCCTTCAAAAGGGACAATTTGATCATGTTTTATTCTAAACAAAAATAATTGAATAAATTAGTGCAATTTTCTTTGATTTTTAGTATCTTCTGATTGTAAAAAGCATTTTCCATTTGCAAAAATGTTTTTGATTTCTTTTGAGTAATTACATTTTCTTTTCTTTTGGCATGTTCAACTTGATTTGTGAAACAAAAAGGCACCTATTAGAAGAACTATTAAGGGCAGATAAAGACACAAAAGAGACAGGGGGAGCTGTACCCTCTGTTTTGGGCTAATCAACTGAACACTGCATGCATATTAACTCACTATTAGCATTAGAAACCGAAATAAGAAACTGCACATAGAATTAAATGGGTGCTACCATATTTATTACAAATGATAGAACAAAGCCAAAATTTAAAGCAAATGTAAATATTCTGTTTGGAAATGCCTTTTCAATTCAAACAAAAGCTCTTATCACATGTATTAGGCAAAGCAGGGAAATTACATGTAACTTGAAAAATTAAACTTTTTAGAAGAAAAATTTATGAAGAGATTCCACACCAACCATGCATGTCTGCAATAACTAATTAAACTAAAGCCTTCACATCTATCTGTGTAAAAAATGTTTACCACTTGAGGTTAGTTTCTTGGTGATTTTTGGATACTTGGCAAATTTGACATAGTAATAAGACTCATATTCCATAATAATGGTCTCCAGATCAATGTTGTCACACACTTCATATTTGTTAACATCTAAATTAGTTTCTCTTCCTAAGGCTTGTGCTGCTTCCACATATCTGCAAAACAAATCCCTTCATTATAATAACAATTTGTTAAACCTTTTTAAAGTCATATTTGGTTGTGATGCATCCAAATATTAAACAAACTTTGAACTTGGAGGGTCATACTATAATTATGTTGTGCCAATTAATTTGCAATTGAATTGGTAACATGCATCTACATGTATTATAACATTTATAATATTTATATACATATCTTAAACCACTTATTTTGTCTTTGAAGAATTTATTAACTTAGGTTTACATTGATGGAAAGCAGGTGATTATTATTTTTTCCTAAAATGGGGTGAAATGAAGACTGTACAGTGATCTAAACAATTATTTCATTAATGTCACTAAATACATGTACCATTAATAAATTTGAATAAAACATACCCTTCTTCATACATATAATTTAGTACCAGGATTAACAGATTCTTCTTTCTGGTATCTGTTCGTAACTCATCCTGAAAGCAAAAAGAAGTCAAAAGTATAACATAATTTTCTATTTATAATACTCGTTAACATTTCAGATATGATTTACATGTACATGATGTATAATGTCACATTTAAGTGCATATTGATAAATAACATTCATTAACTGTAAAATCTAGCAGTCAAATGCCTGCATGAATACATACCAATTCAATATGTAATAAATAATAACAGAAGAACATAAATGCAAGCTTAAGTACGTAGTACTATGTGTTTTCTTATGATAGTACTTCAATGTACTAAAATTGAAATGTTCTACAAAAATTAACAATTCAATTTAGAATCATAACACACATCTTAGATCATGAAATGTTGGTTAGGTTAGTGTTTTTAAGTAAGGCTTTAATTTTATGTGCAGTATTTTGAAGTATATATAGAACATTTAGAAGATGGTAAAGGGGGATCTGAAAAAATAAACACTTGAAATAAACATGGCAAAAGCGTTGCACAGAAAATATAAATCAGGTAAGACTAACACGAGAATAAAGTACAAGAAATTATTACTCGGGAGATCAAGCAGTCATTATTAACAGACCCTGTTGTCGCCTTTTAGTGTCTGCTAGTTGTATTTGATTTGAAAAAAAATAGATTACTCATACTATATATAGCAACTTGATATCCTTTAAAAGTAATAAAACAATGTCCAGGCTGACGTTGAATGTAGAATTAAAGAGAACCTACACAAAACACAGAAAATAAACAATGGGAAACATGGAGCATGCACGTCAAACCAAACATGAGAAAATGAGAAATAAAATGTAAAAACATGTAAAATAAAAGGCCAAAATAGGCCTTTACCACACTCTATATATATATATATATATGTGTATGAAGTAGAAGCATAGGAAGGTCGTATTAATATTTAGATGGGTGCAGAAGTGTCATATTAGAAACAGGGTGAAGTAATTATTCCATCTAATGTTACAGAGCCTTTTAAAAATGTTACAACAAAATTGCCTTTAATTAATCAATACATAGATGAAACAACCAAAAGGCCAAACCGTTCCACTGTATCCCTGTGACTCTACAGGTTTGCTCTGAATAACTGAGGGATAATAGACAACTTTTGAGTTTGATGCATTTCCGTCAAAAACTCTGGTTTACGAGAACATCATTCGTGCATTTAGGGGTATCGTCACTTTTGTTCCCATGTTGAGCAATCGGTTGGAAAACTATGATGCTATATTGCACGAATTATTCGCCAAATTGAATTCTCATACATGTAATTGACAATCAGCAGTACTGTCATTAGGAAATTGTGATCAAGTACATGTACCTACCGAGCAAACGTTATTTCTAGTTTATCATGCACAATGACGATCACTAAAACGCTTGAAGAACGTTAATAGTGCAGGGATACAGGCAATCCCCTCTATCCGATAAATGACGTCTTAATGGCGCGCATAATTGACGAGTTTTTTTTTCAGAGACGGACAAACTTGAAAGAGGTCTATACACCTTATCGCTATTTGTCCGCCATTGCTGGAAATCACACAGGTTCCCGTAAAATTTTGACGTCATAAAACAAAACATCTGACGCAACAATGGAAAGGTGATTGTTGTTGACGTCAAAAGTTCAAGCGGACGGGTCAGCCGGGATTAGCGATAAGGTGTATTGTAAGTTCAGTAAATTTTGGCTTTACAGAGAAAAATGCTGTAAACTGAACCTGGATGCCTTAAAGTTGAAAATACATCATATTACAGTTCTCTGTTAACATTGGGTTTTGCAATTACAATATTATTAGTGGACTCAGCACAGCAGTCAGCACTCAAACACTTGGCTTGCGGCTCATCCAAAAACATTTCTTTAAAATGCCATCTTTAATAATAGATAATTACCGCTTCTCTTGCTTGATTTGCAGTACGAATAGTTTGATAGCTTAATTCCGACATTGTACCAGTCATTTTCAAGTTCCTTTAGTTGAGAACATTTTTCCAATACAGACACTCATCCGGTCGCGAAGAATAACAAATATGGTGGAAGTCTGGTAACGTAAAGTTCTCGTAGGATGGTATTTCATTTTTATTTTTTTCATACGTAACTTTTATTTGTATTGAAGTATTTTTGACCTAAAAATCTTGAAAAAAAAATGTTAAAATAATTTTTATAAGAAAATATACATATTAATTCAAAGAAAAATTTCTTTATCGAATAAGCGTTTTAATAAACACAATTTATAGTTATATTGAGCAGGAGGTCAAAAGAACCGTTAAGTCTGCATCATTCAAACGCTTATAAACAAAGAGCACCTGTCAAAGAATAATTATCTGTATTTCTACAGCAATTTAGTTTTACTAATGTATGTCTTCTGTTAAAATATTGTCAAATTGATTGATTATATGTACAGTTTTCTCATGAATCTCTTACCTACCTGTAAATTTTCACAGTAAACACTAAACATAGTTTTTGTCACTTAAACTCAGACAGTCCAACCATGGAAGTCTTATATTGAAACTCAGTGACTTGAAATACTGGTATCAGGTCTGTTCGCTCCCAAAACACATTGACACCCTACACATTTGCACCCCACACGTTTTCCTCTAGGGTCCATTCACATCATATTTTTTTTATTAAAAAAACTGGTTGAATAAATATGAGGCAGGCATAACCTGTAAATACCAGGGATGATTCCACTATATAGTTTAGGGCCGCTTAGCGGCCCTAAAATTGGCCAGCGGCCCCAAAAAAATGTACATGAAAATGAATTCCCAATTCAGGAAAATAAAATAAAAATCGATATTTCTGGAAAAGTTTCTGTCACCGATTAAGGCAACTATAAATATAACAGGTTGATAAAAAAGGGAGTCAAAGCAGACCTCGGCAGAGAACAAATTCAAATTTTGATATAACATTGATGGTTAAAGTTTAATGGGCGCCGATCTCCTTAAAGCAGATCGCCCAGCAGAGCTGGTTATATAATATGATCATGAAAACTTGTTTTGTAAAAGAAACTATTTCTAAAGACAAAAGTTTGAGCGTTTTTTGAAAATAATGTTGATGATAGACCATTCATGAAATACGATGTCATCATTATGGAACTATTTCAAAAGTTTTGAAGATGATCCAAATAATTTTATAGAAAACTGGTTCAATGCTTTAAATATCTTATCAATTAAGTATATGAACTTTTGTAATTGCTTTTCTGAATTCGACAATTGACCAGTTCAATTTGAAATCCATTTGAATCAAGGTAAATTTATAGAGATGACCTGCTGTTGAAAAAATACCCGATGAATGATTTTTTTCATTGGTTTATGTTAGCTGAAATATATGTTTTTGTAATAGGCCTAGGTAACTATAGCTAAGATGATAGACTAGTGCATCATGTTCAATGATATACATGTAATAACAGTAGCCCATCCAGAATTATTTAAAATGTTACAACTTACATGAACATCAGTGTACAGGTAAAACTAGTAATATACATTTTCCGTTTTTACAGGAAAATAATGTTATTTCGTCTTAGATTTTATGCTTAAAAAATTCCCAATTAGAATAAAAATTCCCAATTTGATGTTCAAGGGACCCATTTGAAAACACCTGGAATCATCCCTGAATACACATTATAGCTAATCCCGACCGCTTGAACTTTGACGCATACAACAATCACTTTTCCATTGTGGGGTCAGATATTTTGTTTTAAGACGTCAAAATTTTACGGGAACATGTGTGATATCCAGTAATGGCGGACAAATAGCGATAAGGTGTATGGGGACGAAGTCTGTATATGCATTATTTTTGTAACTTCAATATTTGTTAAAAAAAAAGAAACAGAAATACCGTAATGTTTCCGATTACGGTTCTGTTGTTAGGGATTTTAGTTGTGACGTTATTAAGTTATGACGTCATATGCAATGTAAACAAAGAAATGCTATCATGAGGTAACATTTTTTCATATCAAGGAATTATTAAAAATGAAATTGGTATTGTGTTCCTTCTTATTTTATACTAGACTGATAAATATATATTTTACTCAAAGTTTCATACAAACGAGACCGGAAAAAGGAAGTACATTGTATATTTTTGCGCAGATGCGGGAATTCAAAACATGACATTCAAAAAATTGAACGATTTTGAGTTCATTAATAGTACAATGAAAATTTCGGGAAAATTTTCCCGATTTTTTTCTTTTTTTTCTTGATTTTTCTACTGTTATTGGGGACGTTGTCCCCATATTAGATGTATACTTTAAAACATTTTATATGCTCATGAATAAAAACTGGTTAAGACCTATAATCCGATAGTTCAGTAGTTCAACAGTCTTAACCCTTTCAACGTTATACACGGCATATGCCGCGATGACATACGCCGTCCGCCACTGCTATTTGCGGCCTATGCTGCGATGACATCAGATTTTTCATAAGGACTCTTAAACCATTCGGTTTTCATTCGGGTCCCAGGGATCTCCATGGATGAAAATTGAACCATGGAGGAAATTTCACCAGCACAAACTGTGCGTACGCCGTACAGTGAAGTCTGATCGAAAGTATACAATCCCTTCACATAAGGATTGGTGAACATGCTAACTCATTGCTTATTTAAATTATATTTATTTGAATTTTCATTGTAAATAGAAGTAGAACTTCAAAGGCCAAGCCTTCATGCCCCCCACTTTAGTCGAGAATGATCAAAAGCTGTAGTCTTCTTGCAATTTTGGTAATTGTTATGGGGGTTAAAAATCATGTAGAGCTTATTTTTCACGGACACTTAATTCAGAAGTCACGAACCCATTACCGGTATGATTTGCAGCAACAACAAAACGATTTGTACAGGTTATGTAAAATGTTAAAGAGATTTGTAAAGCAAACGTTGACAAATGAAAAGGTTTTTAATGATTTTATCCATGTTATCTAGCAAATTGATGCTATGCAACATGCATCTTTCGAGTCTGAATAGAAACCGGAAATGCGGATGTATCAATTTAATTGTAAACTACGAAATGAATTCGGAATTACGATACGATATTTCTTTACAGGAAATAAAAGTTTTTATTTTTTAACTTTTAAAGTTATTCTATATTATCTTTCCAATACAGCAGTACTCGAGTTATTTGCGATGAAATAATAATAACTGTTTTACGTCTTATTTTGTACTTCTCAAAAAAGGGGGATTTCGATTGCGTAAGTCAAAATAAAAGCACGTGTTCGATTTTTTGAACTGTTTTCTTTGTAACTGGGATTATTAATTTATTTATTCAATCTAAATTATCATTAGAATTTGCGGACACTTAGTTGAATAATTCGACAAATGAATCGTTTATCTTCAGATTGTATTCTCTTGTCTGGTTTGTTGATCTACCTGTACAAGCTCAGGTACAAGTGATTAGCGATCTTAATCCGGATATCCCTCAGGTGTTAGAACTGTATTGGATTATAATATAAAAAAGCCTAAGGGTTATGCAATTACATGCTTTTGATTATAATTGCTAAAAAAATGGCGTCGGGCTATTAAAACGATAACAGTTTTGAACGATTGCGGAAGACAATTTAACGATGGCGCATGTCATTTGACGATGGCGCAAAACCTTTGAACAATGGCTCATGTCCTTTGACGATGGCGCAAGACATTTGAACGATGGCGGGGCGCCATCGTTAAACAGGCCATGGAGATCCCTGGGTCCTCTCTAATTTTTCCTTGTATGGATCGAGGATATGCAAGGTCTCATTTGGGCTTGAAATCCTGGCAATTTTTATTGTAAAATCATGCAGTAGAAGGAAAATTGAAGGAAAATAAAAACAAATATTTTGACAAATGCAAATGGCGGAAATCGGAAACGAAGCTGTAAATATGGAAATATTTCAGCATTTCTATGGCGAAACTGACGACGAGCATTAGTTAAAAGGTTTCTTGTTATCTCAATGTGTTTATTACATTCAATTCGTGTGGGAAATATGATTTGATCGATCATTACGAGACGTAGAAAAAGGGGGGAAAACGGAGGTCGACTGAAAATTTTGAGGACGGAGCCACTGATTAGTGCCATGATTACATAATACGCTGTGTATGGTGCAATACGCTACGAAATCGAGCAATTGGTGTCTTCTTTATTATATGGCAGATAAAAAAACAAAGCTGATGAAACTAAAAGTAGTTTTTATTCAAAATTCAACCCAAATGTAATAAATTACACCTTTTACCTGTTAATTACCTGAAAATGCAGGTAACCTGATTAAAATTTTACTGAAATAACTGCCTAACATTACAGTTCATATTCTCCTGAGCATTTGTCATGCAATAACTTTTTTTGTATCTCTTATAATAAAAAAGATACAGCAGTCTGAAAAGGAATATACTGTTCTAATGAAAGAACACAAAAAAAATGTAGCAGCAGCAGCCATTTTTCTATCTTTTTGTGTAGCGTTGAAAGGGTTAAAATCCATCAATCCTATAGTCAAACAGCATGATTGTCCACGTGCGGACAGGGCTGTAACTAGCCTCTTTTAATATTGAGGCAAAATATATTCGCCGAGCGTAGTGAGGCGAAAAAATTTTGGCGAGGGGTCTGAGAAGGCCCCCAGAAGCCCTGAGAAAAATAACGCAAAATTGTGCATTCTGAGCGTTTCCCAGACTCTTTCTTACATTGAAACGCAATTAATTTTTACAATATTCTTGTCTCAAAGCAAAAACATAGATTCATTGTAATTTAAGACTTTTAGGTTTTACAGGGACAACATTAAAAGTAGACCGTAGGATAAAGCAAAAACCTAAATTCTCATAATCATTATGTCTGTCTGTTCTTGTCTTGTATTGAGCTTAATTCAGACTTTGGTGATTTTTAATGACTAGATTTAAATATAGTGACAGTGCAGTATTTTACTTTAAGTACTAGTACTGTTTAAGTCGACACTAAGGACCATCTTGACCTTGTTTTACGGTATTAATGATTCTTTTATTGTTAAAGACCCTCCATCAACTATCAAGATGAAGAACAGTAAAACAAACTTTGGCCATTGAGCATTTGTATTTTTTCTATGCATTGACTTTGTGTGATATAAGGTCATGTGCACGTTTACTTCATATTCTTTTATTTTCTGTTTAAGGGTCTGAAAACGACTTCATGCAAGTTTAACCCTTCAATGTAAAAGGTCATATGGCAATACATTGACGTTTTTTTAAAGATGATTTGATACCAGGAAATTGGTGGTCTTACTTTGATTTAAACCATGTCAGCTATCTAGATTTATTTACAAAAAAGAGCCAGTTTTGTATGTTTTTGATATCAAGTTCAATTCTCCATGCAGAAACGACAATTTTTGTCATGTCCAGTAGCATTGTATATTCTTAAAATATTGTCTCGTACAATGTCTGGACATCGGTGGACATACAACATTGCAAAATCACACTTTACAAATGAAAATCAACACTCTGTAGACTATAGTTATAAAATAGGACAATAAATGAACAAAAGACAAACCCGGGACACAGAAGTACAAACAATAGACCATCAACAGACAACTCTGAAAACTAAAAGGAAAATAGAAACATGGATGACTCATGGATCACGAAAAAATGCAGGGGCGACATCAGAGAGTGACGAGAACTTGCTTCTTGCAAGACACTTTCCATGAAAACAATTCAGGTTGATATGAATTAAGACAATCTTGTTTCAGTTTTTTTTTTTTTGAAATTTCCACTATGAGGCATTTGCCTCATTTGCCTCAAAGTAGTTACGGCCCTGGCGGTCACTTGTCTATAATGAAAAATATGCTTTAAATATTATAAAACTGAGAAAGGAAATGGGGAATGTGTCAAAGCGACAACAACCCAACCATAGAGCAGACAACAGCCGAAGGCCACCAATGGGTCTTCAATGTAGCAAGAAACTCCCGCACCCGGAGGTGTCCTTCAGCTGGCCCCTTAAAAAAATATGTATTCTAGTTCAGTGATAATGGATGTCATACTAAACTCCGAATTATACACAAGAAACTAAAATTAAAAATCATACAAGATTAACAAAGGCCAGAGGCTCCTGACATGGGACAGGCGCAAAATTGCGGTGGGGTTAAACATGTTTATGAGATCTCAGTCCTCCCCTAAACCTCTAGCCAATGTAGAAAAGTAAACGCATAACAATACGCATTAAAATTCAGTTCAAGAGAAGTCCGAGTCCGATGTTAGAAGATGTAACAAAAGAAAATAAACAAAATGACAATAATACATAAATAACAGACAACTAGCAGTTAATTATAACTAAAATGCCAGCTCCAGACCTCAATTAAACTGATTGAAAGATTATGTCGTCATCATATGAATATCAGGCACAATCCCTCCTGTTAGGGGTTTAGTATCATACTATCATACAATATATGAGAAGAATATATAACCCGTGTCATGCCAACAACTGTTTTTAAAAAAAATAGATGTGTTTAGTTCCGATGCAAAGACCCTCTATATTATATAGACATGTAAAGTTTGTAAATTTATATATTTTTTTGGGTGCAGGTCGTTTCGTAACTTGATCATTTCGTAACTAGTTGATTCGTAACTAACAAGTTCATTTTGTAACTGCAACGTTTCGTAACCCTATAACAATATATGACAAGGCCAAAAAAAAATATATATGTCTGTTTACGGTTAACCTTACCGACCCTACTTTTGAGTGCTGACCCTAATTCATTTTATTTCCTCGTAAAGTAAAAAATAAACTGAACTCTTGTCAAAAGTGAAGTTAGTGTTGCCAATAATATAAAATCAATTGCCTGATACATCCCAATTGTAATATATTTGCTATGTAATAATACAATCCAGTTTCTATAACTAATTCATTAACAAGTACATCGTTTGATGGTCAGACTACAGAATGACAACATTTGTATAAGAACTTCAATTGATCTATTGAATTATGTTTATTTAAGAATGTGCAGACATGCGAGAGTTGCTGATCTGTCAATTATAATTACTGTAACAGACGGTAATAAAGTGCAGTGAACTTTATAACACCAATGTTCACAATCATGAATATGTTAGCTGTTTTAAGGAAGTCACGACTCGTGTGATGAAATAAACACTTTGCCGCCATTTTTTCCAACCAATAACAAAGGGTAAAAATCCAATCATGAAAAATACGGGTAAACTAGGCCCATGACAAGACAAAACCACATGACTCAAAATCATGTCATGTTCAATAAAATGAAAAAATTATATAAAATGGAAATACAAACCTACCTACCCTATTTTTTTTAAATTATGTAACCTTAAACAGACATATATTTTTGGGGGGCCTAAAATGAGTTGTAAGGTTATGGAAAAAATTCTAAATAAATATTTCGATTAGAAATAATAAAGATACTTATTGATGTTTATATCCGAAGGTTACTAAAAAGGTATCAGCTTGTCACGGACCCCCTACATACAAGGATGCATATTCTCATTCTGGGATAATTATACTCAAAACCAGATGTCATATATTACATCGTTGAAGGAGATATGCTTTTGTTTAGGAACGCCGGTCCCAATAATTTTTTTTAAAATTGTGTGCCATTTTCTTAATCACTTTACACCTACTTACTTTTATCACCTGTTAATAGCTGTTATGAAACCATTATGCCTAATCACCAATTAGCCAAGAATGAAGTCCGGATTGATTTTGGTATAAATTATTTCTGATCTATATAAAGAATCAACAAATACTTACATAGCAGGAGATACAAACCAAACAGGTTGTGTAAATTGTAAACTGATTTACCAAGTTTTTAGCCACAGCAAGAAATCTTCAATTAAAAAATAAATACAAATATTTATACCTCTAAGGGGGTCTCATTGGGGGGTTCTGATCCCGGATACCCGTTTACTGTTTTGTCAGATTCCCGTATCCCGCTTATACTATGTGTGTAAGCAATTCTCTTTTTTTTTTAATTTCCCGTGTCCCGCTAGACATCATTTCCTGTTTTCACGGCACAATAATTTGACTTTCATGTGTCAGCTTACAAAAAATTGGCAATCCCGCGTCATGCTTAGACCCCAATGAGACCCGCCTCTAAGACTTTCAATGAGGACTAATTTAAAGTCTTGAATTGTTGAGGGTTCTTACTATGTATTACTATACTGGATATTGGGGCCAAATTTTTAAATAGGTTTACATATACTAATAAGCTTATATGAAGACCATATCAATATCCTTTGCAGCCACACACCTTGTGTTGGACTGTCGCAATAACAGACTGTTGGATAATTGGACCAAGGACCATCAGACTGTCTGAATTTAGGGGTGTTGGATTATAGCTACGCTCCCATCTAAAATTCGTGACTCAACTGATCCGACTGACAGATGGGTAAACAAATATCTATGGATGTACTCATAAAAAATAAAATTACATGAGTTGTAAAAGAATTAAACCAAAAATCTTTCAAAAGCAGCTGATCAATTAAATAATAGCCTTCTTTCAATTTATATATTCAGGTACATGTTACAACATAAAGTCAACTAATAAACCACCATTAAAGTTGAATTAGAAGTAGAATTGAGGAGGTATTATGGTATAGATATGTGTACCTTCATTTGACCAATTGCTGATGTGAAGAATGTAAACTTTTACAACAGGTAAATTTTTAAGCTAATCTGCAATAATATTATATTATGTCTTACTATAGCAGTATACTATATATACATTTGTTTTATCTTCCTTTTTTCAGAGTAAGACATAACACATAATCATAATTTAGAAATGCTGGCTTTAAAGAACCCCTCTTATAATGATTTCAGACACTATCATTATTTTTGTTGGTAGATATTGAATATCTGTGACAGCTGATGACAACAGCTTAGATTAATTCTCACATGGAGCTCAACCATCAGATGAACCCTTGTTTGAGTTTTTGTTCGTAAATGAAAGTATATACTTACATGTATTGTAACTGAAGTCAAGATAAAACGTAATAAAACAGAGACCAAAAATGAACAACACTGACCAATAACACAACATCAAAGCAGCAAAATACTACATGTAGCTGATAATGAAAGTCATCAACACACGATAAAAAAAAACCAATAATACTAAACTATTACACAAGTTATGACCACAAAACACTGATCATCTAAAGAAGGTAACAAATAAATTACATAAGCATAATACTGAAGGAATAACACAGCAAAGACACAAAAAGAAACCAAAAATGATCTGATAATATAAACAAGTTTATAACTTTATTACTGATCAACCTGATTAACATGATGAATGTATACATAACATTTATATCGTTTTATGTTTTAGATGAGATCATGGAAAATACAGTGGCTAAAAGAAAAGATGGATGTGTAGATTGTGAGTCTGCTACACTGAAGAAGGCTAGACATTCATGGCAGGTGAAGAGAAGTGACAGAGAAGACATCTCAAGTGTTACTGACGTTGTAATCTGTGACAATATCTCATCATGTCAACATTGTAATTTAAGGGGAGATAAATCTCTTTGTCAGTGTAACCCAGATGTATCTTGTGTCAAATTCAATAAACCTGCAGAGATTTCTGAAAAAGACATGGACTGTTCATCATCAAATATGATGGCTCCTACATTTGTTAGACATGAGTCTCAAATAAACCAGGTAAAAAAGTATGACTATTCCGACCAAAAATCTGAAGGAACAACCAGCACACCATATTTACAGAACACAGTCTCATCAGCAATACCAGACTATTGTAGCAGTATTCATAACTTTTCTAGAACAAGTAGTCCAGTAAGTTCAAGTGGTAATTTTAGTTTTGATGGGCAGCAGATTCATCAAGATATGCAAAAAGAGGATGGTAGAACTTCTGTTTCAACAAATCTCTCCAACAGAACAAGCATACTTGCTCTCCCTTCTAGTAGTACTGTTGATCCAGAAATAGAAGAAGAGGGATTATTGATATCACATCGTCAACGTGAAGAAGAACTCAACTTGTACCTGAAACGATGGCAAAATCAACACATTGCAAAATCTATCGTAGACAATGCTATTAATAAAACACTTGAAGAAATGGGAGTGTCACCAGAACCACAACAGTTTGTAACAAATTTGATAGAAAGTCAAGGAATTTCTGAAGCTATAAAATTACAGGGATTGATTCCCCAGTCACAATGCAATCATTTAGGTCCAGTAGAGGTTTTATCAAACTTTGCTGAGTCAAACACTTATTTTATGTCATTAACAAATCAACAAATATCTAACAACATATCAGATGTCGGTTTAAATGCAGGTACATCCACAACAAACCATGACATATTGGACCATGCTGTTTCTGTTGCTATTGGCTCCAAGGGACTCATATTTCATGACCCAGGAAAATGATTTGTATTAGAGTAATAGTACAATCAAAGTATTAAAATGAAATGATATACAGTGTTGTACTGATAGCAAGGAGAATTTTTTTTATTGAATCAACATTGTATGATCTTGAATTTAACCCTGTATATGGGGCTGTTATATAAACATTGTACATGTACTCTTGCCAAGTTAACTCTACAAGCATACATTTTCTGTACTTGATAAGTTTTGTAAAATTGAATTATAATGAATATCTTTAAAACCTCAAACCTTGATGTTTTGCTTTAAAAACCTTACTTATCATGAACTTTATTTTGAAGCTTAAATTATTGAAACAAAGTTATTGTAAATTTTGAGAAATGTGGCTTTGGTTTTACTTAGGTTTACTTAGGTTCTTTTACTGATACAGGAACTAAAGTTCCTCTTCATCAGTCTCTATATCTAAATCTTCTCCACTTTCAGTGATTGCTGATTTATAGTCTTTGTACACCATTGTTTGGTTCTCCAGTATTTGTCTAGTCTAATTTTAAATGTATTTGTGGTTGGTGATGTCACTTTAATTTCGGGTAGTGTATTCCATGTTCTCGCCACTCGTACAGTTAAGGCATCCCTCCTTAATTCTGTTCTTGCTCTCTGTGGAAATATTTTCAGACTGTTGCCGCGTACCCCTGTTCATGTAGTCATATCCTTCCATAATTTAACAAATTGTGCCGCCTCTTTATCATATTTTCCGTTCAGTATTTTATATAATTCAATCATGTCACCTCAGACCCGTCTAGAATTTAAAGATGGTAGTTTTAATTTTTGCAGTCTTTCTGAGTATGTTAAATTCTTTAATCCTGGAAGTTGTTTAGTTGCCCGGCACTGCACATTCTCAATCATGTCAATATATTTTATTTTATATGGATGCCAAACTGAGCTTGCAAATTATAAATGTGTTCTTACGAGTGTCTTGTATAGAGGTACAAAGGTATCTGTATCTAAATATTGGAAAGTCCTTCTCAGTATAAAGTTTAAATAGCTTGCAACCTCATTCTTTAGCTTAAAATGTGTTAATATTCACTTTTAAATTTTAAGTATGTTAAATTTCTTTAAAATAAAGTTCAAATTTAAAGCAGGTACATGTAATGCCTGGGTGTAAAATTTCAATGGATTGTGTCTGTCCTACATTGTCTTAAGCAGAAGAATCTATGATTATTAGAAGGCAGCTTTGCATAATAAGTTAAAATTTATATTGTTTCATGTACCAGTTATAAACTGATTTTTATCATTTGCTGACATGAATATACTCACATTGTCATTCAAACAAACTGTCACTTCCTTAATAAGTTGTAAAAATATGTAAAATATACTTGTAATGTTATGAAGTGCCATCCTTAGGCTTATATTAAAATGTACATAGACAAGCATGATACTATGACATTTTAGCATATTTCTATATTTAGAACACAATTTTTGTAATCAGCTTTCAGTAGAATAGTGCAGATACTAGTTTCTTATAACAACTTTTTACCAAATATGTGACTTGTCAGTGAGATAACACTAGTATATATATATAGATTTAAATTTCAAAATTAGTTAATAATATGAACAGTGATAATTCTAGGGTAAAATGTTGGGGTGTTGATAGTATCTTTTGAATCATGTATTAGTTCTTAATAAAATAAAATAAGTATACATTATTAGTTTAGAGGACTCTTGATCAAGTTCAAAGTTATTAGAAATAGACAGAAATATTTTATTTTATATATATGATCATGCATCAAATGTATTTGGATAACTCCTCACAAGGAGAAACTACACAGCTACTTGTCCAAAGAAGAAAAAATCATGTACATCATAACAATATCAATGTTTTATAATAATGAGGTCAAAGAAAAATGAACATAGCCACACAGACATGTACACCTTACAATCATTTCATACATCAAATATAGCTGACCTGTTGCAAAAATTACAAAAACTTCTCATTGACCTGTGACCATTTCACATGCAATGAATCATGAAAATGAGGTCAAGGTAAGATAATTTCTATCAGATAGACATGTATACCTAACAATTGTCACAAACACCAAACAAAGCTGAGCTATTGCTATTAGTATTTGGAAAATTAACCAAAACACAAAAGCCTAACACTGACCATTAACCATGAAAATGAGGTCAAGGTCAGATGAAGTCTGCTAGACTGAAATGTATCCCATACACAAAAACATACATGTAGACCTACTGCTTATAGTATCTGAGAAACAGACCTAATCATGTAACTTTAATTTTGATCACTGATCCATGAAATGTTGTCGAGTTCTGTCTGAGAGACATATAGGCGTTTCAATGAACGAATATTCCAAGTATAGTTATCTTACTAATCATAATTAGTGAGAAATTCATATGACAAACACAAATGTAATTTTTTCCAAGCAGTTACTGAATCATTTAAATGAGATGAAAGGCAATGGACATATAAAAGATGGAAACATCATAACAGAAGGTATCTACATACAAGGTATGACACATCCAGGGTTCTACCTTTTGTAATACATGTATTAAACTTTACACAAATTTTATGCTGCTACAGCCTTGCATACTGTGACTTTTGTTGTAGGCAAGACAATGAACAAAATATAGTTGACCTGTTACTTATACATGTTATAGTAATTGAGAGGACAAATCAAATTTAACATTAACCAATGAACCATGAAAAGAGGTGAAGGTCAGATGAAGCCTGCCAGACTGAGATGAACACCTTACATTCATTCAATAGATGACCTACTACTTACAGTATTAGAAAAACAGACCAAAACACACACCTTGCAATCATTCATACACCACAAATAGTTGACCTACATGTACTGCTTAAAGTATCTGAGATACAGACCTCAATAAAATTACTTAAACCTTGATCACTGATCCATGATACGGTAGAGGTGAGACGAATCCTGTCTGACAGACATGTAGACTTTCCAAGGAGCCTCAATACAAATAAATGTATCCTATAACTCAAAATAAGTAAGAAATTCACATGACAAAAAAATAAAAGCAGTTGCTGAACCATGAAAATGAGGTCAAGGTCAATGGGCTTATGACACATGGAAACTTAGTAATAATAGACATCTATGTATACAAAGTGTGAAACATCAAGGTCTTCTTTCCCCTCAAATATAAATCTTTTTACAAATTGCTTACACTGCTGCACACAGCCAGATAGTAATACCAATGTCTCACAATTTGTGACTTCTTTTGCTGGTAAGAAAAGTAAACAAAAACACTTCAACAAAATGTTACTCAACAATGTCAACTCCAACAAAAACTGCAGGGGGACCTGATAAGAAGCTCTTGCTCCACTAGGTTTTTTTTCTCATGCTGCTCATATGAAATATCCTGTAAAGTTATTGAATGAAGGAAGGATGATTAGACTACAAAAACCACAAATGAAACATCTGGCCATATATAACCCAGATATTCTGTAATGATCACAAACATTGTAATGTCATCCTTTAAACAGAGGACTACCTTTACTATTCAGAAACCAGGTTTAATAAATTATTAGTAAGCATCAACATTCTTTCAAGAAAATTCTGGTTGAAAAACACAAGTCCTGAAACAATGGTTTAACTGGCTTATATTCTCTATATGCAATGCTGTTGAAATGTTACTATTATAATAATCTGTTGACACAGATGTACCAGTATGTCTCTCCTGTATGTCATTCTGAAAGTATAACGCAAGTATTGAAATTTAATGGCGATCAATTTAATGAAACATGACTGAGGGGGCATGGTCATATAATGTAATGGAAATGAGACTTGCAAATTCTAATACAACAGCATACCAAATATCAGAAGTTGTTCATTTTAAACTGACCCCATCAAAAGATTCAAAGTCAATAGACTGGGTGGGGCCAAATAATCTCCATGGAAATGAGATGTGTCAATGCTAATACAAATGCATTCCAAATATCATTGGCCTACTACTAGTGGTTCCCCTTAAACTGATATAAACATATTGATGATTCTATAGCCGCTTGTAACAACAGGCTTTCATTTCACCTTTGCAACTTCGTAGATGCGAGACAACAAAAATAGCCATTCAAGTTCAATATGACTCCTACAGGTGTAATACCCTATTAGTCTGTTTAATTTGCATTTTTCAAAAAATTGTGCAGAATTAATCATTGTTTCAAATAAAGGAATACTTAACATAAGTGAAGTTTTATCCTGTCCAGTACTATAGAAAAAAATTCACATAACATTTCATTACCTATAAGAAAAAAATAACCACTGGAAGTTAACCAATCAAATTTCACCCCTTATTTAACCTGTGTGCAAGCTGTAAAAGTTAAAGCTGCTTTAGTAACCATGTAACCTCAAGTTTCAAAAATAGTCTATAGAAACCCCAAATAAAAAAATAATGGTTCTTTGAAATACCTAAGATATATGTTTATGACCCAAAAATATTTTACTGCAATAAAATGTAGGGTTAATTACTCACAACTGTCAAACTCAAGGGAATATTTTTTATGCCCCACCTACAATAGTAGAGGGGCATTATGTTTTCTTGTCTGTCCGTCCGTTCGTCCATCCATCTGTCCATCTATCCGTATAGCGTCCCGCTTAAGGTTAAAGTTTTTGGTCAAGGTAGTTTTTGATGAAGTTGAAGTCCATGCAAACTTAAAACTTAGTACACATGTTTCCTATGATATGATATTTCTAATTTTAATGCCAAATTAGAGTTTTTACCCCAATTACACAGTCCATTGAACATAGAAAATGAAAGTCGGGTGGGGCATCTATGTACTGTGGACACATTATTGTTTCATGTAAGACTTGTGTCTATTAGCATGTAGAAGCAAATACTTTCCTCCTATCAAAAAAGTTTGGAATAACATGATAAAAAAATGTCTACAAAAAAACTCGGTTTCAGTGGCAACTGTTTCCATCTAAGGAAACAGATGTAAATTTATTTTAATTACATAAAAATTTAACAATAAACTTAATGCAACAGTATTCAACAAAAAAATAAAAAATAAAACTGATCTAAGTCAATATATATTATGACATACAAGTGCTAACTCTTCAACAAATATACATTTTCATTTCAAAAATATTTTTTTTATAAATAAATATAAACAAAAGCAGTGTAACTGAGTAAGCATCAATATCACAAGTACATATTATAATATCATAAAATATGTGTACACATCTAGATATGTTTATCCTGTAATTGTATACACTTTAAATTAAGTTTATCTTATTGGCCTTTGACGGATTTCAGAGGCGGATTTAGAGGGGGGGCCCAGGGGGCCCGGGCCCCCCCTTTTTGGGAAAAAAATTGGTTGCTTATATAGGGAATCACTGAAGCGTGACTGGAGCGGGCCCCCTCTTAGCGCAGTCAGTGGGCCCCCACTTATGAAAATTTCTAGATCCGCCAGTGGATTTATTACTATACAAGGACTAATGCTAATGAAAGGTCCTCTGAACGTGGATACACTACAGGAAGCCCATTGCCAGTTCCATGAAAACATCTCTTTGTACACTGTAAGCTACAACACATGCCTAATATGTATGCTGACTTGAGATAGTCTTTGTACACAATAGGAAATCCTGATAGGAATATGTTGCCATGACACATCTCACAATTGGCTAATGGACATGATAGTGTTGCACTCAAGTTGTAAGGAATATTGTCGATATAGTCTGAAATGTTAAAAAAAAACATTAAAAAAAAATGCTACATGCATTATAAATGCTGAACTGGGCACTTTCCAAAGCAGTAAGCAGGGATATTTTAAACTTTGTATAGACAATCTTTTCTATCAAGTTCAAACATATATTTCAACCAAAATTAAAAAAAAAAAATCTTTAAATTGTCAAACAAAAAATAGTATGAAGAATAACTTAAGCCTTCAATTTTTAAACTATTTTATTGATTTAAAGCAATGTCTACCACTTCAAATGTACATCTTATTAAGACAAAACTAGGGTGTTCTCTAAAAACATGCTTCCTGTCAAATCAATGTGTCAATTAATAGTCTAAAGAACCTTGTTTGTGGTTGTCTATATCTGATCTGTTTTTTTCTTTTTTTTCAGTTCTATAATTTTTTTTCATTAATACAAGATCTTTAGTAGACTTTGAATTTACCTTCAATTTTGCCAGTATATAGTGCTTCACATTAGGAATAGACACTTATATATTGTTGGGAACCATGTAGACCTAAAGATGTCTTTTCCAGTTTCGATGAAATATTATAATTATCTCCCTTAATTCATACAGACATATCAGATTTTTGTTTTCTGTTAACAAACAAGCTTAAAAGTTTTGCAAATTGAATCCTAAACAAACCAGTTAGTTGAATCAAGATTGCAGATATGTTTTTTTTTATACCCTATTAAGTTATTAGAACATGAATATTGTAAATACAGCAGTATGTCCCAAAAATTATCAAAATAGTACAATACCTGATGTGGGTAAACTGGTGGAGGCTTTCCTCATTGCAAGTTCTGTGAGTGGAAGTACACATTGCTCCATATTACACACATGCTGTATGTCTGGTGGCAATATTATCGGTAACTTTTCTGTTAATGTATGCTGGATCTTAACATAAGGAAAATGTTCTAAGACATCTGTAGACAATTGTTCACAACCACAGCTAAAAGACACATAAAAGATTCAAACTTTGTAAATCATAATTAGATAAATAAGCAAGGTTTACTAAGAGCCTGGAAAAAAATTGATTACGATAAAAATATTTATTAACTTGATTAATTGTTAAATAAAAAAAATTAATTAATGACCATCTACATCAGGCCAAGATCAGGGTTTACAATAGTATGGTATAATTCAGTGATATCATATAAAACAATAACCATCAATAAAATTTCTATCAATGTTAGGTTGTGGAAATTATATGCTTCTTTTATGATATCTATTATATGGTGCGTATAAAATTCCATTGTGGTTTATTTTCTGTATTACTGTTAATGTCGCTAGACATTTATCAATGACCAATCAATCAATCATTTTCTGTATTTATAAGCATTCACAAAATTGAATAATCAAATAAGTTCAAGTTCAGTTGAGAAAAATAACAAAATCAGTTATAAATGTGGAATTTTATAAAATTTACAAAATAATATACCTGTAGAAACCAATTTCTTTTCCTAACACAGTGGATGGCAAAGTATACAATCTTTCATTCTTATCTACATACAAAGTATGCAAGGCATCTTTACTTCCTATATCTGAAGAACATTATAATTGTATGACAATAAATGTATTTCAGAAGTCATGAAACACTATTTGATAGTCAATATGGGATATGAACATTCACAAAATGCTCATTCTCAGTTCATAAACTGTTTTCATAGACTGTTCAGCTTTCAAAGACATGTTCATTTTGATTTCATGAGATATTCTTGAATTACTGTAAAAGCATAAATTTTGGTGGAGGATTTAATTTCGTTTATATTTCGTGGAAAGTATATATCTACAAAATTAGGACTCCCACGAAAATTTAACCTCCATATAATACCACTTACATTTAAGGAAACCACAAAATTAAATCTCCATGAAATCTTATAGACAAAACCACGAAATTTTAACCCCACGAAAATTAATGTTTCTACAGTAATCAGGTTCTAAGAATTTGATGCTGACATAACACATGATCATTGTCACATAAAAACTTAACAAAAGTCATAGTTGAATGATATGTTGGTCAGATTGGGTCAAATTATGTTAGAAACCTGGTAATCACCTCATTCAAGATAGTATTAATCATTTAACTATTGTAAAAATACACTATACCTTGAGGTAGGACATATAAGTTATTTCCAACAGCAGAAAATTCAAACAGATTCACTAAATTCTTTAGTTGTCGAGGAAGAAAGGTCAACCTATTGTTGTCAAGGTTCAAGGTTAAAAGTTTTTCACAATGTGATAATTCTACTGGTATTGTAATTAAATTGTTATTGGCTACTTCTAAAGACCTCAATTCAGAAAGCTTTCCAATACCTGTAGAAAAATATAATAAATAATTCAATAATTCATGAGGAAACTGCTTTTAGATTGCTTTTGTAGTTAATAAAAGACAGATACAGTGTAATTTGCCTTATCCGACACACTGTGACACAAGGGGACCAGAAAAAATATCAGATTAAGCAGGGTGTCGGAATACTTAGGTTTTTTCAGCAAGGATAGGCATACTTTCGGACCAGGATAATGTGTCAGTTAAAGCAGGATGTTGGAATACTCAGGTGTCAGAATAGGCAGGTTACACTGTAGATGGAAACTGACAACTAATATGTTCCTTTATTCATTTCTCTTTTTTTGAAACTCTAATCTAAATCAATTGTGTAGACACTGCTATTGTTGAAAACAATATACTCACCTCCACACCAGATCTATTATGGCTGGGAGGTATTGTCTCATAAATGTATAGCACCATATCTACGATTGATAATTTGTAATTCAGAAACGAAAGAGTATATAAGTTAAATTAACTTCAGATTTTGGGAGAATACAAAAGATTTGCCAGTTATTACAAAACAAGAATTTTCTTGTACAATTGATAAACATATATACATAAAAAAGATTACATTTCATACTAGATTCCTTTTATAATTGACTGTATACTTACATGTAGAAAGTCTGGATAATTTGTTGTTACACATCTGTAATTTCTGTAACTTCAACAGGGTCCCTATGGCAGCTGGAAGACTTGTTAACTCATTCCCAGTGACATTTAAAGTATCTAGATTCTTCAAACACCCAATGGCTATACATAAACACAATAAATCAATTAACAAATGTTGAAACAGGGATATGTGTAATTTCAATTGAATAATGCAATTTTTTACCCAACTATGCAAAAGTTTCAAATTCATTGGACCATAACTTTAAGAAGAAAAAGGTGGGTAAAAATAAATGTGAGTGTTAATACTACATGTAATACAAAATGTAACAAAATATTTTCATGAGAATTATGCAAGAGTAAATTTAACCTGACTGAAAACGTCAGGACCAAAATAAGTTGTGCTGATGCTTATCCAACTGCACATCATTGATTTACCATCATGAACACCAGATGTCCTTCTCAAACAGACCCAATATACAAAAAGAGAGAGGAGATACCAAAGAGCAATCAAAAGCTATAACATGATGGAAAACAGTCAATACTAAATGATGGACAAAAAGACACTTAAGAGAAAACTAATGATCAAGCAACACAAACCCATCTAAAACCAAGGTGAAACTCAGATGATTTGAAAAGGATCAGTATTTAATGCTCTACTCTTGATGCCAGCTGTTTTTTGTCTTTTAATATATCAAAATCCTGATTGGACATTAGAAATCTTTTGGTAGTGTACAAAAAATGGGATAAGGATTGAGTTCAAGTAAACCATCAATGTGCAGTGCTTTATACTGTGCATTACGACTTTTATCCTATTTCTGCAGCAACATCACACTGGTATGACCTTTCAAGGTCACATCTGATATAAAAAGCACACTTTGCAGACTTGCCAGAACAAAAAATTGCTTTGATAAAAAATAAACTGATAACAATAAAAGTCTAAAACAAATTGTTTCCCTGTTGAAAAACATATAAAATATTACCTTCTGGGAGAAACTGTAATTTGTTGTGATTTACAAATCTGAAAAAATAGTTGTCAATTATTTGGATTTTATACATTTCTAATAAAATGATTATGGTTAAATTTACAAAAAAATGATTTTAAGAGATGACTTAAATGATTATTAATTTGTTTTATTTAACCAATAAATAAACTTACTTCACTTATTAATAATGAATTATCTCCCCTTTTAATATTGCGATATTTGTCTGCTTTAAATTAGTAAACATGAAATTAACAACATTAAATATCACAACAATGTATCACAAAGATTACAAAGATTACACACAAACTTACAAATTTATTAATACCCTATCCTAGGACTTTTAAAAATGTATTTAAATGTTTTTTTTCTAAAAATAATACTTACAGTCCAGTTAATGCTGAGAGGTTACCAAGATTGTCAGGCTGAAAATATTGAAAATAATGAGATAATCAAACACAATTAATCATAATTCATTAAATTCATCAAATATCTTCTTAAAAAAAATCTGGTTCCCTTTTTTGAAGGCTATTACTCTTTGTGTGTTTATTGTTTTAGTAAATAAAGATAATATGGTTTATTTTCTTCAATTTCATCAAAATTATATCCTTTCCATCTCCTTATTTCTATACAGATTATCCTTATCAACATTTAAACCATACAGAAATGTTCTGGTTTTCTTCTTTTTCCAATTTTGCATAGGATTTAGATCAAGTATTAATATGTCTTCTTTCCCTATTCTTAATTTTCCTTATTTGGATTGTGATGTTCATTTGGCTCAATCTCACAGTGTTTATATATCACAACTCATTCCCTATGCCTGTGTCTGTAGTAACCTATTGGATTTCAATAAACATAATCTATGAATTACTGGGAAATTATTAAGTCAGGAATTTTGTTACCACAAAATTATAACACTAAATTCTTCCATAGAGACAAATATTTGGTTTGTAAGTTTGGCTGTACCAGTTGAAAACTTTTTTCAAACAGAATAGCACATCATAAGTTTTACGCAGATGTTGTTTTAACCGAGCCAAGAAATTTAGATATGATCTTAGTAAATTTATCAATCTTTTAAATAAACCCTGTCAGATTGTGTCCCAAGTCAGGAGCCTGTTATGCAGTGGTTGATGTTTGTTGGTGTGTTACTTTTTTTTTTTACATGAATTAGGATGTTAGTTTTTTTTTGTTTGAATTGTTTTACATTTGTCTTTTCAGGCTTTTTATAGCTGACTATGCGGTATTGGCTTTGCTCATTGTTGAAGGTCATGTGATGACCTATAGTTGTTTATTTCTGTGTCATTTGGTCTCTTGTGAAGATTTGTCTCATTGGCAATCAAACCACATCTTCTTTTTATATGTCTGTACCAAAAACTTTTTCATCTACTAGTCTGGAAACTAAATATAAATACTAATGTCTTTATATGACTATATAAAATTTAGAAAATATTCAATAGGCCGAATCAATATTTACTATTCTGAGGCATATGACTAGTGGCTAACTGTTCAGACTGTTATATCAATCTAAAAGGTTATCATTTCAACTATGTAATTATTGGATCTTTTGACATAAACCACTGGTTACACCACTGTCACAGGTTAGGGGGGGGAGGGGGCTTGCATCTTCAAAGTAGTTTAACCATGCCACAGTCTTTATGTATAATGTTTTATAATGCAAACTAATGGCAAGTGGTTCTGATTAATAGGGACAGTGTATCATCGGAAATGTATGTTTTAACCTAAGGAAAAGGCTCAGGATGAACCAAAGAACATTCATTATATTTTAAGATTGTATTTTTCTAGTCTTAACCTAATTACTGTACCAGATTCAACCTTACCAACTTAGATATCAAGTTCCTGCCTAAGTAAATATGACTTAATACTTTATAACTCTCATCTGTCAGTAAGTAATCTGGAAACTCTGTTAAACCTTTATATGTTAACTGTAAACTGCAAACCTTGTTACAAACTGAAATATGATTTTGAATTTTGATTATATTTCAATATAGAATTATAGATCATCAAACCTAAGAATCAAAACAAAAACTACCAAATAAACTATTCTAGTCAAATCAGCAACAATCCTTTTTAAAATATATGTTAATTTGTAAAAAAAAAAAAAAAAAAAAAAAGCAGTATGATTTCAAACCATGCAGAACTATACAACTGCAGAAAAAGCTTCTGTGATATCATGGATATTGAAATCTAAATTGTTATATATCAAGTAATAGATATGAGTCCAATTCCTAAAAAAAAACAACGTATATAATTAACTAAAAAAAAAAAAATTGTGATTTATCTCCCCTGATTTTGATTATATACATGTAGTACCTTGCAAAAGATTGATTTTGTGCCCGTGACATTAAATAATATGTCTATATTTCCAAAAAAGAGGAATGAATAGCAACTAAACATTACAAAGATACAATTGAAACTCAATTCACATCTATATAAATAAATCGTACGTTGATTTTGCTGCTCTGGAACATCCATTCTTCTTAGAGTGAAAGGCCAGATAATGGACCAGACTTATAAGCTAAAGTCCTGTAATGAGAATTAAACTTGTAAATACATCTTGCTTTTCTAATTACCATTTTTTTATAATTTAATTGTGGATGTAACAAGTTCTCTGAATGACTTAAAGTTTTTTGTCTATCAGCTCAAATATGTAGGCATGATTTTGTAATGTGACAATAGTCATCAATGTTTTCTCATGATATACTCTTAAAAAAATAACTATGCAGGTTATTCTGTATGCACCACATTTTTTATGTTATTTCTTCATAGATAGAATAAATATTGCTGTCATGTTTAACTTTTCTTGTGTTTTTTTTATACTCTTTTGAAACGATTCAGTATCAAATACAAATCATTTTTTTTTTAAACAAAATTGTTAACATAAGTACATGTATACACTTTAATTTTTGATTCCGCGAGGTGAACCAACGCCTGTGACATCGTTTTGGTAGAGTCCCTGAAGTGGATACCTTGGTATGCCGGGTTGTCAAATCATGCAAATGAATGCAATCCTTAAATAATAATTAAAATTGACAACAACACTTCAAAAGATCTGCAATTTTATTATCTATGTCTACATGTTTCGCCTGCAAGGCAGGCTTCATCAGGACAATTTTTATACAGAAATTGAGCCCCTGAAGTACTCCAAAGTGGTGCATTGAATTTGACGTCGTCATGGTGAGAGAAACAATGAAAAGTGAAAGTAGCAATACAGAGTTATAAATAGATAAGATAAATATAGAAAATTAAAGTTTGTATACAATGTAACTTGAGTTGGTTTTACTATTATATGATACATGAAATTGTTCTAAAGGCTTGGCATCTAATCTTTAATTTTTGGTAACATGCATCTCCCTATTTTTTGTGTAACTTTAATTTGGCACAGCATGTAAGTACTGTTGGTTATTGACTATATTATTTTATTTAAGGGGTCACATTTAAAAGAGCTAATAAATATTTTACAATAAAAAAGAATATTTAATTTCAAAATTCAGTTTAAATATATAGCGTTATGTAGAGTTTTAATTTAAAGTTTAATATAGAAACATATAAAATCTTTAAAATTATCAACAGTCTATTAAAACACAACTTTAATAATATATTAAACTTACAGTCTTCGTTGTAGGTATGTTTCCTTAAGTTAAGACCACTACATTGAGCAGTTATACTTCAGACATAGCACATAAAGAGAGTATGCAATCTTTCAACTTTCAATTGTTGTAAATTAAGTTAATAAAGTTAAGTCTTTATTTCTTAATTCTATTTTTATCATATATGTTCCATATACATGTAGCTATCAAATCCTATTTATGTAGAGATCCTGCTGAAATTATCTTAACCTATTTTTCCTTCCTATAGCTTTATCTGTAACTGTTGAATTGCTACCAATATAACCATAGTGGCATAATGTTTCCCATGATTAAATATTCTAGAATGTCCTGGAACTTTCTAGATTTATGTTGCAATAATATCTACTGCCTTTATTCAATGTTATTATTGTTTTTACTAGTGGAGTACTTATGATCAAATGTATTTCTGTTATTAATATGAAGATAGATTAATTTTGCAGTAAATATTTATCTCATGTGCACCTTACTTTAAGTTTAACATGTTTGCAATAAATGTAACTAGCTGTCAGATGAAAGATCATTTTATCCGTATGATGATGTATGGTCCTTCACACATCTTCACATTACAAATTATTTTGTGGTAGTTTGTTGAACCATTTAAAAATAAAACTTTATTTTTATATATCCTTTTTATCCTGTATAATTGATATGTAAGTATTTGAAAATGACACTTTTCCATTTTTTGCATTTAAATGCCATAAATAATAAAAAAACAACAACAATAAATCTATTCACTGCGAGGTTGCAACATGTCTGCGCCCATGAAATATCATGCAATTTCTTGAAATGTACACGTTTAATGGAAACTGGTGACTATTTATGTGATATGATGTGAAAAGTGTAGACTGAAGGTGTTTATTACTTTACATTTATATGAAAAACGTTAATCGATAAGAAATACAAACCTGGCTCTTGAATTCATCATAACAAATGAACAAATACAATTTATATGGCTATATTTACACCTAATAAACTACTCTGTGCACAGACTTACCTATCGAGGTTGAAAAGTTTTAAGGCATGAACTAAATATATAAAGGTTAAATGCATTTTGAATTTCAGAAAAAATAAATAATTTCAGAATTTTGAATGGTCAAAACCCAAATTAAGGTTCATGTGGACCCTATGGCTAAAATGGGGTCCACATGAACCTTAAATTTGTGATTTTTATGGCTCCCCAATGAAGTTGTCGGTGCCATATAGTTTTACCCTTGTCTGAAATTCCGTAATTCCATCATTCCGTCATTCTGCAACAAACCGTTACACAGAGTTTTTTTCTAAATGCTTTGGATATTGGGCTGATTTTTGGTATGTGAGTTAACCATGATGAGTTACAGATGAAGTTTAAGTTTCGTTCAGCTAATTTTTACCGAAATTACGGGGTTTGGACTCTGATAAATTGTTGAAAAGCACAGTTATACAGACTTTTTTTTTAAACGATTTCAGATATTGGGCTGATTTTTGGTATGTGAGTTACCCATGATGAGTTACAGATCAAGTTTAAGTTTTGTTTCACTTGGCTAATTTTTGCTGTAATTTTTGGCTTTGGACTCTGATAAATGTTTGAAAAATCGCATTTATACAGACTTTTTTTCTAAATGCTTTCAGATATTGGGCTGATTTTTTGTATGTGAGCTAACTATGATAAGTTGCAGATCAAATATAAAAAAGAAGATGTGGTATTATTGCCAATGAGACAACTATCCACAAAAGACCAAAATGACACAGACATTAACAACTATAGTCACTGTACGGCCTTCAACAATGAGCAAAACCCATACATTTACATTTTGTTTTGCTAAGCTGATTTTTGCCAAAATTAAGGGTTAACAACTTTGAACATTGTTGAAAATCACATTTATACACACTTTTTTTCTAAACGCCTCCAGATTTTGAGCTTATTATTGACATGTGAGACTACCATCATGTTTGTGTCCACATGTGTTATTGAAATTGCAGATTTTTCAACATTTTGAGACGGGGCAATTTGTGTCGCTTTGACACATCTAATTTAAAAATATTTTAAAATAAAGAAAACAATAGGATTAGATAACCCTTGTAAATTACTGGAAAAACTTTTTGATTCCTTAGTAGCTCCTATTCTCCTTTATTGCAGTGAAATCTGGGAAATTATTTCGACATTTAAAGACAGTGATGCCTATGAAAAGTTGCATATAAAATTTATTAAAGAAATCTTGGGAGTACACTGTAAGTCCTCGAATGATGCATGTCGTTCCGGACTTGCAAGACTGCCATTGAAAAATAGGATAATGTTATCTAGTATTAAATTCTGGGAACATTTAATCACTTCAGAGTGAAGTTTACTTTAGTTCACCAAACATATAATGCTACAAAAAAAGCAACCCATGGGTTAAAAGGTTAAATATTATTATTCAAAACTTAAGTTTATCACATTTGTCAAATGATAACCTTACTATTAAACCCCTTTTTGGTTTTATAAAACAAAGACTAATTGACCAGGGTTTTCAGGAACAACACAAATATTTCAGCATCTCCAAAATTAACATTTTTCTAGAGTGTTTACAAAATGAGTGAACGGGCAGTTTATGTTGATGATTTAAGACAAAGATCAGATCGATCATCATTGTGTAAATTAAGAGATAGTGCTCATAACCTTGCCATTGAAAGAGGAAGATATTTAAAAGTGCTCAGAGATCAAAGAATTTGAAAAAATTGAAAATGAACAGCACATGCTGCTACACTGCAGAGGTTACTCCAGTATTAGAGAGACTTTTGCATTAAAAATGTTGAAAATTACAGGAAAAAATATAACCATATTGTGTGATAAAAATAAAATATATCTTATACTTAATAATACATCTTATACTTAATAACACATCTTATACGGCACTAAAATTATCTTCCTCTTTCGTATGCAAGAAGTAATCTATTGCAATAGATTTTCATTATACCTTTAAATTTTTATTCACATATATATATAATTTAATTTTGGATGTAACACGTCTTCTGATTGGCTGACGTTATTTTGTTATGAGCCCATAGACATAATTTAGTCATGTGACCGTGACGTCATCAACGTTTTTTCATGGTTTTCTACGGTTTGAAATGGAATTTAGAATTAAATTATAAGAAATGACTGTAATATTTTTTCTGTCTATGTGAAATAACATAAAAAATGTGGTGCACACTGTTAAATAACCCGCTACATGCGTTATTCAGTGTGCACCAAATTTTTTTATGTTATTTCTTCATAGACAGAAAAAATATTACAGTCATTCCTTGAATAATTGTTTGTATTTTACTAACATGTATTGCAAATTGTTTATCTATATTGTCATTACCATTTATTTTAAATGCGTTTGTGCCAATAAAATATTGTCTATTGTCTTGTCTTGTCTTTGTTAGATATTAATCTAAACAAACGACAAACCACAAAAATTGGTATCCCATGAATAATAACGACTCCACAGTACAAGCTTGGTTAAGTAATCCAAAGTAATGGAGGCTAAAATATAAAGGACACTTTTTTTTTCTTTTTCTTTTTTTTTTTTTAAATCTAGCATCAGTACTGCCACTGGTGTATGAAACTTTTAAAGGGCTTAATTCTAGATATGACACAAATATTATTTTATTTCAGATAATAACCATATTTGATAGAAAACTAGTGATAACTATATAATATGAGGAACCTTGAACTTCTATACTCTGTACAGTTATCTCCCTTGAAAGACTTGGAACATATTCAGTGTAGTGCTGTTGATTATGATACAGGTGTTATATACTGTGCTTCATCCAAATGTATTGTGGGATTGAATCCTAAGGATGGTCAGGTTTGTTATAAAAATATTAACATTTTGTGCTGCAATGGCTAATTGTAAGCATACGTTCCAAAATAACTGATAACTGATATCTCCCAATAGTTTATATGGGAAAATATTTGAAAGATTTGCCTTCAAAATATTAACTTCAAGGGAAACTTCGTAAAAAAATCAAAAATTGATATTATGTCCATTCTGTATAAAAATGCTCAAATTCATAGATATTAAAGTTTTATTCTGCTAGATCATGTAGATAAGAGATCACCATCGATTTTAAATTAAGAGTTTCAATTCTCTGCATTTGGCATGTTTGGCCATTTTGTCATCTTCTCCGATAAGAAGCCACGATATGTCTATAAACCACAAAGAACCAAAACTACAATACCCTGATGTAGTCGTTATTGCGTGTTGATATCTTGTCAATCGTACGGTTGTTTTATCCGACTAACTAACTTGATATGGAAAATGTTCTTATTTTTTTTTAAATTCTATGGTCTGTTATTTTTAAACTTAATATTGGAATTAGTTAAAAAGTCAAAGTTCAAATCATAATTAAATGTTCCGTGAAAATTGTTTTCAAAAATCTAATTTGTTCATAATTCTTTTATGTAATAAACTTTATTCAAATAAATTTGGATCTTCCCTCATCTGATCACCAGCATGTCTAAAGGTATTACTGCCAAAGGTATTGTGAGGGGTGTGAGGTGACACATCCAACGACACACCCAGGTATTCAAGGATTTTCCTGTCAGGCTTGCAAGTTTATGCATTGTTTCACTTCTAAGGGTGTACACGGACGATAACTTATAACTTTCCATTTTGAACTATCAGGTGTATGATATACATCTCTGTCTTGCGTGTCCAAAAGTGATATAATATACTAGTCATTACCAAACTCATACGCTTGTTTATAAATAACATTTCTGATGTAAAGAATATTATTTATAAAAATATAAATCAGGGCTCACGCTACTTCAGAATTATAGGGAGAAGTGACTTCTCTTTTTGAAACTGATAGGGAGAAGTGGTGAGATTTGAAAGAGAAGTGCTCATTCGCGCGGTGCGATACAATGTTTGGATTTTACAATAGTATAAAGGGCCATATGTAAATAATGTTCTTTTTATATTGTTCAATTCATATCTGAGTAAAAAACTTACAATTAAAGTAACATTTGAAATTAAAAGTTGTTTAAGTTTTACTAAGGTTCTTGTGAGAAACTACCAACTAAATATCTAGCACTAAAAAAAAAAAAAATATTTTAAAAAATGTAAAGAAATTATAATATATCAATTACAATTTAATTAAAAATTATCTTGTGTCAGTGTGTATGACATTCAGTGTTTCTCATAAAAAAAATATAAAAGTTATTAAGCTGGGCCAGAATATATTGATATTAGTATAATAGTCTCAGAGTTAAGCAACTTTAATCAATAGTTTGAAACAATCCATAAAAAATATAGGGAATTATATACACCAATCAATTAGATGTTACCAAAAGTCTCTTAATGCGTGTGGAATGCGTAATTTTTCCCTTTGGGATCAATATTCTTCTGTCAGCTGTTCCATCCGTGCGTCCGTAGTAATTATTGTAAAAGTACGGATTTCGGTCATAGCTGGTCCGGTTCAGATCCGGAGTTTAGAAATCGGTCAATGGCGGACGAATGCAAGAAAATTTACAAAAATAAACGATGTTTAACAAGTTATTTGGAAAGGAACATGACGTTTTTAATGCAATAAATGGATTAAAAATTTACTGGAGGCAACTTTTATCACGTTTAAATGAAGTAACAAACTTATGTTGCCGCCGAATTTGAGGTTGATGTACGTTTTCGAGTAACAAGCACCGGAACTTGCAGAAATGCACGAAGTGATAAAAAGTTGTATTTTTATCAAATAACCTGCTACACACTACGAAGACAATGCTTCAACCTCTTTTCTAAAGATAATGAATCGTTTATGTCTGAATTTCTTTAATTATCAATAAAAAATTGATGTTTCATCAACTTGGTAAAAATTGAAAATGTCCGATGACGGAAGCGACTGAAAGCGACTATCGTCAAGAACAGGGCGACTTGTTTTCGCTTTTGGGGGTCGGGGAAAGCGAAGTGACGGTCGGGAAGGCGACTTCTTCGCCCAAGTCGCCTGGTAGCGTGAGCCCTGTAAATATGCAAAAAAAGATTTGATGAAATAAAAATCTATTTACATATTTTTTCCAAGTGTAAATTTGGGAAAATGTAATATATACTTGTTATCAATAGTGAAGGACAGATTGGAACATACCAGAAATATTGATTTAAAAAAAATGTGTCACAAAACGATACACATTTTATTTCCACAGTACAAGCAAGTGAAAATGTTTGTAGGAATGAAGCAAAAAGGTCAGAATATGAACATGTATTTTTAATACACTATCGATCATGTCAGTTTCATTTGTTTGTTTAAAGTATTTGTAGAAAAAAAAATCATAAAAATGTTCTATTGTATGATTTACTTTTATTACTAAAATTCGTATAAAAAAATCCACAGTCACATAAATCCTACAATCTAATTTTAAAAGTTGCATGGCTATCACTTATTTTTCGTTGGTTAATAGCTACTCCAAAAATCGTTGATGCGCTTTAAATCGCGTTATTAGATGGTTAATGAACAAGACTTAAATGAGATTAATTTCACTCCTGGCATGCAAAAAGTCTTAAACTACATCACATAAGTCAGGAAGTTTGAAGAAATCAAATTAATAATTCCCAATTTTCTTCTTTATTAGTTTCATATCAAAACAAAACTTGGTGAATATGTTATAGGGTAGTTTTTGTATTTAAAGTTTTTTATGTCATTTTTGAAAACATTTTATTTTGATTTTATTAAAAGGAAAATTGTAAAATTATTATGTCAGGTAAATTTTGTTCTGTCAGCATGTCACTAATTACTCAAGTCAAAAGTAATATAATTAACTTATCTTTTAATTAGCTTAATTAAATTGACACTATTCTTAGTTTTTACCTTTGGCAGTTTTGTAGTAAATTTTGATTACTCAAATTACATAAATTTATAGTTAGTAATACTCGTCATAATTTGAGCTTTTATTCGATGTGCTATATATTGGACCATCAACTTTTTTGAATTAATTGAAGTCATGATGTAGTCACAATGTAGTCATGATGTAGTTACCAGTGTAGTCTCGTCGGTGTTGTCCAGATAGGAGTGCTTCCAAAGCCAACCAGGCTCAGCTACTCAGGAGAAACGCTAACTCAAAAGACAGCTCAACACAACTGTAATCGTGCAACCAGACAACATCAACTTAGAATATTTGGAACATTTTGGACTTTAACTTTAAACTGTGAATTGGATTAGTGAAATTAGTGACTTTATTATTTGGAACATTTGGACTTTATTTGTTTGTAAATTGTTTTGGCATCATTATTACTATTTGGACCAGTTACTATATAAATCTGTTATAACTTGCTCCTTGCTTTATAGTTTTGCCTGCCATTGCTTAAGTCTTGCGAAAGACTGACCCCCTGTGCCTTGGGCTGTGCATGGTTGATAGTCCCCCTTAAACTCGACGTGCATTGGCTCTTGGTGACAGATTTGGTGGCGGGCCCGTTGGCAGCATTTCGATCCATTTAGCTTTGGCATGGCATTATTATTAGCAACAGCTTTCAAAATTACTTTTAAATTATCTACTTACAAAATTTGTGATGGAATTTCATAAATAAAATTCAACTGAAGGAACAGCAGAGAATGAGAATCAACTATTGAAGCTAAGTAACTTATTGAAATATTATTTATTATTCTATCTTTACAGTTATATTTTAATTTTCCAGTTTCGGCAAATATTGTGCAAGATTGAATCTAAATAGATTAAAAATAAAAATTAGTTTTAAATCTGTAAAAACCAATTGGTAGTATTCAAATGAATTTTTCTTCATAGTCTACCATTTACAGAAGTCTAATTATAATCTTGTTTAGTTTCAGTTATCAACTTTAAAAGTTGCTGTACCAAAGTTGGCAAACTATTTGAGAAGAAAGACAACTGCAGTGTGTGAACAAAATAGAACTACTACAGAGACTAAAGATAAGTAGCTTTTGAAATAATAATATTCATAATTATTCTCGAAATTAAATTGCTAGTTATCAAAGCAAAAAGTTTCTTCAAAGAAAAGTTGTGAATATATATAAATTATTGAGACTGCTAATAAATTTAAGACATTTTGTAGTTTTACACACATTTTATATAGCATATTGCCTTTTTATTCTGTGAATAGATTTTATCTAATATAGCCAAAATTCTTTTAGTAGTAATCATGGGAAAGAGAAGAATTAAGAATATATGGTGCCATAGAAGATCAAAATGTGCAAGCCTTCCCACCTTTACAGCAGAGAATCATTTGTAAAAGAAGAACACACTGGACACAGAATCAGCATCACATCTTTAGAAATAGCAACGACAGTTATGGCAGAAAGCTTTCAACACCGGGTTCAAAGATCGATGTCTACTCCATACAGTTGTCAGAAAAGGCCAAGAAAATTAACTTGTCATTCAATTGCCGCTTTCCAAGGAACCATCGTGACAGATACTGAAGTCCTGCATGCATGACCACTTGAAGAATGTCATGTTCTTGATCGGACGTTTGCTGCCATTCTATTAACGTACCTCTGGATTATCAGTTTACTTGATAGTAAATAAACCAGTAGATTCAAACTTGTAGAGTGTATTAGCTGAAAAATGTACCTTCAAATCAAGACCACTTCTTCTGAAGTCACAGCAACCAACCGTCATGACAATAGTGAGAATAAAAAGGAACAGCATGAACAGTGGTGAAATACCATAGCTAAAGAGTGTTTGTAATCTGAACTTATTTTTATGCTGATAATGATTTGTTTTAAAGACTCCTAGATTTAGTGTATTATGAATATTTTTTGAGTGTTAATGTAGTAATCAGAATGATTATTGTTGATTCTTTAAAAAGAAAACAAAGTGTTGTGTAATTGAAATGATGTCAATTTTTATCACAAGATATATATAAATATATATTTTTACTTCCAACTAATATAGTAAATATTGTGAATGTCTTGAATGTATATGCTTAATATAAATAGCAATGTTTTTTTTTATCAATGTTTGTATGATTTCTTTTTGTGATTCTTTAGCTTGTGAATGTACTGGCAAATCAAATGGTGTATAGCTGGATTGACCACTCAGTTTTACACCATGCACTTGTATAAGACTTGGTCATCTTGTGCAAGTTGCACCCAGTATATTTGTGTGGGAGGATGAGTGTCTGTGTTTTATCTTCTTTTAAAATATGTAATGTTCTATGTGTTATTCTGTTTTATGTAATCACAATGACTTATTATCATGATCATCAACTTAGTTAATGTTCAGATTTTATATTGTATTTTTTTTTTAAATCAACTGCATTCTTTGTGATAATCTTTTGTTTTTTAATGTTTGAGGACAAACATATTTGAGCGGAGGGAAATATGTTATAGGGTAGTTTTTGTATTTAAAGTTTTTTATGTCATTTTTGAAAACATTTTATTTTGATTTTATTAAAAGGAAAATTGTAAAATTATTATGTCAGGTAAATTTTGTTCTGTCAGCATGTCACTAATTACTCAAGTCAAAAGTAATATAATTAACTTATCTTTTAATTAGCTTAATTAAATTGACACTATTCTTAGTTTTTACCTTTGGCAGTTTTGTAGTAAATTTTGATTACTCAAATTACATAAATTTATAGTTAGTAATACTCGTCATAATTTGAGCTTTTATTCGATGTGCTATATATTGGACCATCAACTTTTTTGAATTAATTGAAGTCATGATGTAGTCACAATGTAGTCATGATGTAGTTACCAGTGTAGTCTCGTCGGTGTTGTCCAGATAGGAGTGCTTCCAAAGCCAACCAGGCTCAGCTACTCAGGAGAAACGCTAACTCAAAAGACAGCTCAACACAACTGTAATCGTGCAACCAGACAACATCAACTTAGAATATTTGGAACATTTTGGACTTTAACTTTAAACTGTGAATTGGATTAGTGAAATTAGTGACTTTATTATTTGGAACATTTGGACTTTATTTGTTTGTAAATTGTTTTGGCATCATTATTACTATTTGGACCAGTTACTATATAAATCTGTTATAACTTGCTCCTTGCTTTATAGTTTTGCCTGCCATTGCTTAAGTCTTGCGAAAGACTGACCCCCTGTGCCTTGGGCTGTGCATGGTTGATAGTCCCCCTTAAACTCGACGTGCATTGGCTCTTGGTGACAGATTTGTTTTGTATTTAAAGTTTTTTATGTCATTTTTTGAAAACATTTTATTTTGATTTTATTAAAAGGAAAATTGTAAAATTATTATGTCAGGTAAATTTTGTTCTGTCAGCATGTCACTAATTACTCAAGTCAAAAGTAATATAATTAACTTATCTTTTAATTAGCTTAATTAAATTGACACTATTCTTAGTTTTTACCTTTGGCAGTTTTGTAGTAAATTTTGATTACTCAAATTACATAAATTTATAGTTAGTAATACTCGTCATAATTTGAGCTTTTATTCGATGTGCTATATATTGGACCATCAACTTTTTTAAATTAATTGAAGTCACGATGTAGTCACAATGTAGTCATGATGTAGTTACCAGTGTAGTCTCGTCGGTGTGATCCAGATAGGAGTGCTTCAAAAGCCAACCAGGCTCAGCTACTCAGGAGAAACCGTACTCAAAAGACAGCTCAACATAACTGTACCTATTCATCAGACAACATCAACTTGGAATATTACGAACATTTTGGACTTAACTTTAACTGTGAATTGGATTAGTGAAATTAGTGACTTTATTAATTGGAACATTTGGACTTTATTTGTTTGTAAATTGTTTTGGCATCATTATTAGTATTTGGACCTGTTACTATATAAAACTGTTACAACTTGCTGCTTGCTTTATAGTTTTGCCTGCCATTGCTTAAGTCTTGTGAAAGACTGACCCACTGTGCCTTGGGCTGTGCATGTTCGATAGTCCCCCTTAAACTCGACGTGCATTGGCTCTTGGTGACAAATATAATTTTTATGGTATTATGAACATAATAAGATGAAAAGTGAAAAATCGTGAATTATCCCTTTAAGCTTTCCTGACATAGCTTTCCTTTGTTAAAGTGAAGAAGCAAAATTCATTGTAAGAAATTTTGAGAGTTTATAACGTCTCAAATATAGGATTTCCTTTTTAATCTAATTGAAAATTTAGTATTTTTTTTATACATTGATGTCAAACAACCTATTTTTTTTCTGGAGAGAAAAATTGTACAATGTATTCATAGTATTTATCACATTAAATAACTTTTAGTGTAGGACAATAAGACCTGCTTATATAAAGAGCTGCTTGACTTCTGAAGTTAAATGCAGGCTATTTTAGCTTAAGTGCTAATTGAGTCAGACAGCAGTCAAAACATGTCAAAACAAAAACCCACTCAAGTTTTTATTGATTTTGTTCAAAATGTATTATGGTGCCTGAATATACAATTTGTTTCCTTTTCCTGTTCTGTTACATCTGTATTTCAATAAATAATTTGATTGAAATGCACTAAAAATTAACAATTAAAGGGAGCTAACTCCAGAAACTACTATCATTCTAACCAAAAGTTGTCTAGAGATTTCCTCAATTACCAGACACGTAGAAATGAAACACCATTTTTAACTCAGGATGAGGTTTACATCAAAATAGGATGGTGAGTTTGGTTTATTTTAATCTGCAATGTTTTCAAAACTTCTAAATTGCCTGATTCTTACAAAGGCTAACACTTCAGTAATGAATATGAAAAGGAAGAGCATAACTAAACATTTTGTCATATACAATTGAAGATTTCTATTAAAACACCAGTATTCAGAAACAGGATGCTGTAAACTGCGCATTCCAGATTTAGTCCTCAACTTTCACCAGAAATTAAGTATGTAAAGATTATGTACAGTATTAACACAATTTGGCCATAGTCTATATATTGTACTGCTTATATATCAAGATATATGTTGTTTTCAGCTTTTTAATATCAGTTATATTGTAACTATGCATAATATGATGGTTAATCTAATTTCAGATCACAGGAGTTGTTTCCCTTTTAACAGATGATTATATGCCAACAGATGGCAGTGGCAAGGTTGTAGGGATCCAATGTATACCAGATCAACAGTCAGTATGTGTAGCTATAGATAATGGTAATCTTTTGGTGTGGAATGTCTTAGTTGGAGATGTGAGTAATTTTAGTTTAAAATCATTGTTATTTACATAGACATAGACATGGTTAAACAATGGGGGGAAATAATACTGTAAAAATATAAGTGAACCAACACCTGGAGTGGTGATTGTGTAGTAGGGTAAAAACGAATGGATACCGCTAGGTATTCACAGTCATCTTGAAATAAATTATATTTCGACAATAAAGACAACAACGGGGAAATAAAAAGAAAGGAAAATACCACTACGATTATTGGTGAAAATCATTTTATACTCTTGTTAATTAAGAAATCTGTGTGTGCATTTATTATTGCGATTGTAGAACAATGGACAAACATTTGATATTAATTATTACAATTTTAGGAAATGTTGCACATGTACACAATGCTATCAAAATCAGTATTTTTGCTGAAATCTAGCCTATCCTAGGGTAGCAGAATCTGAAAAAAAGTTTATTATGAAATATTTTCCTCCATAGGTAAAAATCTAAAAGGTAGGAGGACCTCTTGATGAAATTACCAACTTCTGATGTTAAACTCCTGGAATTCTAATTTAGTCTTTCCAAACTATCAAGTGATCCTTTTTAATGTTTGACATTACGTCAATTAAAGAAAAATCTCACCTTAATTGCAGTTATGTCCTTGGAATGTTCTCTATATAAAAAAGAACATATTTAAATCACCAAACCCCTTGATTAAAATCAATTTGGACTCGTTCAATTTTCATAAAAATGTTGACAAAATATTGAATTTAACCTATATTGCAAATATAAAAATTTCAATAAACTTGAACCACAGACATGTACTTCATCTGACGTTTATATCCAATGAAAAATTTCATTGGATACATAGCAGTTTGACAAAAACTTATTTTGATCATTGAGAAGCAGAATATTACCTTAACAATAGAATGTGGTTAAAACGTAAAGCTGATTTGTACCGAGTTATCACCCTGTAGTGTTGTGTACCACCTTAACTGAATTAATCTGTCACACGTATGCTATTTAAAGTGTTTTAAGAAGTTTTTATGTTTTGTAGTTAGAATGTGTTGGTAATGTTGAAAGTGGATTTACCTCAATGTGTTGGAGTCCTGACCTAGAGTTACTGGTATTAACTACAGGTAATTATGTTAACTGAATTTGATATGAGCTTCAGATATTTGTCTCTATTATATAACTTCCATATGAAATCAAACTAGAATGATATATTTATGCCATTAGAGTCAGACATATAGCTGGATCCATTACTGTCAGTCCCTGAATCCCAAACTTGAGGTTGCCAACTGCAATTTAAAATATCCTGTTACATCTGAATAAAATTCTACTCTTTTTTTCCACACACAATACACATTTATTGACAACAATTCATAGTGTAATCCTAGTGCATTTAATCTTTATCCTATTGGTAATTGCAGAAACAACTAACCAATGCAGGCCACAACCTTATGTTTGAGTTTCAGGAACTGACAGTAATGGAGCCTGTTTTATATCCGACTCTAACGGCAATATGTGATATATTGTTTATTCCAGCAGATCATAAATTGAATCTGATATAATTTTTCTTATCACAAGTAAAAATTCATTTAAAAGAAAGAATGTGAGATGACATTTATCTCATGATGAGTGAAAAGTTTGTTGATTGTTGAACAGTAGTTATTGTAAAGACTGTATGAATCGATCAGGTAACTTATAAAGAATTAACAGGTATAAATATGTAATTTTTGCTAGTAAATTTAAAAGTATGGATAGTTGTAATGTGTATAATTTTGTTTGTAGGACAAGACACCTTGATAATGATGACCAGAGAGTTTGATCCTGTGACCGAGAAATCACTACATCCTGAACAATTTGGATCAGGTAAAAATTATACATTTGGATCAGGGTATAAACTATACAATTGGATCAGGTCATAAACTATAATTAAGATCAGGTGATGAACTATACATTTGAATCAGGTAATAAACTATACATTTAAATCAGGTAATAAACTATACATTTGGATCAGGTAAAAAAAAACTATACATTAGGATCAGGTAATAAACTATACACTTGGATCAAGTAAAAAAAACTATACATTTGGATCAGGTGTAAACTATACATTTGGATCAGGTAATAAACTTTACATTTGGATCAGGATATAAACTATACATTTAGATAAGGATATAAACTATACATTTAGAGGTTATAAACTATACATTTGAATCCGGTAATAAACTTTACATTTGGATCAGGTAATAGGGTGCTATAAACAGTTTCGTATAAAAAACTAGGGGTTATTCCCCAACTAAAAATAGACATGGAGGGAAGTCCCTTTTTATCAACATAATTGGTGAAAAAGTATCATGTTTTTTGTATTTGGTTGTAAAGATATGTTAATTAACTTCAATTAAAGCAGGTTGAATGATTAAAATAATTTAAAAAATTAGATAAAATATACATGTTTTGAGGGGAGACAACACTGTAAACAGTCTGTTTTTTTGGCAGTGAAAATTGAAAACTTATTTGCAGCCACTGTAGCTCTTTTCAGAGCAGGCGAACGTACCCTGAAGCAAGAATTTCTTGAAAGACCAGGTAAAAATCTATGAAATTCATACAATTTTGATTATGAAAAATGTGCAGGTATCATGTCTTCAGGGGTGTGCACATGACCTGATTTCAGGTTTTTTAAGCTTAAATTAGGCAATGTTTTTCCCAGTTTCTCTGGATAAAACTTTTTTATACTATTAAAAGTACACTTTTTTTTATTCCATTATAAACTAAAGAACATTCTGATTCCAGTGATATCTAGTTTTATACAAGTATCTTTATTAATCAGTCCACCACTAAGGGTCACTTATACATGGTCCCTCAAAATATGACGTCATAGAAAAAAACTGTTGATTGCACCCATAAACAATATATTTGGATCAGGTAAAAACTGTACATTTGGATCAGGTTAAAAAACTATACATTTGGATCAGTAAAAAAACTGTACATTTGGATCAATTAATTTACTATACATTGGAACCAGGTAATAAACTATACATTTTGGTAAGATAATAAAAGATACATTAGAATCAAGTTATAAACTATACATTTGAATCAGGTTATACACTTTACATGTGAGTCAAGTAATAAACTATTCATTGGAACCAGGTGATAAACTTTACATTTGGATCAGGTAATAAACTATACATTTGGATCAGGTATATACTTTACATTTGAATCAGGTAATACACTTTACAGTTGAGTCAAGTAATAAACTAAACATTTGGATCAGGTAGTAAACTATACATTTGTATCAAGTTATAAACTATACATTTGAATCGTGTTATAAACTAAACATTTGAATCATGTTATAAACTATACATTTGAATCAGATAATAAACTATACATTTGGATTGGGTAGTTAACTATATTTGGATCAAGTTATAAACTATACATTTGAATGTTATAAACTATACATTTGAATCATGTTATAAACTATACATTTGAATGTTATAAACTATACATTTGAATCAGATAATAAACTATACATTTGGATCAGGTAGTTAACTACATTTGGATCGGGTTATAAACTATACATTTGGATCAGGTAGTTAACTACATTTGGATCGGGTTATAAACTATACATTTGGATCAGGTAGTTAACTACATTTGGATCGGGTTATAAACTATACATTTGGATCAGGTAGTTAACTACATTTGGATCGGGTTATAAACTATACATTTGGATCGGGTAGTTAACTACATTTGGATCGGGTTATAAACTATACATTTGGATTGGGTAGTTAACTACATATGGATCAGGTTATTAACTATACATTTGGATCAGGTAGTTAACTACATTTGGATCGGGTTATAAACTATACATTTGGATCAGGTAGTTAACTACATTTGAATCGGGTTATAAACTATACATTTGGATCAGGTAGTTAACTACATTTGGATTGGGTTATAAATTATACATTTGGATCAGGTAGTTAACTACATTTGGATCGGGTTATAAACTATACATTTGGATTGGGTAGTTAACTACATATGGATCAGGTTATTAACTATACATTTGGATCAGGTAGTGAACTACATTTGGATCAGGTTATTAACTATACATTTGGATCAGGTAGTGAACTACATTTGGATCAGGTTATTAAGTATACATTTGATTCATTTGTTATCAGCTGCAATTCTGATTATTCTGTCAAATACATATCAAATAATTTCAGATGGTAAGACTTTTGATATAAATATTACAAGTACTTTTGTGAAGAGGGAATGAGGTGAATTTTTCAATGAATTAATTTAACAAATAATAGACAATTACCTGTATCAGATAATCAGTTATTACTTAACCATAATCACATGTTGCATCATTTATTACTTTTGTATTATATGATAAATATCAAGCACAAATCCACTGTTGTTGTCATAATCAAATATTTCTGTTTTAGCGGAGTTTGTCACAGTTGGTTGGGGTAAGAAGGAAACACAGTTCCATGGGTCTGTAGGGAAACAGGCAGCTACAATTAAACCTGAGGTGAGTACAACAGCCTGCTACAGTCAAATTTTAAGGCTGTAAATAAAGAACAGCCACCAGTCACACATGAAATCAGTAAAAACAGACTTACATTCAAACCTAAGAAAATTATGTTTATACTGAGAAATTAAGGTAAAATTCGAGTCTTGTATCAGAAGATAAAAATAATATAGAAACATAGAATAGTTTTGAAAAGTAAGAATTATGATACTACCATTATTTGGGTGCTGGAATTGCAGAATCCTTTCAAAATTATTTTATTTGAAAATTGAATAAGAGAATATTCTATTGACATTACCATTTCTGTATGAAGAACATCTCACCTTGTTAACTCTTGATCATTTAAGAAAAATCTGGTGTTAAGCCAGAAAGCAAATGTTTAAGTAAAAATTCACAATATAAATTATGTTATCTGATATAAATGTCGAAAGGGTGTTTATATTAGATGTATTAAACTAATTTTTATACAACCGCAAAACATTCTGCAGTCGTATATTGGTATCACGCCGTCGTCAGCGTCGTCCAAAGAAGTTTCCTGACAATAACTTATGTTTAAATGCATGGATCTCTCTGACATTGTCCTACAAGGTTCTATATAATGAAGGGAAGGCTTGGTGTCAGTTTGGGGTTAATATCCCTGAACACTTAGGAATAAGTGGCCAAAAAAGGGCCAAAAATAAGCATTTTTCTAGTTTACAAACAATAACTTGTGTTTAAGTGTATGGATCGATCTGAAATAATCTTACTACAAAAGAAAGGCTGGAATTGAGTTTTGGGGTTCTTGCTCCAAGGGGGGTTTCAATAAGTGAGGGGTTATAAAAGGGGCCCAAATAAGCATTTTTGTAGTTTTCAGTCAATAACTTGTGTTTAAGTGTATAAATCTCTGAAATTATACCACAAGTTTCAATACTACAAAGGGATGGTTAAAGGGGTAATGGATCAAATCATTAAGCAATTGAGGGCAAAAATTAATATTTAAAGAATACTGTTATATATATGTTTGATTACTTGATTACCTCCCTTACACTGCTTGAAAATTATGATTAAGGAAGTGATAATTGTCTTGAGATGTGTAGCTGAAAATTTATTTTTAGAAGTTACTGTTCATTGCTGTTAATTAATATTTATTTTAACCATGACTGTAAGTCATTCTATATTTTAATACTTAATGATGTATTTAAATGAGTAGTTATTGTTTCCAAATTAAAACTTAATTAGAAATTTGAATTGAGATTATTTTTGGAATAAGGGATTGGGGGAGGTGAAAAAAATGGGGAGGGGTAGGGGTTAAATTTTTCTCATTTCAGATTTCAAAAATTAAAAAGAATTTTTCTTCAAATATTTTTTTTAGGGTATTTATATTCAACAGTATAGTGTATTGCTCAAAAGCAAAAACATATAATTTTTAAGTTCATTAGACCACATAAGAAACCTTTGCTGTGTCAACTATTTAATCACAATCCAAATTCAGAGCTGTATCAATCTTGAATGTTGTGTCCATACTTGCCCCAACTGTTCAGGGTTCGACCTCTGCGGTCGTATAAAGCTGTGCCCTGCAGAGCATCTGGTTTAAATTCAAGTGACCAAAAAATGTTCTTTATCATTCTGTCTACTTCTAAAACTGATTAGAAACTTTGATAGACTTCCCATTATAATGTATGATTATATTAAAATGTTTGTATCTGTTTACAGGATGAGAAACCAGCATTACCTTGGGATGACAGAAAACCTCGTATAAGTTGGCGTGGCGATGGACAATTCTTTGTTGTTAGTACAATATCACCTATATCAGGTAATTAATAAATTTTTTTAGTAAGAGCTGTATCATCAATTAAAATTATAAAATGTACCTCAAATTGTATCTAAACATGAACAGAAACTACTTCTTGGTGCAATATTATTTCAAAAGTTTAAAAAAAAAATATTTATAAAGTAAAAATCACCTAAATTTCAAATCATATATGTAAAAATATGGAGATGTAGTCTGAATATCAGTGATACAGCAATCTAGTATAGACTAGATGTCAAAAAATTGACCAAATATGGATTGAAGTACACCTTCAGCAATGAGCAAAGTTAATCATACAATAAAATCCTGCAACATCCATTTTCCATTAGGATGACCACTAACTTGAACACCAAAATATAAGATTGCACTCAATTTGGAATACAGGATCAATAAGCAGTCACTACTACAGAAAATTAGATTAGGTAATCACAGCTTTTGGTTGTATTATTGTTCAATGTATGTACCATAAACTTTTAATCTTGTACAAATAAGGAGATGTGGTATGAGACAGCTTTCCACCAAAGTTCAAATGAAGTGGATTTAAACAATTGTAGACAACCATATGACCTTTACAATGAGAGGATAACCCATAACATATAGTCAGCTACATAAGGCCTTGACATAAAAAATATGAAACAATTCAATTGAGAAAACTATCTGCATAATTTATGACAAAAGAATTCAGCAAAACACATCCTTACATCTGCATGTACCATCTAAAATACATCATCAATGCAACATTAATATCATCAGGAGCCAGAAAGTTACGTGTTTGGAGTAGAGAATGTGAACATGATTCTACCAGTGAAAATATTGATGGTGTAGAACATGCCCTTTGTTGGAAGTAAGTTAATCATAATTACATTTATTGGTGTAAGAATATTAGAATAAAATTTAAAGTTATGGTTAAGTTTTTAAACTACACTATAGGAAACTGTGTTCAGTCAGTTATCCTGTTTAGTGATGAGCTGTTTAAAAAGCCGTCAGTGGTACCAAAGCATAATGAAGAATATTGCAAACTTAGAGCATTGGTGCCTTCCTTTATCACATAAAAACAAACGCTTACAACTTCTTATCCCCAGCTAAGTATATATCTGGGATTTTGATTGGTTATCACGCGTCGTTACAAAACCCATAGCCCCTGGGTGTTGCTTACCCATATCCCCGGACGTTGCTAACCATTATCCTAGGGAACTTCACGCAAGTTTTCCTCGGTTCCATGATTGCTACTTGTGAAATATTGAATTCTGTAGATTATCCATGATGTTTGTAATTAAATATTTTATTCATTAACAATGGTGTCCTATTATGCCAATCATTTACATTCATTTCATTAAATGCATCACTAGACTGCCACATTTTCAAGGAATGGGACTACTGACCTAGCAATGCAAATGAACCACGTTGACGTCACACCATCTATGACGTAACTCTCACAACATTGAGCTCCAAATTTGACTCAATCCAATTTCTCTGTCTCCGTATTAAAAACGTCTTATATTTGACTACCTGTAGGGTTCTATCAAAGGTAGTACCCTACAACACATAAAAAATATGCAAAATTTCTAAATTTCAATAAAACTTTTTTTAGATAATGAAAAAAACTTCACGTTTTCACGTTACACTTTGTACCCGAATTTTTATAAAACTCGTCTGATTCGGACTAAGACCGGGGATAAATTCATAATCTACGTTCGCATCCGTAGATATAGATATATCGGTACCCTGTACACCCTCCGGCTACGCCTCATGGTGTACTGGGGTACTTCAGGGTGTTAAAATATCCATATCTATGGATATGAACGTGATAAGTCTATAGCCTAACCCAATTAGTGCCGAAACCCTGAAAGAAACCTGATATGTTACCATTCTTCACTTTGTAATAAGTTTTCATTAGAACTATATATGAGTTAACTAGTAAAGTAAAATTGTAGAATTTTTACAAACCTACAGGTTTTATTTCTCTTTGTGTCATAATATCTTGAAAAATCAAATGATGAACACATATTTAATGTGATCCCTTAAAGAAAAGAATGGTGTCTACTGTATGGCATCCTCTTAATTATGTAATGACTTATCAAATTGAAAATATATTTGATCACTATGATAATGACTATAAGCCTCACAGTTTTGTAATTAAGAATATTCTAATGCAATTTTTTTTGATTTTTTATAATAGACCTTCAGGAAGTCTTGTTGCATCATCAATGAGAAAACCAAATCGCCATGAGATTATTTTCTTTGAGAAGAATGGATTAAGACATGGAGAGTTTACATTACCGTTTGGAGTTAAAGAAGTAGAGGTATGTTATTATGCTGTTAGCATGCATTCAATTGCTATTTACATGAAAATTTCATGAATACTTATCTGCAAATTTATATGGCAATTTTTTCCCCACAAGAGGATTTAATACATATCTTATGCATGTCATAAGTATTTTTGTCTAATCTACCAATGTTTGACGTGAGTATATATGTGGCTCCAACCTCTGAGGGTTTGGTGTGTGACATTCTGATCTGACTTGATTTTAATGGACCAGTTACCTGAAAACTTTTTAAATGTTCAAAAACGACTGACTTAAAAAAAAAATATGACATTTTGATCGAAAAGGTGAATACCCTATTATATATATAGACTTAAAAGCAGTTTTCACTACATTGAATTAAAAGCTTACCTCTATAAAAGTAGGTAATTTCAAAAAGATTGATATAAAGTAGGAAGATGTGGTAGGATTGCAATGAGACAAATCTATTTCTTTATTGGAGTATGATCTTGTTAGCACCACCTTGTACAAAAATGTATTTATTTTGTTTAATATCTGACTCATATATAACATCTTGAACAGATAAACCTATTTTCATTAAAAGGTAAAAGAGGTTCTATGGAACATTGATTCTACTGTACTGGCTGTCTGGTGTGAAGATATGGCTACAGAGGATAAAATCTCCAGTAAATCTTATGGTATGCATATATCAAAATTACTAATAATATAGCACAATATATAGATGAAATTTTTAAAATTATAATTTTATTAATTGTATCTGTACGGCTAGTAAAAAAATATGTTATTTATATACTGTTATTCTAAGTTAATGCAACACATTGCAGTCCTCCCTGAAAATAGTTGCACATTTTCATTTAAGCCATGTATCAATATAAACAAAGCAGCAACAATTTTTTTCAAGGAAGGGAGAAGGTGGTTTAGCACTAAATATAAAAATGTATCTGCGTTACTGGAGATATTATTTTTTCCTTTCATATAAAAATGAAGATTTGGTATGAGATCCATTGAGACAACTCTTCTCAAGAGACCAAATGACACAGAAATTAACAGCTATACGTTCAGTATTTGTCAATGAAAATATTTATTTATTTTTCAGTACAACTATGGACAGTTGGAAACTATCACTGGTACTTAAAACAGAGTTTATATTTTAATTCTGACAAACCAACATCTGTAATATGGGACCCTGAACATGCCTACAAACTTCATATTGTGTCGTCTGCTGGAAAATACTCACAGTTTACATGGTCCTGGGCCACAAACTGTAGCTGTGGAAAAACAGAAAATGATCAAGCTCTTGTAGCTGTTATTGATGGTGGTGAGAAATATTAATTTTGCATGCTGTCATTGTGTTTATGAAAAAAAATGTAAAAAAGAAAAATATGGTGTGGTACTATATAAAATACAAATAAATATGAGGACATATAAGCTGAATAATTATAGTATAACTAATCGCCGTATTTGAATATCAAAAATAAGACAACGCGTAACCGAACGACGCATGGATTAAACGAGTGCGCAGCACGAGTTTAATCCATAGCGGCGTTCGGTCACAAGTTGTCTTATTTTTGATATTCAAATACGACGATTAGTTATTCTTTTTATTACATTGGCAAATGGCTTTTTTTTTCATGAAATTAATGTAGAAAATGTAAGGAACTATATCTTTTTCCTACGCATTGACAATTTGTTTTGATCCGACATTATCGTCGTCTTGACAACGCCTATTGTTGTATGACGTCAGAGAGTGAAATAACCACGTTTATTTCACATGTGAAATTATCGGTTTTTATTTAACTGGGAAATCAATGTAATTCATTGCAACCAATGTAATAAATTGATTTAGACTGAGACTCCAGAAAGTATCTTAACACATTTGTTTATGAAATGTTATATTCTATTGTGATCAAATAATCAAGTTATTTTATGATTCAACTTTTTAATACTATTTATCTTGGGGGTTTATTTTACAGATCAAGTCTTGTTATCACCAATGAGAAATATGGTTGTGCCACCTCCTATGTCTGCTTATAGTTTACAATTACCATGTGCTGTCAATCAAGTGATATTCTGTTGTCATGGCAACACCAACGATTTGGCAGTCCTCCTTGAAAATAGTCAGATAGCAATGTATACATTTAATGGTAAGTGTTTTTATTGACTTTCTATTCTCATTTGAGGATTTTTATTAGTAAAACCCATGTTGTGTTTTTAAACTGCTTTAAGAAAAAACAATTATTTGTTCATGTTCTCATGATAATTGCTTTCAGTTTGTTGTAAGTGGCCTAAGTGAAATGTACAATCTATCAGTTCAACAACATTTTTAGTTACAAATGTATATACAGCATATCTTTGTGAGTACTACATGTATCCATACATCTTCTTGATTTCTCCTTGTTCTGATTGTCTGCTATATTTACAGAATCTCAGACAGTAGATGGCACCGTAAAGTTTGATGGAGCTGGAGGTGGAAGTTTTGCCGTCTGCTGTAAAACTCCAGTACTCAAAGGCATTTACAGGTTATTTTCTCTTTATTTATTTTTAAAAACAACAAATATATACAAAAAAAAAAGATTATTTTACCTACTTGGACAAATTTTTGACTATGTATGGCAAATTTTACCAGATTTTATGACATATATAAGGTGTCAGTCCAATTTTATTTTGATTTCAAGTTTTTTTTTTTTTTTTATTTCATTCAATTGTGAGATAAATAGTTGCTTATACCTACATCATTTGATCTCTGATAGATGTTTGTCTCATCAACAATCATACCACTTCTTATTTTATATTTTTTGGTTTCACAATATGTGGAATATAAATATATTTATATACCTGATGATCTTTTTTTATAGGATTGAGGGTCTGCCTGAGGGTTTTAACCAGAATCCTTTGTCAGTTAGTCATGTGACCTGGTTGAATGAAGATAACATTATATTGGTTTTAGTTGACCAGTCCATTGGTGACCACTCTATTATCTGTAATGGAAATATTCAGAAAGAAGATGCCATAATCAAGATAAGGTATTCTAGTGTTTTTTTTGTTTGTTTTTTTTTCTGTGATAAAAAATTAAAAAAATCTATGTGGGCCTTTTTGATTATACTTGTTTTGTTCCAGTTGGCTCATATAAGTTGTATAGGGCATATTCAAATTTTGATTTATTCATTTATAATTGCAAATATACAACTAACAGCAATAATGCGTGATACATCATTTCTGGCATCATGTCTTTCACTGGACAAGCTCGTCAATTTTACACGTCTTTATAGCAGCGTCATTTAACATAGAAGTCATGTCTGTATCCTTGATCTATTAAAAGTATTCCAGCAGGTTTTTATCAATGTTATTCCTGTACATATTGTAATAAGATATTACCTGTAAACATTAGAATATAAGATTTAATCATAACATTGTTCCTACCATTGCTTTAGTGTCTTTATTAACAGTATTTTTCATTTGATTTTTGTAGTAAATATTTAAGTCTATATTTTTTTTGTTATAACCATTTTACATTGTAATAGTAATAATTGATAATTGTTATGATGTGCAAGAACAAATTAAATGAAAATAAGCTATTTTATTGCATAGCAATATAATATTTCCCACAGAAACTAACCAAAAGTAAGGGTGCAATATTGCACTAGTGCAATAAATCTTTAAAATTAATGACGTCATCAACGACAATATCTTAGTTTAAACCAATTTTTACTTTCAAATATTATATTTCTATACAATAAAAAGGTTATTGCATGAATATTGGGGAATATTGTCCCTCATAGAACATATATTGCACTCGCAAGATCGTGCAAAATAAAATTCTTCTCAAGACAATATTCCCCAATATTCATGCAATAAACCTATACTATAAGATTAAAATAAATATATATTACCTATCCACAGTTCAACATCAGATTTGGAAGATCATGCATTCAAACTTGCTGTCAGTAATGATTCAGGGCATGTTGGTATACAGTTACCCGATGGCTCCTTACTCAAATATGATCCAGGTAAGCTATTGCTTTTGATACTTTTACAGCTGATTTCATTCGAGTGTGTAGCCAAAGGTATTATCTTTGGTTAGCTTGTGTGTTAGCTGAACCATGAAGTCATTATTAGGTCAGGTAGACTACCCTTTTTTCAAAGAAGCCTTATCCAACAGACAGATATATTGGTTATCTGCTGGACTAGTCTTGCTACTCTTAAAGAAAGGTAGTTTACCTGACCTAACAATGACTTCACGGTTTAGCTAACAAGCAAGCTTACCAAAGATATTACCTTTGGCTTCACACTCAATGAAATCAGCTGTAAAATATAATGTTTTGAAACCACTGTATTGTATATATATGTTTTGTAATTAGATGCATATTCCTGTACATATTTTGCACTCTCTCTGTACCTATAATGGTTTACTTTTATAATTGTTATTTGGATGGAGAGTTGTCTCATTGGCACTCATACCAAATCTTCCTATATCTATGCATCTGCAATGGTTATAAGAATAACGATATTGAACTGCAAAATGGTAGTATTTCGCATTTTTTATTTAGAAGTAAATAAATACAAAGGATGTAAAAAGATATCCCTTTAAAGCAAAACATGTTACTCAATATTATTTATGATAAGTATAATGATTTTTAGCTCACCTAGTGAGCTTTTCTCATTGCTTGGTTAACTTTACAAATATCTTTTCGAACTAAACTAGTGGGCTAAATTTAACAAAACTTGGCCACAATTATCATTGTATCTTGTTTTTAAATTGTCCTAAATAGAGAAAATCTGATAAATGTTTAATTTTATATTTTACAGTAAATGAAAGTATAATGCCATGGGAAGATAACTCTGGACAAGAAATAAATTTTCCACTTCCATGTACACAGATGGCAGTTTGTGATATAGGTGGTCAGGTAAATTTCTTAAGTTTGAAATATAGTTAAAAATGATTTTAAATAAAACTTGCATTATAGGTTTAACAAATCAATGAAGATACTGTATAAACCAGAACTGGGGTTAATTCAGGTGTTCCAGAAATGCAAATTCCTGTTCCTTTGGTATGTTGGTTCTGTTAAAATCAGTAGATGGAGAAGGCGAGTTAACAACATCATACTGAAGGGGTTTGACAATTTCTCCTTCAATTCAAAATAAAATTATTGCTCTTTATTTATTTTAATACTTTAAATAGATTTATGTTTAGCTTATTTTCCTGTATAAAAGTTTTTTGCTTCAGTTTTTTTTTTTATACGCCTGTTTATGGGACATATTATGGTATACCATTGTCTGTCCGTCCGTTGTCAACATGTTGGACAATAACTCAAAAATGATTGAACCAATTCGCTTGAAACTTTTGTGAATTGTTAATATCTATTGACTTCAGCTCCCTTTTGTGTTTTATAGATTTAAGATTTTTAAGATTCCATGTTTTGGGTTTTTTCATTAAAAAATGGTGATTTTCCAGTTCACGATAATAACTCAAAAACACTTTCACCAATTTACAAGAGACTTTAGTGAATTGTTTGTATCTATTTCCATGAGTTCCCTTTTGATTTTTATAAATTTAAGATTTTACGTTTCTGAGTTATGGGTTTTTATTGTCGAGCCTACTTTTTGTTGCAGAAAGCTCGACATAGGGATAGTGATCCGGCGGCGGCGGTGTTAGCTCACTTCTTAAAAGCTATTTATTTTAGAAGGTGGAAGACCTGGATGCTTCATATTTTGTATATAGATGCCTCATGTTACGAAGTTTCCGTCAGTCACATGTCCATTGTCCTTGACCTCATTTTCATGTTCAGTAACCACTTGAAAAAAAAGTTCAGATTTTTTGTAATGTTAAATTCTCTCTTACTGTAAGTAATAGGATAACTATATTTAGTATGTGCGTACCTTGCAAGGTCCTCATGCCAGTCAGACAGTTTTCACTTGACCTCGACCTCATTTCATGGATCAGTGAACAAGGTTAAGTTTTGGTGGTCAAGTCCATATCTCATATACTATAAGCAATAGGTCTAGTATATTCGATGTATGGAAGGACTGTAAGGTGTACATGTCCAACTGGCAGGTGTCATCTGACCTTGACCTCATTTTCATGGTTCAGTGGTTATAGTTAAGTTTTTGTGTTTTGGTCTGTTTTTCTCATACTTTATGCAATAGGTTTACTATATTTGTTGTATGGAATGATTGTAAGGTGTACATGTCTAGCGGGCAGATGTCATCTGACCTTGACCTCATTTTCATGGTTCAGTGGCTATAGTTAAGTTTTTGTGTTTTGGTCTGTTTTTCTCATACTTTATGCAATAGGTTTATTATATTTGTTGTATGGAATGATTGTAAGGTGTACATGTCTAGCGGGCAGATGTCATCTGACCTTGACCTCATTTTCATGGTTCAGTGGTCAAAGTTAAGTTTTTGAGTTTTGGTCTTTTTATCTAATACTATATGTCATAGGTCAACTATATTTGGTGTATGGAAATATTTTATGATCTATATGTCAGTCGTGTAGGTTTTATTTGACCGTGACCTGGTTTTCACGGTTCATTGCTCAGTGTTAAGTTTTTGTGTTTTGGTCTATCTTCTTAAACTATAAGCAATAGGTCAACTATATTTGTTGTATGGAAGCATTGTTAGCTGTACCTGTCTGCCTGTCATACGGTTCAACTGACCTTGACCTCATTTTCATGGTTCATGTTAAGTTTATGTGACAGTCGTAATAAAGCTTTATATTTAGGAGTATCAACATAATATCAATGATTAGTAAAGAAGGCGAGACATTTCAGTGTGTGCACTCTTGTTCATTAAAATAAAGTGTTTTTTTTCCAGTTTTCAGACTGCTTTCTGCAGTTTTCATGAAACTGGTGAATTGTTTATATCCATTTACGTAAGCTCCTTTTAGATTTTTAAAATTTTAAATCTTACATTTCCGAGTTATGTGATTGTATTCATAAAAATGGGGATCATTTTCAGTTTTCCGTCAATGCTTTGATCGGTTATCATGAAACTTTGGTGACAGGTTTATATCTATTAAGATAACCTCCTTTTAATTTTTTGATGAATTTCTGATATGACATTGAGATGTTATTGAACTTTCTTCTTTGAAAAATCGACGGGTGTATTATGCGGTTATGGCACAGCAGTTTATTATAATTTTTCCTAAGATAAGAAATTGTTACTACAGTATTATCATAAAATTACATTATGGGATATTGAAATTTACTGTGAAAGTACTTTAATTCGTGGGTATCAATTTTCGTGGTTTGAGCCATATTTACATGTTCGTGGGTTTTTAAATACGTGGATTTCAGTTTTCTTATAAAAAAATAATTGAAAAATTAAAGCCTTTAGAAATAAAGGTTACAAATAGTCTGGATTGAAGGACATTGCAAAGTAAACATTGACCTGTGTAAATCGTAGTGACAACACTAATTAACCCAAGATAAAGTGATCAACAGATTAAGGACCATCAAAGGTGTTAATTAGGCCATAAACATGTCACCTAAAGAAATCAGTATCATAAACAAATGCTATAAACGTATCTTGAATTGTCAAATAATTCTTACCAAAATCAAGCCCAGCATGAAATTATCATTTCCCATATGTACGAGAACTATTAGGATATAAAATGAACACTTTATCATACTAGCATATCAATACCGGAAATCTGACTTTCATCGAAAAAAAAAATATTTTTATGAGAATTAAAAGATCAGAAATTGTACTGCTAGGGTTATTAAAGATTAAATGGGTATAATCCTGCATGCAGTTGTAGTTTTGTGACTGCTATCAAAGTATTCTCAGATTCGAGGATATTCAATATATTCTCTAGATATTATCAGTAGTCAAACCTTCATGGGGATCTTTCCATGTCTTGATTTGGACAATGGTCGTTTTATTTCGTTGGACATTTAAATTTGTGGATAAAGTCGTCCACGAAAACCACGAAAATTGGTACCCCACGAATAAAAGTACTTTCTCAGTAATAGATGTGCCAAGAGTTAACTCCCCTTAAACTGTATCCAATGCTGAATAAGACTATAAATGTACAAGACTTAGAATTGTTTTTATCTAATTCAAATTTTATACAGATTTTTTGTTTTTATAAAGGAAGTTGTGTTAGGACTCACAGACAGATACAGATTTTATGTGAATAATATTGAGGTATATATAAACATGTATTTAAATGAGAAAAACTATTAAATGACAAGTTAATTTAATATAATTAAAGTTAAAAAAAGAAAACAACAATGCACAATTGATACAATGGAGACTACATGTAAATTATGGGATAGATCCACAAAATTCAATTAGTTGGTTGGATTTTTTTTTGCTTGAGTGTATTTCTAATACATTTTATTCATCATTAGCCTTTTTAAAAAAAAAAACAACAATTGTGTGTTAAATATTTTGTATGTAGTTGAAAATTTTAAATAACTTACTTGTGAATTGAATGGATCTATTACAGGTAGCTACAAACTGTACATCCTTTGCCTTACATGATGAATTCCTGCTACTGACCACTTTGTCTCATACATGTCGATGCATCTGTAGGAAAACTAAAGTGGATGGTAAGTTATTTTACTCTGAGGCAGTTACTTATGGGGAGACAATCAGATATGGAACAATGGTGCTTTATTTCCTGTTGCTACCAAACAATTTAATTTACTGGGGAGAAAATAATGCTTTTGTTATTGCCATATGAAATTGAATCACAATATGTGAATTTTATCTGAAATATTTAATCAGGTTTAAGTGTCATGTTCTTTTTTAGATGAATTGTTGTTGCATTAACATGATTAGAGAGTAAGTGTTTTTAAGTTTAACTATTTAACATTTGCTAAATTAAAAAAAAATGTTTTGATTATAGTATTGCCAACCTTATCAGACGGCAAAGAACATCCCTTTGATGAAAGTATCCGGAGAGTAGAACGAGGGTCTAGAATTGTACATGTAGTCTCAGAGGACACCAAACTGATCTTACAGATGCCTAGAGGGAACTTAGAAACTATCCATCCAAGAGCTTTGGTACTGTCAGCAGTAAGGAAAGCACTAGATAGGTCTGTCAAGTATTTTGATAGTTGATATTTTGTCAAAGATAAACAAAGGAACAGTGCTTTGATTGCTGTTCTTTGTCTCAAAGTAACAGTGTGACCTTCAACACAGAGCAAAACTAATGTTCTATTTTCTACCTAGCGTCAGATAAGGAAAAATAGTGCATGTTTTGGTTAAACTTCATTCTTGTTTCCCTTACACTTTATGAGAGTCTTTTTTTTTGGTTCAAGGTATGAAGTATGACATGATAAGATTAGTGGAAGAATTATAAAAAGGGATATAAAGTTAAGGATGTCAACTTGGTGTAGAACTACTACACAAGTAATAGACATTTTAAAATCCCTCTAATTTATTATCTGGTATTAGATAATAGTTTCATTACTTATATCTCATTTACTACATTTACAAATAAATAAACAATAGTCTAATCGTTCAGTTGATAAACACCTATTTGATATAAATTACTACATAGTCAAAACACATTAAACAACAATACCATTTTGTAATTGTAAAGAAAACATGCAATATTTAGTATGAACATTCAAAACATTATAACTTCTTCAAGGGGAGTTCAAAAGAAATAGATTTTACAAGAAGAATGTTCTATCAGAAAATTGATGATTCAAGTATCATTTTAGTATTCGACTTGGTGTTAAGCTTGGAAGTAATTATCAGTAATATTATTTTACAGAATGAATTTTAAGGCAGCAATGATTTTAATGAAGAAACACCGGATAAATCTGAACCTAATGTTTGATCACAACCCAAAAGTATTCCTGGACAATGTGAAGGAGTTTGTTCAACAAGTGGAGTCAGTTAACAACATCAATTTATTTATCTCAGATTTATAGTAAGTTACTGTGTATTTATTATTATTCGTTGGATACCAATTTCGGTGGATTTTGTTGGTACAGGTGAACCATGAAATTGAATGTTCAACAAATAACAAATTTTCTATAGGCTTGTATACAAATTTTGAAAAAACCTTGAAATTAAATATCCACAAAACATGTAAGTTTTCCTTAATCCACGAAAATTTGTAACCAGGAGAAGAAATGAATCCACAGTATTCATTTGTAGAGTGAAATTTGTTTGAAATGGATCCTTCTGGGACTAATTTTTATGGTCCCGCAACAAAGTTGTCGGGGACATATAGTTTTACCCTTGTCCGAAATTTCCGTAATTCTGAAATTCCGTAATTTCGAAATTCCGTAATTTCGAAATTCCGTAATTCCGAATTCCGTAAATCTGTCATTCCGCAACAAACCATTATATGTTTTTTTTTTCTAAACGGCTTTAGATATTGGACTGATTTTTGGAATGTGTGTTAACCATGGTGAGTTACAGATCAAGTATGAGTTTTGTTCCGCTTCACTAATTTTTGTCGAAATTACGGGCTTTGGACTTTGAGAAATTGTTGAAAATCTCAGTTATAAATGTTTTTTTAAGGCCTTAAGATTTTGAGAACATTTAGTATATGTGAGACTACCATCTTGTTAGTGTCCCCCATGTGTTGTTGAAATTGTAGATTTTTCAAATTTTTGGAACAGGGCCATTCTTGTCGTTTTGACACATCTTGTTTTTATTATTCCTGATGTCAAATAATAAAGAGAATTCTCGAGGATAGCTATTTCCTTGGAAAAAGAAATTATATGGAAAATTGCATTGTAAGGGGTCCTATACCTACAGTTTTGTTAGATTTTATTAGGAGAAAAACAGTTTAAAAGTACAATAAACAATAAACAATCATAAATAAAGTGGTTCACACTAAAAAAAAAAAAAATTATATACAATGATGAAAAAAAGAACTATTAATTAATTTTTAAATAAAAATGGTTACTTTAATTATAATAATAAATTTTCTGAAAATGTATTTGAAATTTCAGTGCAGAAGATGTAACTGTGACAATGTATACAGCAGCCTATCAGAAAACAGCAGACGACAAAGAATTCCCAAATAAGGTTAATACTGTCTGTGATGCTGTTAGACAAGCATTGATTGATAATAATGAAAACAAGTAAGTTTACATGAAGAATTATTACTGATGTTTTATATTGAATATTTGTTGTGAGGGCTAGTATAAAGGATTGACAAGATCATATACAGAAATGTAATTTATTATATAAGGTATGAAAATATCATTTTCTTTACAATAATTTTTTTCTGAAATATCATAAAAATTCATGCAAAAAGTATCTAATGCACAGTTTTGAACACTATTGAAAACATATAAATGTCATTTACGGTTTTTTTTTCTAAAAAGTTTTAATAACTTGTTTTAAAAATTTGAATTATTTTAAGTTAAATGAACTTCTCATTGATTAAACAATATCTAAATAGTTTACTCTTTTTCTAGTTTTCATAAACGGGAAGCTTAATACAAAAATTTATGATAAAAGAGATGATTTTTCATTTCCTATTGTTAATTATCCATTTTTAGATGGTGACGTTCCCTTGTCACCATCTTATGGTGTTTATATATCTCAACTTGTACGATTCGCTCGTGTATGTAACAATGTATTAGATTTTAGCGAGAGAAATTTATGTATTACTGAAAAATTATTACACCAGGGTTTTCGATATCACAAACTGGTCAAAACATTTACTAAATTTTATCACCGGTATAAGGAAATAATTCGTAAATATAACTCAACATGCAGACATCTTATACGTTCAGGTATTTCACATCCAAAATTTTATGGAAATATTCTTTATAAAGCACAAAAATGTCAGTATTCTCCTCAGAAACTAACAAAACCTTTAAATAGACTTATTAAAAGGGGATATAGTTACGATACTGTTGTCAGGTCATTAAAGATTGCATATTTTGGCTTTAACATTGATTCACTGATAGGGTCTTTGCATCGGAACTAAACACATTTATTTCTAAAAAAACAGTTGTTGGCATGACACGGGTTATGTTCTTCTCATATATTTTATGATAGTATGATACTAAACCCCTAACGGGAGGGATTGTACCTGATATTCATATGATGAAGACATAATCTTTCAATCAGTTTAATTGAGGTCTGGAGCTGGCATGTCAGTTAACTGCTAGTAGTCTGTTGTTATTTATGTATTATTGTCATTTTATTTATTTTCTTTTGTTACATCTTTTGACATTAGACTCGGACTTCTCTTGAACTGAATTTTAATGTGCGTATTGTTATTGTTTTACTTTTCTACATTGGCTAGAGGTATAGGGGGAGGGTTGAGATCTCATAAACATGTTTAACCCCGCCGCAATTTTGTGCCTGTCCCAAGTCAGGAGCCTCTGGCCTTTGTTAGTCTTGTATTATTTTAAATTTTAGTTTCTTGTGTATAATTCGGAGTTTAGTATGACGTCCATTATCACTGTACTATTATGCATATTTTAGGGGCCAGCTGAAGGACACCTACGGGTGCGGGAATTCTCGCTACATTGAAGACCCATTGGTTGCCTTCGGCTGTTGTTTGCTCTATGGTCGGGTGGTTGTCGCTTTGACATATTCACCATTTCCTTTCTCAATTTTACTCTGTTCATTTATCATTTCCTTAAAAAGACAATATTAAATAAAATCTCTATTATATCTGTTTCAGATATTTACTGTCAATACTGGTGACCTATGTAAGGAAAACTACACCTGAACTAGAGAAAGCATTGCTTTTAGTAAGAGCACTCAGAGGTTTGTAAATTAGGAAAACTTAAATGTTACCTTAATAAGTTTTCAAAACAGATTAAAAGAGTACTAGACTGACTTTATCAACAACAAAATAGTTGTGAATCATCTTTTGAACAATGTAAAGTTGATAAATAAAACAATAGACCTTTAGTTAATTATTAAGAAACATTTGCAAAAATATACAGAAAACCACATTTAAACTTTAACATGGCTATGGAGATTCCTATAGAGCTGGGAAAGATATCAGGTGCCCCAGAATATAGGTTTTTCATTCCCAGCATGCAACATCAGATATGTGTCTTTTTTCTCCACATATATGACACATTCCTGTTACAAAGTAATTCTCCTTCTTCAGATTCTCTTATAAAAATGACATAGATATTTTGTATATACAAAGATGAATACCATTTTTTATAGGCCACTTCATATTTTGATACCTCTTGTTTTATCACTAGTTATTTAACGTTATTTCTTAGAGATTAATAATGAACGTTGTGATCAGCTTACATACTGTAATATATTTATTAACTTCCACATGTTCATATGACAGAGAAGCCTCTTGATCAAGTTGTAGTTAGTGCAGAAGAAGCCCTGAAGTATTTACTGTTCCTTGTTGATGTCAATGAAATGTATGATGTGGCATTGGGAACATATGACTTTGACCTTGTACTTATGGTGGCAGAAAAGTCACAAAAGGTAATTTTAAACCAAGATAAATAGTTGTTAAAAAGATACATAGTTTTTCAATTCTAGCAAAATCACTTTTTTAAGTTAAATCTCAAATTTTTATTTCTTTTACATTTTTAAGAAGAAAACTCTGGTGCCAATGTAGATATTATTAGTTATCTTGGTGTAATCAGGGGTGTACAGAATTTTACACCGTTGTTGAAAATTCATACACCCTGAGGCGCAGCCGAATGGGTGTATGAATTTTCAACAACGGTGTAAAATTCCGTACACCCCTGATTACACCAAGATAACGAATTTATTTCTTATGAACAATTCCTTTACTCATTTTAAAATCAGGATGTAAAATTGTAAAAATGGTGATAAAAATTTTCCAAGCGTAATATTTTTTCAATGTCCATGTTGCTGCAAATTGTCAAATACTTTTTTACTTTATTTTTGGAAAAATTCAGAAAATTTTTGTGTTCTTTTGAGTTTACAAAAAAATGAAAAAAACTTAATATTTGTTTTAATTTTAAAAAATTTTTTTTTTTTTAGCATTTTCTTAACATTTTTTTCTTTATTTTGGCAAAATTTTATTTTTTAATATTTTTTAAAATTTTGGCAAAATTTTATTTATCCCCGGGTGAACAAGGGTGGGGTGTTATTTACACCGGGGTAGTCAACCAATCAGATTGCAGTATTTTTGCTGCATAAGAAATAAGAAGTTTTATATCAATTTCAATTGATTATTTTACCTTTAAACCAAATATAAGTAAATCACTTGAAATTTTAAATTAAATTTCATCTGCTGAGTAAATGGTGCATTACTTATGACTATCAGTATGCATTTTAATTACCAAAATGTTTTTGTTTTATTATTCAGGATCCTAAAGAGTATATACCATTTTTGAACTTATTACGACAACTAGAAGGCCATTACAAGCATTTTACCATAGACCGATATTTAAAAAGATACAAAAAGGCATTAAATCATATAACAAAATGTGGTGAGTATCCATTCTGATTCCATCTCTTTAAAGTACATGACTGAAATATAGAGAATAAGAGAAAAATCTTCAATCTGTACTAATGACTACTGTGTACCAAAACATAATGGCATGATTTTAGACAAGTTTATATACATTGTAATTGATCAAATGGCCATCTGAAATATGTAGCATAATTAAAACAAAAGTAGTTTCTGATTTTGTCCAATGGATACTTTCTCAATTCAGAACTACCTGATATTTGGAAGCAAGTAATCTTAGCATAAGTTTGCTATACCTTTTGATACATTTTTCAGGCTCATCCCTAAACAACTCCTGTTTATTAAAAACTTATCAACATCTAAACAAATAATGACCACATTTAAAATTTTCTTAAAATTTTTCACAAAAGCTATGTATCAGAAATTCCTAAAATATGGTATCAAGATGTATGTGACATGCTAGACTTTATGATTCATTTTCACATTCATGGCTTTTCAACTTCCTGTCAACCGAATACTTAGGGGTACTATTATTGAGCAGTAGCTCACAGATAAACTTGGTTAAAACTGGAGTTCTACAGCAAAACAAACAGTTTCATCAATCTTTGCTTTACATGCACAAAGTATATTCAATGTATTATATTAATTTAATAAACGTCACTGGTTCATTTGCTTTAGAAATTTGAGAATGGAATTTTGATACATTTTTGCTTAAACTTAGGAGGAAAATTGTTACCTAAGTTTTTATATGTGAATTATGGTTATTTTATAGACTTTTCAAACTCATTTGTGAAAAATATGATAAACTTTTATCTGAAGTTTGATAATTGTGCATTGTTTTTTATATTATTAGGTGCAGAACATTTTAATGAATGTGTAAGTCTAGTCAAGGAACACAATTTGTTTACAGAGGCATTACAGCTGTATTCACCAGGCTCTCAGCAATACAAGGTATTAAGAAGTTTATATAATACAAACAAACAATTTTACATTTATTTAATTTCATCGTAAATTGGGTAATAATAAATTTCTTTTTTTTTTAAACAAGACTATGTTGAATCTAATACATACCTTTGTCTTAGCTGTTAAGTTCTGTAAAGCATCTGTGAGCAATTTAAGGTTATGGATGTTTATTTCTGATAATGAATATTAATACTTTCTAAATTGGCTTTTAATACAAATCTTACAAATGTATCTTCTTTGAAATGGTTTCATTCATTATCCAGCCCCTAATTACATGTTTAAAGAAGATATTCTTCAAATGTCATATATGCACATTGCTACAATTTATGGATTGTGTTTTTCAGCACATAGCCACTTTATATGGAGATTATTTATCTGAGAAGAGTAAAGACGAGGAAGCAGGCATCATGTTTGTCAAGGCAGAGTGTTGGGAGCAGGCATTGTCATCATTCCAAGATTGTAAAAACTGGAGACAAGTATTCTGTATGACAGCGCAACTCAAATACAGTCAAGATAAAGAGGTGGATATAGCCAAGAAATTATCAGGTAATTTGTTTCAACAGAATAGTTCACAACAATGATGAGAATGGAGTATTATCAGGGAATGACATGAATGGAATTATAATATCAATAATTATCAAAAGAACCTCCCCCCCCCCCAAAAAAAAAAAGAAAAAAAAAAAGGTATTCTCATGATTAAATAGTCTAGATGCAAAAAAAAAATCAACAGAAAAAAGGATGATGGGTGTAATTATATAAAATTTCTTTTCATTACATTTAATTAAGATTTATTTTTAGTTCACATTTCTAATAAGGTCAAACTTCAGTTATGCATGTGAACATTGTTACCTTTTTTTTTAGACTTTCATTGAAAAATGTTTTTTGTTTATTTACAGGTCAATTAAAGGAATTGAGAAGACATCAAGAGGCAGCTGTAGTGTTGGAGCAGTATGTTATGGTAAATAAGGGGTTCACTTCTTATAATTGTCACAGCATACACAATAAAAACACATTCATAAAATTTTGTAATGAAATGTTTTAAGAACAGATAAAGAAACCTTAAAAAATCAAGATGTGGTTTCTAAGATTTCAAATGAACTTTTATTCCTTTATAAGACAGATGCATGCTTCCAATATGAGCTTTGTTGTTTTTATTATAGGTGATGATAAAAGGAAAGTGATAAGGGTTAAAAGAGTATATATTTATATGTGATTATGATGCTGTTTAATGTGCAAACAACAAAAAAATTAATAAAAAATATATGTTTTAGGATGTAGAAGAGTCCATTGTATGTTTGATAGAGGGTTGTTTGTGGGAAGAAGCTCTCAGAATGGTATGTTTTGTATTTATTTTTTATGTTGATTTGGGTTATAAATCTGCTCAAATAAACTGTTAATATTTGCTTACATGTATGTTATGGAATAAGGCTTTAAAAACACATTTCCATCTGGTTTTCATACAGAATAGATCAACACATTTTTGCGTGATATTGAACTTGTAACATGTGTCCTGTTGATGTCTCCTTGAGGTTTGCCTTATATTCCCTTATATTTATTCATGACTTAGTTCAATATCCCATTAATTGCTGTTTTATTTTAGGGTCAATATTAATGGTACTCAATTTTAACAAAGCTTTTTATGAATGGTCATGTATAATATACTGCTACTTTGTCAACTTTATTTTAAGATTTATACAATTATAATTTAATCAAACTTATTTCTATGTGGTATCTTGTAGATGTACAAGCACAGCAGAACAGACTTCATTGAGTCCAATCTGAAAACAGCCTTGGTAGAGACATGTGAACATCAAATGGACACCTTGAATAACTTACATAATGATTTTGACAAATATACAAACAGGCTTGATGCTGTCAGGAAACAGAAAGAGAAAGAAAGATTGGAATTTTTAGGTAAACTTCAACTTAATTCAATGGAAGTCTTAGAAAAAAATTATTTATTTGATTTTTAAACCGGATTTTTGTGACAAAAATGTCGGTTATTGATTTGGGGATGTATGGTGCGCGTACGGTCGGGCGGGCAGCAACCAAATGTTGTCCGTGCATTTATGCATGAATTGTTCAACCAAAGCATCCCAAATTTTAATATGTTGTTACTGATAACAAAATGGAGGTCAAGTTCAATAATGACGATTTTGACTTTTACTGTTCAGGAGTTGTGGTTCTTGAAAGATTGAAAGATGGCGTTTCCAGTCATGTCCGTGCATTTACTCATGAACTGTTCAACCAAAGCTTTTCAAATTTTGATATGTTGTTACTGATGACAAAATGGAGGTCAAATTTTATATTGACGATTTTCTCTTTCACCGTTCATCAGTTATGGTTCTTGTGATATTGCCAGGACACAAATAAATGTTAATAAATCTGGTTTGCTGTCGTTGTGACAGCCTTTTGTTGTTATTTAGAGAGTAAACAGTTTAAAATCAGAAATGGATTGTTGTTCACCTTTGCTGGTGCTTTTGAAGACAATGTTCAATTAACTCTATTTTTTTTCATGTGAAAAATATCTGCTAGGATTTCATTTGTATCATTTTCCCAGATTTTACTAAAAGGCACCTGACTTCCTATTATGTTTTTATTGATATACTCTCAAATAATTTGAATAAATACTTCATTTTCTATAACAGAATCTGGTGGAGACTTAGGTGCTGATGCAGACTTGTATTCAGACACCAGTAGTGCTACAGGGGAGAGCGTCCAGTCATCCAGATATTCATCAGATAGTAGACAGTCTACTTACAGTAAATCATCAGGGTATGTTACGATCTTTGTCATAGGCAATTTTGGTTAAGTCGTATTAACCCTTTCAAGGTGAACAATGCGTTGAGGCATCCCTGTAGCCAAGTTGAACAATGTGTTGAGGCATCCCTGTAGCCAGGCCAAACAATACTTTCAGGCATTGTCAATCATGTGATAAAAATATTTTTCGTCTTTCAACTCATTTACCCCTGTAAAGTTGCGTTTAAGCCAATAAATATATAGGTTTTCAGGAAGCTTGCATATCACAGTTAAAGAATACCTATTCTGACTGAATTTGATACCTAATATATACTACAATACAATGAAAGATCGCTAGCGTCAACAAACAAAATAAGCCGTCGCCATTTTGTACAAGACATGTGAGGGGAACATGTGACCTTTTTGGTCAAGAAAATGTTATTTGGAAGGAAAGTCAAATTTAATTTAATGATTAATTTGATTAATATTATGATAAAAATAACGAAAAACGATTTTTACAATTGCATGGAGAATAAAATTAAGTAATAATTGTTCTTCCTTCGGCGCGGTAATTGGATGTTTCCCACGAGTGCAAAAGGTCACACTTCTTTTATGGAGATTCTAAATGAAACAATCCAATCACCTTCCTCTCTCACTAGCTCGATGTCAAGGACGCAAAATATTGTAGTAAATATTAGTAAAATGTCGTCTCATGGTCTGTATCGTGCCTGTAACATTCTGGGACACAAAAATGTCCGATAGTTCAGAGGACGAGTTTGAGGGATTTTCGGAGGGAGTAGTAGAACTTCCTTGTCAACGATATGAAATGCATTTCTCTCAAAATGGCATAGGTGATGATTTCATGATCATTCAGTGATGTTGAAAGAAAACTGTCAATACAAGGGAAACTTGACCTAATAAGAACTGAGGTTTAAAATGCATATGGATTCAGAAAACAAGGCAGAAAGTGGTTACTGTAAATTAAGAAATTATTGTGTGCGCATTTATTATTGCGATTTTGTCATTTTAGACTAAGATGCAAATTTAATGTGTGAGTTATTGACTAAAACCCTGTTTAATTCATATCAAAATGCGAGTTTAAATATTGCAATTATAACCCTGTCGCATTTTTCGCAATAAAAACATCGCAATAATTTCTGAATTTACAGTAACCTGAAAATACAGGTTTTCGGTTTTAATAGGGTTGACTGCATATTTAGTTTTAAGGGGAGTTCTGCATTCATTAATTTTACAAAAAAAATAGTTATTAGTATCTCAAAGTTGTGTTTGTATGACAGGAAGTCTTCCAAGAACAGAAGGAAAGCTGAACATAAGAAATGGAAGTTAAAAGAAGGGAGTCAATATGAAGATTTAGCATTAATAGCAGCTCTGTCTACAATTATAAAAACAGTGGATAACCTTAGAGGTCAGTGTCCATACATAAAAAGTCTGTACACATACTATACATCAATATATAGGCAGAGGTATTGGGTCTGGCTCTGATATACCTTTTAACTATGCATAGACAGATAAATGTTGTGAAGCCCTATATATATGTTTACATTAAAAGACTATATAATCTCTTATGTCAGTATTAATATATGAACAGAGGTATAGATATGTGGTGTATCTATTTTGAATAAGATATTGGATCATCTGAGAGGTTATAATTTCTTGTAGTCAAGCAGGTGTAGTCTAGTAAATTTTAGCTGATTTTTTCATGTGTTGATAAAGACAGTGGCCAACTTCATAGATCTGTATGATTGTTTTAACATAGTTTCAATATCTGCTGCATATTTAGTAATGGAAAAATAATGCAAATCAGAAAGTGAATAAATATGTGCATTTCTTTGAAATTCTTTAATAAATAGTGATTGTCAAAAATCCTTTTAAATTGATGACAAAAGACATATGTAATAAACTGTCTTATTATCTCAGTATTTATTAGTATGTCTGAGAGATATCTCCTTGGTCAACTTCTTCTAAATAAACATTGCAGATGAGATCCAGTCCCTATTAAAGGCACTGGTTCAGTTCCATTTTGACAAACAGGCTGTAGACTTACAGAAGAAGTATAGTGACTGTCTGTCTGATATAGAGAAAGCTATTCCAGATATATGGAGTGATGAAGCTACAGAAAACAGAAACGAACCTGTAAGTACTACTGACAATAAGGGCTGTTCTACAAATCTACAAAAAAACATATATGGCATCCAGGAAAGGCAATTTGAATATGCTACTATGGATGGGTGCAGGGTTTCCCCTGGGTCAATTATCTTTTTCGCCACCTCTTTTGCCAAAACAAAATATTTTTCGCCACTTTATTTTTTTTTTCGCCAAGTAACATAATTTAAAAATTCTTTTTCATCGTAAATGAAAAAGTTTAGATGTAAAACTATGCTTGAAACACGTGCGTCGTTAAAACTACATATCAAGTCCCCTCTCAAATCAATTATCTATATCAAAGTTGAAAGGTAAATTTTAAGTCAGAGAATTTTTCTTGCTATTGAACATTTTTCATCAGTTTTTCTTTCCAGACCAAAGAAAAGGAGATGTCAAAAGTTTGAATCAAACATGTGCATTGCAAAGTTGTTAACAATCCTTTATGTGACATGTGATGGATGCCATTTAATAATATCATTTAAAAAATTTGTCAAACAATACAATGAACACCTTTATAAATTAGTTTTTTAGTCCGAGAAAACCTAAAAATGTAAATAAACAAGATGGATGAAATAAAATCGTTACATATTTCTTTCGCCAAATTCTTTCGCAAATGATGAATTTTATTCGCCACAATTATTATTTTTTCCCAAAATGCATAAATGACGACCGCCAGCGGAAACCCTGGATAGGTGTGTATATAAAGTATATAATGTATGCAGGTCTCCAATTTGCTTCTATGGGTGGTTTCCCTATTATTACAGTACCTTCCCTGTGTACACTATATGCTTTGATGGAAGATTGCATTATATGATTGCAAAGGTTTTATTAAGTCATGTACATTATTTGCTTGTATATGACCATAGTAATTTATATATGTTCCAGAGCTCAATAATATCAAGTTTTACTGTGTAAGAAATTTTAGATTTGCTGTTTATGAACCTCCTTTTTGCCAATAGTTTAGAAGTGGTAATACACATGCAATAGTGCCATGCCACTTAATGTTAGTACTGCCACTTCAGTATCATGATAATAGCCTGCCACCTTTATTAAAGGTTCAAAGAATTTTCACATATGAACCAAACATTAAAATCACTTAAAATATTTTAAAGCTTTTTTATGTAGTCATACATTATGTTAATCCACACTTCCATATACAAATGGCAAATAATCCTGTATTTAGATTTTGCATGTTTAAATAAAATTGCTGGTGTTGCAGGAGAGTATAGTGTTGATTTGAAAAGATCACTAGAAATTGTGTTTATGTAGTTTATTGAATATCAACTCTCAATAAAACTTTGAATCTTGAATCTTGAAGTGTTATAATCTCTTTGCCTTCAGGTACTAGGACCTATGACAACAGCTAATTCTATAGCTCAAGCAGTGCAGAGAGGTCAGGTTGTTTCTGAGAAACAAGGTAAGAATACATACTTTACATTGATTTTTTTTAAAGTAATTTCAGTTTAGAAATATTTTATCCATTATTTTTATGCCCCACCTACGATAGTAGAGGGGCATTATGTTTTCTGGTCTGTGCCTCCATTCGTCTATTCGTCCATTTGTCCGTTCGTTCGTCTGTTCGTTCGTCCCGCTTCAGGTTAAAGTTTTTGGTCGAGGTAGTTTTTGATGAAGTTGAAGTCCAATCAATTTGAAACTTAGTACACATGTTCCCTATGATATGATCTTTCTAATTTGAATGTCAAATTAAAGTATTGACCCCAATTTCATGGTCCACTGAACAAAGAAGAAGATAGTGTGAAGCTCAGGTTAAAGTTTTTGGTCAAGGTAGTTTTTGATGAAGTTGAAGTCCAATCAACTTGAAACTTAGTACACATGTTAACTATGATATGATCTTTCTAATTTTAATGCCAAATTAAAGTATTGACCCCAATTTCACGGTCCAGTGAACATGTAAAATGATAGTGCGAGTGGGGCATCCATGTACTATGGACACATTCTTGTTAAAGATTTAATTTTGCACTATACACAATATATTCAGATGTCAGGCTTTCCAATTAAAATAAAATCTAAAATAAATTCATAAACACACAAAAAAAACCAGCACATTTATCAAGATAAAAGATCTCTGAAAACTTTTTGGGGCAATTTAAACTCACATCAAAGAAAAACAAATAGTGATTAAAGACTACATGGAAAGGAAAACAGATTCTATTTTGTATGTGGTATACATTTCAAGGTCTGAATTATTTAAAACTATTTTAAGATTTTAGCAGAAGCATCCCATACTAATGGCACTTCCACTTCCACACTAGACGTTTAACAATGTAATATACATGTTCCTGCATATTAATTAAGGAATGACTGCAATATTTTTTCTGTCTATGAAGAAATAACATAAAAAATGTGGTGCACACTGAATAACGCGCATAGCAGGTTATTTAACAGTGTGCATCACATTTTTTATGTTATTTCGAATAGACAGAAAAAAATATTACTGTCATTTCTTATAATCTAATTCTAAAATCCATTTAAACTGTAGAAAACCATGAAAAACCGTTGATGACGTCACGGTCACATGACTAAATTATGTCTATGGGCTGATAACAAAATAACGTCAGCCAATCAGAAGACGTGTTACATTCAAAATTGAATTATATAGATATAATTTACCATAAATCAAGATTAAGAAAGTTAAAATGTACTTATTTATACAAAAGAAAAAAGACATGCAAATTATTATTTCATAGCATCATTCTTGAATTAATGTTTTCATTTCTTTCCAGATCCAATTATAAGGATAGCACCTACTTTAAACAAAGATAAGAAATGGAAGCTTGTAACACTGGATATTGGGAAAAGCTGATGAAGTGCAATAAACTCTCATTTGTGATTGACTGTGATGTTAAAATATAAAAAAAATAAAGTAAAGAAAATTCTTTATTTTGTATTTGTGAGGCCAAAAAGATATGTAAACTTGTAATCCTTGATGTTATTTCTGGTTGGGTCACATGACAGATAAGCTATAGGAATCATAGGAATGTTCCATTCTGTTATTCTAAATTGTCAGAGGCGGATTTAGGGGGGGCCCAGGGGGTCCGGGCCCCCCCATTTTGGGAAAAAATTTGGTTGCTTATATAGGGAATCACTGAAGCGTGACTCGAGCGGGCCCTCTCTTAGATCAGTCAGTGGGCCCCCACTTATGAAAATTCCTGGATTCGCCACTGATTGTTGTAGACCATGTCACAATTTGGAAATGTTTAACTTCTTGAAAATAGCATGCCAGAATTCGTAAGATTGCACAATTCTTCAAGAGTTGAGTAGTGCACCTGATATGTCATTTTTTATAAATGACTTTTGAGGTTAGTCATATCAAAACATGAACAAAGGCATTTCTGGTTACATCACTTTGATAATTCCTACCTCCTTCAATACCTCTTGACAGAATTCCTCCAGACATGCTTAGATTCTTTGTTAACACTGGTGCACCTGAGTGACTTTTGGTGTTTCTTTATAGAATTTTAAAACTCTTTAATTTTCATAAGTCTCGGTTAAAGATAGGATATTACAATGAAACCAAGTGACTATTGATATTATGAAAAAAGAAAACTTACAGATTGTGCTCCCTCATTATTACCTTTCGACAATGAAGCCATTTAAAGAATAATGTCTTTGAATGATTTTTTCGGAAGGAAGACTCACAATGGTAATCATTTTCAGGCCAGCCTTGGATGTACTGGACTTAGCAGCATGTATAATAATTTTATTGGAACATTATTAGCAATTTCAGCATTCAGATCAACATATAAATCTGTCAAAGAATTCACTAACTTTCTTTTGCATTCAGGACATCCATTACATTTACTCTTTGTTGAAGGCTGCTCACTTGCAACACTTAACATCTTTGTCGTTTGGTCTTCATAAATAATTGTCTCATTGGCAATCATACCACTCCATGTTTTATATTAATGCTGAGGGGAACTTAAATGGTTTTAAAGGTGATAGTTGAAGCAACACATGTCACCAAATCAAACAAAATACTACTATTACAGATTCTATATCAATATGTCTGCTACTACTCCTAAATGCTGGATGTTTAGCGGAGAATCAGCAAATACCAATTTTCTATTACACATAATAATTGGGTAAAACAAACAGAGCTAATAATAAATATATTTATAATATTGCACTATTTCAAAAAATATAAATATGTCTAAAAAAAACATGTATGGCAACGCTTATTATGAACACACGTTAACAGTATATGTTTGGAATGAGTATTTCGAAGTTCAAACAATTCCACTGCCCATCAGAACTTCCTTCTGCAAAATCTGGTTCCTCTTGATTTTCTGTAACTCTCCATTCTGAAGAGAGAAAAATATTGCATCATTTCTAAATTTAACTTCTACATAATAGTTTGTTGACACAATTAAACTTTTTTTTTTTCATTCAAACTTTATTTTATTTTATTTATAGAAAAAGTATTATGGATAGTTAGTTTATGGATCTCACTGACATTGTACCACAATGTTACATATCACTAAGGGGAGGCGAGGAATATGCAGGAATAAGGGCAAAAGGGGGCCAAAACAAGCATTTTTCTAGTTTCCGGACAACAACTTGTATTTAAGTGTATGGATCTCTCTAAAATTGTACTACCAGGTTCAATACTACAAAGGGAAGGCTGGGATTGACTTTTGGGGTAATTGCTCCAAGGGAGATCTTCTAATATTTTTGAAAAGTTTCAAGAAGAAATCGTCAACTGCACAGTATTGCACAATAGATTTTTAAGATCTTTGACCACATTTATTTTGTGTCAGAAACCTATATTATGTCAAACATTCCAAATTCAAACCGTATAAAGCTTGAATATTGGGTCTAAATTTGCCCCAATTGTTCAGGGATTGACCTCTGCGGCTGTATCAGGCTGAGCTCAGCGAAGCATTCCACTTCATATACAAAATGTATAAAGAAAACCACAATTTTTTTCTGATTGAATCCACTACTTATTTATAAAAAAGAAACTCACAGTTTCAAAAACCTTGCATAAATACTGATTGATTTTGTCATAGTTTTATGAGTTTACAATAACAAATAAAATTGATAATATCATTTAAAAATTATGGTGAACAACAAATATGGATTAATAATATCAATGTTTCATAAGATCTGTATTATGCTTAAGGAATAAATTGTTACCTTCCAACAAATGACCAAGCCATCCACACCACAAGATACCATTACATCATCTCCACCATCTACTGACATCTATTAATAGATAAGGGCTTGGTGATATTATTATTTATATACACTGTATATGAAAATGCAGTCCAACCTCAATATCTTTGAAAGGGACCCTTACCTTATTATTCAATTCATCAGAGAGTTCATTTATCCAAAGTCTTGATAGCATCATGTTTTCTTGTTTCTATATTTTTTGTGAAACTCATTTCTTGAAATTAATAGAATAATCTGTAATAACATACAGTGATCCCTATCCTTATGCCACATATAAAATAAAATCTATTTTAAGGATTATGGTTGAAACAAATATAAATATGGACCAACACAAGTACACCCTCTAGGGTTTGCTCAAATTTTATGACTCATCACAAGTTGTCTTTTTTAATTCAAAGGATGTTTTGGACTTTTTGTAAACAATCAACACTAGCACATCATAGAAAAAACAAGTAAGTAATCTATGTTTAATATTTACTAACACAAATATCTGTATTTAAACCAAGATTCTCTACAAAAATCTTGGTTTTATTTACCCAAAAAATCTTTTACTTTATATGCACTGAAACAATAAATAACAAGGCTTTGCACTTGGTTTCCCCTTGGTATATGTACAAAATGGCCTATCTCTATTATTCATCATCTTTGATGTTTTGATACTATTGCAGTTTGAAAATTTCATAATACACATGAAAATATTAAAGGCACAATATGTGATTTTTTTGTTGTTTATTTTTTGAGAAATTACATACAAAAAAAAATTCTAAACTCTAAATGTGGTGGCTTTCCTTAGTTATGGACTTTTAGAATGAGAAATCTAACACTTGAAAATATTTGTCAACATCCAATGAAATTTTGGTTACAATTATTAGTTGCTGTATTTGCTGGGCTTTTTTATTTGTTTTTTTATTTTTTGTGTTTCTAATGCCACTTTGAAGCACTGCTTAAAGGCTGTTTAGTGGCAGCAAGTTTTTATTGGTAGGGGAGCAAGGGAGTCACGATAACCACGACCTTCGATAAAAAAACTGACAATTCTAGTCAATTAAGAATGGAGTCTAGTGCACCAGCACAAGCAGGGTTATAACTCACAACCTCAGTGTTAACTGGCTAGTGATTACAGTAGTAACTACTTAGTTCACTAGGCCATCGATGCTCCTGAAAATTATGAAAAACTATGAAAAAGACAATCTTTGATGTTGCAGAGCCTTCTTTAAATATCAAGTTATCAAAACCTTAAATACATGCTAATTTGATAGTTATATGTTTGTTTTCATTCTTTTTTCAGATACATCGCATTAGGTCATATAAAAACAGAGGTGATAGCATGATAACAGTATGTAGGAATAAAAGGAGATAGTGTTTTTATGCCCCACCTGCGATAGTAGAGGGGCATTATGTTTTCTGGTTTATTCGTCTGTTCATTCATCTGTTGATCTGTTGGTCCATCCGTCCATCTGTCTGTCCCGCTTCAGGTTAAAGTTTTTGGTTAAGGTAGTTATTAATGAAGTTCAATCAAATTGAAACTTAGTACACATGTTCCTTATGATATGATCTTTCTAATTTTAATGCCAAATTAAGAGTTTTTACCTGAATTTCACGGTCCGCTAAACATAGAAAATGATAGTGCGAGTGGTGCATTTTTAAATATAAAAGTAACTTCATGTTATCCTTACATTTACAGCACCAGAATGAGCCAGACAATCCCCTATCAGTACAGGTTCTGGAAGACTGTTACTCTTCATATCATTATCTATTGCACCAAAACTAAAAAGAAACATTTTCATTAACATTATGCATTATGCTATCATTTATAACAATTAGTCAAATACAAAAAATTTCATTCAAATTTGTAACTAGTTTCAATATACAGTATAATATAATAGCTGTGCGTATCTACTGTTGTATGAATCTAAGTCTGTTTTCAAATTACAAAATTTCTTACCATGAGAAATGTTTAAAAAACAAGAACAATCTTCATGAAAAATTATATTTTTAATAGATCAACAATAAAACAAATGTATGGTATGGGTCTGTCGTCACTTTTCTCTCATGTGAAATTATGGCAATCATATAAAGTTGATTGTATAGTAGCATAAAGAATCTGGGTTTGGATTACAGTAAAAAAAATTACAAATAACACAAGGACAGGTTGTGTATGACTAAAATTGAGAATGGAAATGGGGAATGTGTCAAAGAGACAAAAACCCGACCAAATAAAAAACAACAGCAGAGGGTCACCAACAGGTCTTCAATGTAGCGAGAAATTCCCGCACTCGGAGGCGTCCTTCAGCTGGCCCCTAAACAAATATATACTAGTCCAGTGATAATGAACGCCATACTAATTTCCAAATTGTACACAAGAAACTAAAATTAAAATAATACAAGACTAACAAAAGGCCAGAGGCTCCTGACTTGGGACAGGCGCAAAAATGCGGCGGGGTTAAACATGTTTGTGAGATCTCAACCCTCCCCCTATACCTCTAACCAATGTAGAAAAGTAAACGCATAACAATAAGCACATTAAAATTCAGTTCAAGAGAAGTCCGAGTCTGATGTCAGAAGATGTTACCAAAGAAAATAAACAAAATGACAATAATACATATATAACAACAGACTACTAGCAGTTAACTGACATGCTAGCTCCAGACTTCAATTAAACTGACTGAAAGATTATGATTTCATCATATGAACATCAGGCACAATCCTTCCCGTTAGGGGTTTAGTATCATACCATCATAACATATATGAGAAGAACATAACCCGTGTCATGCCAACAACTGTTTTTAGAATAAATGTGTTTAGTTCCGATGCAAAGACCTTATCAGTGACTCAATATTAACGCCAAAATATGCAATCTTTAATGACTTGACAACAGTATCGTAATTATATCCCTTCTTAATAAGTCTATTCAAAGGTTTTGTAAGTTTCTTAGGTGAATACTGACACCTTTGTGCTTTATAAAGAATATTAACATAAAAAATTGGATGTGAAATACCTGAACGTATTAGAAGTCTGCATGTTGAGCTATATTTACGAATGATGTCTTTATACCGATGATAAAATTTAGTAAATGTTTTGACTAGTTTGTGATATCGAAAACCCTGGTGTAATAATTTTTCAGTAATACATAAATTTCTCTTGTTAAAACCTAAAACATTGTTACATACACGAGCGAATCGTACAAGTTGAGATATATAAACACCGTAAGATGGTGACAAGGGAACGTCACCATGTAAAAACGGATAATTAACGATAGGAAATGAAAAATCATCCCTTTTATCATAAATTTTAGTATTCAGCTTTCCATTAGTGATATAGATATCAAGATCGAGAAAAGGGCAGTGGTCATTGTTAGTATTAGCTTTATTTAAAGTAAGTTCAACAGGATAAATTTCATTAATATACATACTGAAGTCGTCATTATTGAGAGCCAAAATATCATCCAAATATCTAAAAGTATTATTAAATTTGTTTATCAGATGTTGTTTCGATGGGTCTTTGCTTATTTTTGTCATAAATTGTAACTCATAACAATACAAAAACAGGTCCGCAATAAGTGGTGCACAGTTAGTCCCCATTGGAATTCCGATAATCTGACTGTATGTAGATTTCTTTGAAAATTGTCTTGTTGGGTATAATGTAGCGTGAGGGTAATAGCAAGTTTGTTGTCTCTTCAAGGAAAAATAATGCCCTCATAATAACCAATCAAGAATTGCATATAACAAATATTTACTACTGGACACACCAATCAATAAGTCTATGTATTCATGGTAGTTGTTTAATACCTTTTGTTGAAGAATCTCTCCATGACACCGTGATATTCTTGTGTATCATGCTGTCGATCAGCAATTTGTCCCCAAAGTCTGATACTTCCATCTTCAGAACTTGTGGCTAGCAGTGTGCTGTAACGAATTGAATTTTACATAAAAGGTTCATCTAAAACATATACTTATATTATCCTGCAAGTCGGGAGCAAGTAGATCAGTGTTATTGTTTGTTGCTGTAAACATTTGTTAACAAAATACAGACTCAGCAATCACTGTTTAGGAATAGAAACTGGCAGACATGAAGGAATTACCAATGTATGTGGTAAATATGAAATATTACCTCGACATGAGAGGATATGTTTATATTGTAATTTAAATTGTATTGAAAATGAAATGCACTTTCTTCTGGAATGCCCTCTTTACAATAACCTCAGAAGAGATGTGACTGATTATATAAAAAAATACCCCAGTTTAGATAATTCAAACAGAAAAGATCTTTTTTCATGGATCATGATTAATGAAGATAGCAGAATTTTATCTATTTTATGTGCATACCTCGATAAAGGCCTGCAACTTAGAAAATCGGAAAATTAGTTAACTTAAATACTCTAAAAGATATCATAATTATCTCCCCTTGACCACTGATTCTTTCCTCATGCATTTGAATTATTATTTTATGTTTCTTTAATCACTCTGTAATGTTTATGTCATGTTGTAATTAATGTTATGCTCTTAATGGGCCCTTTAATTTGGAAAATAAAAAATATTGTATTGTATTGTATTGTATATAATGTTTGTTTTTTCATTTATTATTTTGATCCAAATCAGGCCATTTGTTATCTCATTTGAATTGTTTTACTTTTGTTGTTATGTGGAATTTCATAGCTTATTATGTAGTATGGGTTTTGCTCATTGCTGAAGGCTGTATGATCAATAGTTGTTGACCTCTATATTGGTCTCTGGTGGAGAGTTATCCCAGGCAAAATCTTCTTATTCTTATATTATGTGTTTTTCTCTAACATGAATTAAATCAATATTGTATAAGATGAATTTACTTACTGATTACAGACAAAAGTTAAATGAAGTATCTTGGAGAAATGGGAAGTTTGTGGTTTACATATAATCTTTCTCATCTTAATATCAAATATAGCAAATCCTGATCCAACAGCTGCAACCAGAAATCTCTAAAATATAAATAAACAAAAATTATAATTTATAATCATCCTAAAGTCAACAAATACTGGCAATAAAGAGGCAACAAAATACTGTGGATTCATATGTTATCAATTTTAGTGGATACATGAAAACATTCGTTTTAGTGGATATCAGATTTCATGGTTTTGACAATTTCTGCATACAAGGCTTAAAGAAAATTTGTCATTCATTGAACATTTGAATTCGTGGTTAACCTGTACCTACGAAACTCATGAAAATCTGTATCCAAAGAATAATAATGAATCCACAGTAACTTTAAATGAACAATTCAGGATAATAAAACATTACAGGAATGTCATTAATTTGAAGATTTATACTGGTCTAAATATCATTAAATGGGAAAAGTTACCTAATCATTGAATTATTTAACCTGATACCATGGTTACAAAATGTACATACATTTATAATTTGGGAAAAATAGTTAAACAAGTATCATTTTTAAAAAAATCCACATTTATTGTTTACGATAACTGTCAATCATCATTAAATAAAAAGACTTTTTATTCTGTTCTTTGGTGACTTAAAATCCCTCTTATTGTACATTCCATTAAAGCTACAAATTACACATACTTGTATTCAAAATAGGAGCTGTAATTGCATACTGGTCAAAATAACACAAGCAAATATCAATACTTGTTAGTAAAATGTGCTTCTAAGCATTTTTATGCCCCACCTATAATAGTAGAGGTGCATTATGTTTTCTGGTCTGTGCCTCCGTTCGTCCGTGCGTCCGTCCGTTTGTCCGTCTGTGCATCCGTTCGCTTCAGGTTAAAGTTTTTGGTCAAGGTAGTTTTTGAAGAAGTTGAAGTCTAATCAACTTGAAACTTAGTACACATGTTCCCTATGATATGATCTTTCTAATTTTAATTCCAAATTAAAGTTTTGACCCCAATTTCACGGTCCACTGAACATAGAAAATGATAGTGCGAGTGGGGCATCCATGTACTTGGGACACATTCTTGTTCTTCCAATTTCGCTTGTTTTCATATGTGAGTTTTTAAAATATTTGAACGAAAAAAAAATTAGTTGTTTCTATGTTTGCTAGGCACAGGGATGAATGTCTGGATTGGGATAGTTTTCATATCTATGAAAAGTTATATCCAATAAACGATAAAATTAATATATATATACAAATGTATATTGAATAATGTACCATCGGTATCCACTGAAAGGATCTCTACCTACACGAAACTGTAGAGGTGTTGGTTCAGCAGTCCTTCATATAATGTACAAAAAAGTAAAATGAATATACAGACAGATGCTTGAAAAATGTCAAGCAGGCACAATGACCTTGTTAGTTCTAGGATGCAGGGATCCAGTTTTCCTTAAACAGTTGAATGTCATTAATCATCAACATATAAGATATTGTCTGGTAGGGGAAATGATATGTATCAAACAGTGTTATATTACCTGATCTACAGAGATCATATCCTGTATACTGTAAGGATAGTTCAGAGATTTTCTATTAAGGGAAATGATATGAATCAAACAGTGTTATATTACCTGATCTGCAGAGATCATATCCTGTATACTGTAAGGATAGTTCAGAGATTTTCTATTAAGGGAAATGATATGAATCAAACAGTGTTATATTACCTGATCTGCAGAGATCATATCCTGTATACTGTAAGGATAGTTCAGAGATTTTCTATTAAGGGAAATGATATGAATCAAACAGTGTTATATTACCTGATCTACAGAGATCATATCCTGTATACTGTAAGGATAGTTCAGAGATTTTCTGGTAAGGGAAATGATATGAATCAAACAGTGTTATATTACCTGATCTGCAGAGATCATATCCTGTATACTGTAAGGATAGTTAGAGTGGTCTCCCTTGTATTTCTCAGGTGATGTAAACTGTAGGATTGTTTGAAAAGTTTCTGATGATAATACATAGATGCATCCATCTAGACAACCAACTGCAAACATGGTTTCTACCAACAACAAACAAAAAATAAGAAATGATATGATAAAAATTAAGAGGTGTAAAAACATAACATAATATATAAGATATCTTTTAAGATTTTACTCCATACAAAAAATATAACAAAGTAATTACTGTTAAAAGAGAATTGCCATTTACCATTTTTTTTATTTTAGATTATGTTTAACATATATATATAAAGTCGTTTCATTTTAGTGATTTTGAGATATTTTCAAGGGTCATGTAAGATCTTTGAATATCAAACAAACACACAGCTTTTACTTTCGTATATCAATTTACTATACCAATTGTCAAGCTTAAATATACAACATGTATAATTTACTTTGCAATTACTTTCAAATTCTTATAACCAATTTGATAAGGTCAGTGATTTTTCAGGGAATTTTTCTATGCTTATTATAAGCAATATTGCCATTTGATACAATTAGCTAAATTTGCATGTATTGTTATCTGCCCTTCCTTGTGTATCAAGCACCCTAAAAGGGTTATTCAATGACTTCCTGTAAATAGGGTTTTAATGATCAGTGAATACATACTTACATCACTACTCACCAGATATATTAACAAGGCATCTAATGGCTTCTCTTGTCAGGGGTAAAGTTAAAAAGAGAGCCAGTTCCTGTTTTATATCATCTGTATCACCAAAAGATTGTCTGACTAGAATATGAAATACAACTGAAAAATAAACACATGGAAATTAGAATATGGTTTGTTTTAAAACAATGAAAAATAAAGGGGAATGTGTCCATGGAACATACATGATGCCCCTGCTTGCATATCACAAAATAAAGGGACATAACTCAAGAACTTTAACAGTGACGCTACCAAAATTCGTACTTGATCTGAGTTTTATGGTAATAAGCATTGTGTATTAGTTTCATAGTTTTGTGGTAATAAGCATCATGTATAAGTTTTATAACATTTTGTTAAAGGAAACATAAATCCAATAACATAAATGAAAAATTCAACAACTCTAGAAAGGTAAAAGAAACACCACCAAAATTCAAACTTGTGTTTTGTGGTAATAAGTATTGTGTATAAGTTTTCTAATATATGGTAGAGGCAAACTAATTTATAGAATGGAATCCAATTTTGGCATGTACTGAGTACTGACTGACCTACAGATGGACAAGGGTACAAGTTAACTTCCCCCCTTTTTATTTGTCAAAGAAAAAGAATCAAAGTGAGAGGGTTAGCGCTATAAAAGCAGGTTTAATCCACCATTTTCTACATTTGAAAATGCCTGAACCAAGTCAGGAATATGACAGTTCTTGTCCATTTGTTTTTGATGTGTTTTGTAATTGATTTTGCCATGTGATTATGGACTTTCCGATTAGATTTTCCTCTAAGTTCAGTATTTTTGTGATTTAACTTTTTGTTTAGAATTTAATGTATCCAAATTGACAATGCTGTCCTGAGTTTCACAATTTTACCCAAAAAACAATTTCTAAATAATAAGCCACTCACATATTTCCCTGTTGGATGTTGCCACAATTTTCTCATTCCTGACAAGAACCATATATTTAACATCAGCTATATTATAAAGAGAATAAAACTTAACAATAAGATAATTATCCTTAGTTTTAAATGAAAAATTGCCTTTCCAATGCATTAGTCTGAAATAGTACAAACTAGTTATAACAATAATGCATGTGTTGTCCTGCAAAGCAAACACTACATAACTCAAAATCTTACTTAACAGGAAATAGTTGTCCAACCGACTTGAATAGTAGTCACATGTTAAAACACATCCCTGTCAAGCTGCTGACTAAAAATGATGTCTTTCTGTTTAGTTTTAACTGAGAAGTGTATAGAAAGATTTGTTAGACAAATGGATGGACAGACAAGGTGATTGCAATATCCCCCCCCCCTCTTTCCCCTAAAAATCTTAGGTAATTGTATTTATTTTATGAACCTAAATCATTCTGTGATAATAAAAAGGTAAGTAAAATAGATCTAGTAAATATAAAATTACCTTCCTCCTTGACTCTATCGTTAGTGTCTAACAGTAAACCATCTGGAGACCATAGGTGTATTTTCTCACCTCCAGAAATGAAACATTCATTTTGCAACAATAGTAAACACTAAAATGGAAAAATTAGAAAAAAATAACAGAGGTACTAAAACACATTTATTATGCTTGTCTTGTATAATTTTGAATTTGTAATAATCATTCTAAAACCGAAAAGAAAAAAGAAAAAAAAATTTGTCTTGTCCATATTGAGATATTGTAAAACATTCTGTCAGTTTGTATTGTGCAAAAAAATAATCTTTCTTATGTCTTCATTCTGATTTATTTCCCAACTGAACTTTTTTTCTAGAGGAATATGACATTTTTTTTGTATTTCATTTCTACACATATCACCTGCTATCAATTTCCAAATGTCTTTAATAAAAAAAAAACTGTTTCCTAGGTTCTTTTCTTCATCTCTAATTCACATGTCACAAGATCTGCTAAATGATCAACATACCTTTACTGAGGTGTTATGTTCTGTTATTGTTTGTAGACATGATCCTTGTTCATAGTCCCAGACCTAAAAATATTATAAAGAACACTATAGGATACACTTTGTATGTGATTATTTCATTCTAAAAGATATAGGAAGATGTGGTATGAGTGCCAATAGGACTCTCCATCCAAGTTACAATTTATAAAAAGTAAACCATTATAGGTCAAGGTATGGCCTTCAACATGGAGCCTTGGCTCTAATCTACATATCTAATTGATTTGTCTGGCATATTTTTTTTCTATTTGGTTATACATGCATATGGATTATCAGAGCTGTCATAGCCATGATGTAAATATATTTAATAAAAAAACTGTAACATATAGAGAGCATACAGGTAATAATACATGTATCTATAAACTATATACAAATCTTGCATAAATTTATCTATATATATGGTAGAATTACTGATTGATAGGAAAGTATATATTGGGAAGTGCAATAACTGGAATTCAATCTTTTATTTACATCTTTGAATTACAGTAGTCTTACCTTAATTTGTTTATCAGATGATCCTGTGACAAGTGTATATGGTGAACTGTGAACTTTTGATTTAATCAATAAAATACATGTTATTGGACGAGTATGGCCAGTTAACACAGCTACTTTTATACCAAGCTAAAAAGGAATTAACCATTTTTTACATTCATGTGTTAAATGACTTTTTTGTAATTGTTGTTTTTTGTTTTCAATCAAATCTTGAATGATTTGAATTTTAAACCTTAATCTATTTTAACAACATCTCCTTATTTTTATGTTGAATCGAATCATTTTTTTTTTAATGAAATCACATGTAATATATATACATGATATACAAAAGGCTTTCATAATATTTTTTTGAAAATGAGCATGCATTGATTTTGATTCAAAGTATCTTATTTGAAATTTTTCGTAACATTATTTCAATTTACCAGTAAATCCCATATAACAGCAGTATTGTCATCTGCTACTGACAAACATCTAAAAATATACACAAAAAAGACTTAAATAAAATACTACATTGGTTTTTTTTACTACTGTTTACCAAATACAGCACATTCTATCACATGTGGTTTCCTCAACACATTCATAATAACACACTAAAAAGATTGGTATGCACAAACAAAATCATAAATAAACAGTCTTATCCATAAATGTTAACTGGTAGTTTCCTCTGAATGTACAATCCTTTGTGACCCTCCTAAACATCTTTAGGCCACACCAATTTAATTCCTTGTTCGACGGACCTGCCCGCACCTATTTTTTTCAAAACAGATTTTTTTAATATTCCCGCTTCCCGCATCCAGAAATGTAATCATGTCTATTTCCCGCACCGTTTTTTGTAAATGTTATAAAAAGATATTAACATTTGTTTTTAAAAAATCACAGTCTAACTTGTATATAACGATTTTAAACCTATAAGCACCCCATCACTCTGTGTAAATATCTGTGAGAATATTTGTTTCAGCATAAAAGCAATTTATCACACTTTGGAGTGCTCCGATATAAATATATAACAACGGAAATACCTGTACAGAACAAAACATTGGTTACTTTCCCCCTTACTTATATTCGCTATCAAAAAATGTTCGTTGTTAGAATAAAGTACAAAGAACTTCTGAAGGAGTTGCCTTCAACTGCAATTATATTGTATGCTGGCGAAACAAAATTATCCATAGCCGCTGCATGTTTATGCACCTGTCCTGATTGATTCAGGGGCCTGTCGTTCAGCAGTTATCGTTTGTTGATGTGGGTCATTGGTATTTTCCCGTTTGGATATATAAATTAGATAGTTGGATTTCCTGCTCGAATTGTGTACACTAATAATTTTGGGGTCCCTTTATAGCTTGCTGTTTGGTCTGGATCAAAGCCCTGTGTAAAAGGCTGTAATTTAACCTGTGTTTGTTATTATCAGGTTGAGAACAACCCTCCCTCAGACAAGGGGTCATTTTACTGTTGTAGAAAAGGGAATAGAAATACATACCAATGATTTGTATAGTGCTTCTATACAAAAACTTTGAAAACTTAGAATTTTTTACTCAAAAAGAGGAGAAATACATTATATTTTATACAACTTTTCTAAACATTTTGCTAAAAGAGGGGTCCACTTATTTTGAATAATATTAAACTATTAAAGTAAATGTGTTATATGTATTATATGTCTCTGGTTATATTAACATGGCTTAAGTGCAAGAATATTACAAAAGTCTTGGACATGTTTTGACCATTTAATACCATATAGATATATAGTTCTTTGGGAATATATGAGCCCTTTTGTACTTAAAAGTGTTTTTACAAAGAAATATATATGTTCCAAACCTGCTTATGACTTAGATGGAGAACTGTCTCATTGTCAGTCACACATACATATACCAGATTTAATTATACTATTATTTCTTGTTGGACAGGGAAAAAATACATCATAAATCAAAGAATTGTCAAAGTACAAGTGATAAATCAAGTTTTAATATTGTTAAAACCTACTACTTTATATTTACAAAAAAAAATTATAATCGCTCGCCTTCACTTTTCAAGCTTCGCCTCAAAAATTTGCAAATTGAATATTTTTTTATTAAAATTTTCAAATCGCTCGCTCGCTCCAATTTTTGGAGTCCAAAAATCTGTAGAACAAGAAATTAAATTGGTGTGGCCTTATTACAAGATAGTGTAGCTCCTGACATGTATTATCTGCTTACCCTTCCAGAGCACCTGAGATCACCCCCAGTTTTTGGTGGGGTTCATGTTGCTTAGTCTTTAGTTTTCTATGTTGTGTCTTGTAAACTATTATTGTCTGTTTGTCTTTTTATTTTTAGCCATGGCATTGTCAGTTTATTTTCGATCTATGAGTTTGACTGTCCCTCTGGAATCATTCACCCCTCTTTTCTATAAATCTTTATTACAAGATAACAAACCTTTTCCTATTTGACTTCTGAAATGTGTGTTCTATAAATCTTTATTGCAAGATACCCAAGATACCATACCTTCTCCTATCTATAACAAATACGTGTCTGACTATATCTGTATGATGTTGTAATAAAGTCAACTCAGTGTATGGATTGTCTTCTTCATTTTCTATTGTTGGTACAAGGTCCTTTAAAGATAAAAACAGAACATTTCTGAGGAATTTCAAATATTTTACATATTCAAGTTTAATGCAGACAAAGCTGTTCCATAAATCTTATTATGAACCAATTCCATTTGTTTGAACCACAGCATATAGGCTAATATAGCAAACACAGCAAAAGCCAATGTAGACAAAATATCAAAGTGACTTAGGTACATACCTTAAACTAAGGATTTATAAATTACTGTCTTAAAAAACCTATCGGTAACTTGAAAAATTACTGAATTATTGGAAGATGAAATAAAGGTAATGGTCAAATGATAATGATAGACTGACTAGATCCCATCAAGTATAAAACATGGATAGAAACCCATAAATGTAATAAATTCCCAAATTTTGGTATGGTATTAATATATGTCAGGGGCGGATCCAGGATTCCTGGTTAGGGGGGTGCAAAGTTTTATTTTCGCCGGAACGAGGCAAAAAAAATTTTGAGGTAAAATTATTGAAATATTCTTCTAAAGGGTTGAAACGTAGATACATTTATGTATGTTGAACTATTGTGTGGTAAAATTATCGAAAATTAAAGTTTCAAGTTGAAACCGCCTTAATCCACACCTGACAACAATCTAGAATCGCCGTAATTAACAAGAAATATGTGAGCTTCTATTCATTGAGACTACCCCCATATATTTCCCAGAAAAAGGGACTGAAGACAATAAGGATAGAGATGGACCTCAATCCAGAGTACACAAGCTGACCCTCCATATAAAAAAAATCTAGCGAATGTTATGTCAATGGTTGCTTGGAAAACAGGTGTTGCATTCATATTAGTCAATATATCTTCGGGGAAAATGCAATAATGACGTACTAGTAATAGATTTGTATGCTTCCGGACCAAATATCAAGTGACTGACAGACGGATGGACGGACAGAGGTAAATCAATGTGTCCCTGTTCCGCGGAGAACCACCGAGATATGATGGCAAGGTCTCCTACAAATCTACAACAATCTCCTAACTCAGGCACTAATGGATTCATATTGCATATATGAGTGAGTTTATAAAGCTGCAGCCCCACAAACAGAAGCTGAAGATCATGCGAACATTTTATTTTGATTCTGTGTTCCTGTGTAAACCAATCTACAATTAAGACACCAGCACTTGTAAAATTATCTATATAGCAATATCAGGTAATATCTTAACTAAACCTTGAAAGACATGGTGCTGGTAGTTGTGACATATGGAAATACAGGAACACCACAAATAAATAATTGTTTTGCACATCTTCAATGTGTCTCAGCCAATTGTACATGGTTTCAATAATGTGAAATTTAACTGCCTTACTTACGAATTACTTAAACAATCAATAACACCAGCCCTTCCAAATTTGGTTAAGACGATGGAAAAGTGAAGAGTTGACAGTTAGACGGGGCAGACCGACGGCCGCAAAGTGAGACGAGACAGATCACAAAATTAGAATGAGATGCATTTACGAAGTTAGCTTTATTTTCTTGGAATTCCAAGCATGTAATACGGTACATAATTTAACTAAATTTTTAGGTTGCAAGTGAGAAATAAATATAGACACTGAGATACAAATAAATAAACTAACCTTTCACTTGAAACAGTATATAAACCTGGACTGTTTCATTGGTCGTGCCATGATGAAATTTTGAAAGGGAGTAAGAGATGTTTTGGAACTTCGATTATCAAAGAAATTGATTATAAAAATCGCAAATACAATGTAACACTTGTTTTTACTTTAACTGCTGAAATACTATTAGGCCGAGAAAAAAAAAATCTGAGTTTCCGGTAACCCGACCAACCCTGCTTTTTAGCCCCGACCCTAATTTTTTTTATATTTGTCATCAAACGCATCTCCACGTTTGACATCTTCCTTTGAAATAATTTTCTTTCGTACTTATAACGTGACTCTGTACTTTAAAAGATCCTGTCAGTATGATATTGTTCTATTATATGTCATTATGATATATATTTCTATTATGAATTACAAAATACGTTGAACCACAAACGTCAAAATTATTCAATCGCGTAGTGGAATGAACTATTTGTTGATTCTTATAAATTCTATATAACTTTTCGACTATTTTAAATCTTGGTCTATTTCTGAAATTAATTCTTACATACTTTTGATTTTTTAACCCTGTATGCTAACATTGCTCATGTGAAATTTTAAAGATTTTGTACAAGTTTTCTTCCATTATATTACTGGATTACATTATCAAGGTTTACAATTTGCAATATAGAGATACACAATGTTTAATAAAATTATTCTTTTTTTCAACCCCTCCCCTGTCCCTTGTCCTGTTCAACTCCTGTATCAGTTACTGTTTGAAAAGCTAAAACTGTATTCACATCTAATTAAGGTAAGTATATCACTGTTTCAACATTTGATTGTCGAACCTCTTTCTTAGTAGTACCGCCTTTAAATAATCTTTGTAGAAACGACATCAATCCATCAATCCGAAAGTGAAAATAGAGTTATCTTCCCGAAACTGGATACCTGTCGATTGAACTTTCTGTCCTGCAAGCGAAACAGTCGAAGAACCAGAATTACGAATTTGTGCAGAATCACTTGCCGGCCTACCCGTTAAACACTGAAAATGGAATGTTTAATTGGAATACAGGTTGTAACATTAGTCTGTAGTATAATCATAAAAAATTTCCGATGCTATTACACACAGTCAATAGCATAAAAGGATAATTAGCTATGAACACAATGGAAATCTTCATCACAAACGAACACTGTCTTGGTCTGACGATATGTCTCCAGGTAGTTGGGAGCATTGTCCTGCGAGTTGTTGGTTCAATTGGTCATAATTGAGTACATTATGGATCTTACTTGGAACATCCAAAAGTTGTTCCAAGTAAGATCCATAATGTACTCAATTATGACCAATTGAACCAACAACTCGCAGGACAATGCTCCCAACTACCTGGAGACATATCGTCAGACCAAGACAGTGTTACACCACAGATTATACACTCCTCTCACCCAATCGTACACGATCAGACTCGTCATGTTATGTCTTCCTCTACTTCAGAGAAGCCAGTTCATCGCACAAACTGTACAACGGCTCGGAACAACAAAAGGTCTATTCACAGGACTGAGGTATCTGACAAACGCCAACAAATGGGACACTTATCTTTCCCGCCCAAAGATGATAACATCACAGCAGAGGAAAAGAACCACCTTTTTCAGGAGATGAGCCTCAACGAACAGCCCCCAGATCAGCTTCTTCAGGAGGAACTACTCCTAACAGAGAGAATATCAGAATAACAACCTGTAATATAGAGGGAGTGAGATCAAATACATCTTTTCTCCAGCTCCTATCTCAAGATTCACACATTGTATGTCTGCAAGAACATTTTCTCTGGGACTGCCAAGCAAATATACTTCACTCAATTCTCCCTGACCACGATAATCATACTAGATGCCATGACACAAACGAACCGTTATCAGGCTTCAAACTTCCTAGAGGTCGTGCAGGAGTATCTATCTTATGGCCAAAACAATGGAACAGTCAAATTCAAAAGCTTCCTGATGGAAATGAGAGGGTGATAGCTATTCTAATTTCATCAGACGTTGACGTTTGTCTGATAAACGTCTATATGCCAACTATGGACAAAGACTCGTCCTACGAATATGGAGAATGTCTCGACCTCATTCACAACATAGCAACAAAATATCTGAATACTCACGCTATTATACTTTGCGGGGATCTGAACGGGACAATTCTACAAACCAGAAATAATAAGCATGATCAATTATTAAAGGAATTCATTTTAGAACTTAACCTTACTGCTGATAAAGATAAATCTGACAGACAAACGTTCTTCCACCATTCAGGACAATCTAGTTCCCAAATAGATTATATCTTCTCATCTAAAGAAAACCTGTTTAAAAAGTATACAATATGGAATAATTCACCCTCAAATGTTTCTGCTCATGTGCCAGTATCAGTAGTAACTAACATGACCATACCAACTGGTGTAATCAAAGCCAATAAAGAAAACCAAACAGTTCATAAACTTCAATGGGACCAGACCGATCTCCCTCAATATATAGAATCTGTTCAGACTGAAGTCTCAAAGCTGCAACTGACGCAAAATCAATCCAGCAGTATCCAAAATTTCACAAAAGCCTTACTTACAGCCTCAAATAAAGCAGTACCAACCAAACCCATCAAACTGAAAGGTCCAAAATGGAAGGCCTCACCTAGAGTAAAAAAACATCTAAAAAATTGCAAGCAACTATACTCAAAATGGAAATCCGAAGGCAAACAAGCAGGCCATCCATTCAGGAAACAACTAAAAGCAGAAAAGAAAAATCTCCGCAGTCAACAAAGAAAGGAACATGCTGAAGATAGATTGAAGTTATATCAGCAAATTATGGATAATCCATCCACAGACTTATTCTACAAATTAATAAACAGGAATAGATCTAAACCTAGAACAAATTCAACTGGTATAGATATAGAGGGTGAATTAGAATTTAATCCTGCTATACAGAGAAAGGCATTCGCAAAGTACTATGAAGATCTTAGTATCCCAAAAGAATCAAAATTTGATAACTCATATCTGGAACTATGCCAAATAAGGCAGCATCTCGTGGAAGAAGTTCTATACAACCAACAAACAACAATAGAACCATACAAAGAAGATGACGTCTCCAAAGCTATAGACAATCTAAACAGTGGCAAATCACCTGATGAGTACGGACTATGTGCAGAACATCTAAAACTTGCTAAAGAAACAGTCACACCGACGCTTACAAAGATATTTAACAACATACTCATTAACAGAACTGTCCCAATCGAATTCAAGTCCGGAATTCTAACTCCAGTACTTAAAAAGGAAAAAAATCAATGCCTAGTCTCCAGCTATAGAGGAATCACTGTAACCCCGGTAATATCTAAACTCCATGAACTCTGTATCCTTGGCAAACTCAGTATTACTCCTAACACTGATCTACAATTTGGATTTACAGAAGGGCTATGTCCTCTAATAGCTAGTCTTATTATATCAGAATGCAAATGTGAACGGAAAAACAACACTCTCTATCTGGCTACTGTTGATGTCCAATCTGCCTTTGATGTAGTCCAGCATCTGATACTCCATGACAAAACGCTAGATAGGAAGATACACCCAGATCTATGGTTTGTCATCAAAGATCTATACTCTGGCCTTACTTCCAAAGTCAAATGGCAAGGAGAACTTAGTGACAGTTTTAATATACTCCAAGGAGTCAGGCAGGGTGGAATATTGTCAACTCATCTGTATAAAATATTTGTAGAGGATCTCCTTGTAGAATTAGAGAAAAACGCAACAGGATTCAGTCTGGGAGATATATACTGTGGAACGCCTACCTGTGCTGACGACATCGCTCTGATAAGCTCTGATCCAGCAGAATTACAAATAATGCTAAACACCATTGGAAGATATGCAAATCAACACCATTACAATATCCACCCAACAAAATCTAAAGTCATCTGCTACGGATCTGCAAAGAATCTCAGAACAAACACCTGGAACTTATCAGATAATGTAATTGAACTCTCCAATGAAACTACTCATTTAGGCCTAAAAAGATCAAGCAAAAAAGAAAATGAAGTAAACATAGAAGACCGTGTAAAATCTGCTCGAAGAACAAAATATGCCCTTATGAATTCAGGACTGCATGGTACAAATGGATTAAGCCCTAAAATCTCCTACACAATATATAGGACATATGTGCTACCAAGACTTCTATATGGTCTTGAAATCCTTTCTTTAACAAAAACTCAGATTCAGATCTTGGAGAGATTCCATATTGGGACACTACGTGCAATACAAGCTCTTGCCACAAGAACAGCAAAACCTGCGGTATACTTACTTCTCGGAGTTCTCCCTGTAGAAGCAGAAATTCACAAGAGAAAATTGACATTTTTACATTCCCTTACAACCTGCTCCAACAATAAAATAAAAGAAATCATCAACAGACAAATTGCAGTGAACTTTGACAACAACAATAGCTTCTTCTTCCAATCTGCCTTATTACTAGCAAAATATAATCTACCGGATATCTTTGACAAAAACATTCCAATTCCATCAAAACTATCCTGGAAGAAATTAGTAAAAACAGAAATCTCATCCTTCTGGACCCTCAGACTCAAAGAGGAAGCTCACCAAATGTCTTCTTTAAAGTTCTTAAACCTCAACTTTGGCAACGCAAACTCAACTCATCCTGTATGGGACTCAGTAGAGCAGAATCTGATAGAGATTCGAAAAGCCTCGACTAAAGTAAGGATGCTGACAGGGACTTACATGGTGCAAGCCGACAAACACAAGTTCAGCCAATACACGATTGACCCCACATGCCTGCTATGCCACAGGGAAATAGAGGATATCTTGCATGTTCTTACACAGTGTCCTGTTCTATGCAATGAGAGAAAAGAATACTTCACACCCATTAAACAACTTGTGACTGAAAACTCTCCTCCTGGAACATGGGAACTGCTATTTAACAATAAACTAGCAGTTACGCAACTTGTATTGGACTGTACAAAATATATGAAACAACTTGGATTCAAAGAAGAGTTAATTCTTAAGCTAGAAACGTTTACCAGACACTTTTGTTTCAAGCTTCATTACAGAAGAATATCTCTACTGAAAAAATTAGACGGCTGACAGCTATAATTAAGATATGGATGCTGAAACATAGACAATGAAAAAATGAAACAGTAGTTAAACTTTTGTAAATTGTCATTAATGTTACTATACATATAGATCACTATGTTTTGTAGCAAATATTTATTGTTATAAAGCTCTTAAGAAAGCTATTTTCTGGTAATATGATTGACTAATTATCTGAGTTATATGACTTCTGTAGATCGGTTTATCATTTTTATGTACATAATTTTATATTTTTATATGCTATGATTCGGTTTTCTTTTTCTACAATTCACTGTCTATGTATAGCGCACCACCACTGGATTTTACCTTGATGTAATATATTTTATCCCTGTTTCTTCCCCCTTTTTTTATTTTAATATTACCCGTTAAGGGGTGTTCCTTATAATAGGAAGCTTATACGAAGAAAAGAAAGAAAGAAAGTTTGCCTTATTTTTTAATTTTTTTAGAATATTTTTTTTGTTTTATCACATAAATATTATACTAATCGTGAAGTTTCAGTGGTTGAATACAATCCTTCCTTATGTAATACTTACAAGATACAATACAAAAGTAACTTGAATTCCAAACAGTGTGCCCAGAACAACATGGGTACAAAAAGCATGAAAAGGGGGAATTTTATTTTATCAAAAATGTTAACAAACATAAAAGAATATGAAGATAGAGTATGCTTACCAATGAGGCAACTCTCCACCAGAGACCAAATGACATAGAAGTTGACAATTTGGGTCACTGTACGGCCTACAACAAATTTATGTGAAATGCTGTCAGATACATACATGTGACAGAGTTGTCAAGCCACAACTGGAGATTTGGAATTTTCAGCTGGAGTGTGGGCCTCATAACTGGAGATTTTTTAAGACCTTTTTATCGACATACACAAGATTTTTTCGTGTGTGTTTAAACTGCATATCTTCCTTTTTTGTTAAAAAAAAACCAATGATTCCATACCTTCAAGCACCTGCATAGCCATTTTTAAGGTAATTGGTGTTAATTAACAGTGTGTTTGACACCAAAGCTGTCAAGTAAAGCCATGCACTTAATGGGTCACTTAATTTGACAGTTTACATAGCTAGATGAACTTCCTGTTCATGGAAGAATTACGAATTTGCCGGTATTTCAAAGGAGTATTATGAAATCAATCTCAAGGCTAAAAAATACGGGTGAAATCGGGTCATTTTCGGAATTCCCGGGTTATTTCAATGACCCGGCGGGTGTTCCGGGTGATCCCTCAGAATTGTGAAAATCTCGGGTCACACCCGCAGAATACGGGTCAGTTGACAGGTATGCAAAATCATCTACACTTGTAATAAACAAAAATTGTAATGTAAGCCTAAAGTCTCAATCAGTACACATCCAACATCGAATATATTTGGTAGATTGTTTTATACGTGTCAATAACAGTCAGAGAAAAACATGACCTTGTGTAATACCAAAATACAGCTACAACCAGGAATGTGCATATTTTTATATATATATTTTATAACTATAATATATTACATGTATTAGTTTAGTTTAACCGTATTTCATGCATTTCAAACTTATGACAACACACTAGACCTCGGAAGAGTTGAACCTCGGATGAGTCAAATACATTTTACTTTGGTCCAATCCCTTCTACTTTGACACAACAAGGTTCGATTATATTGAAAGACCAAATTACAAAGTTGAATTGGAAACCTTTTAAAATTTATTTATTTAAAAGATTAGTAAGTTTACCAAAATCGTACCTAAATTTCCAGGCTCATGTATGTATCTCATTCCTGAAAAATACAATGTAACTTGATCATGGTCTGTCCTATTGAAGGTTTTATGTTGTTCAGGACCCAAGGTGATAACCCATAATGTTTAATAAGATTATTCTTTTTGTTTAATTCAGGATGATTTATTATATTTTGTTCACTTTACACTGTATGATATATAAAAGAAATAAAAGCTTCAACCATGTCAACAGCTCATAAGATAAAAGCAGAAAACCCTTAATAAATAAAAAATTCAAAGACAAACAATTCAAAATGAGGGTTACAGAATCTGTGTTTTACAAAAGAGAAAAAGAAATGGACCGAGAAAGAAATGCCCGATTTTGTAATACAAGGGAGACAATTTACTCTACCATATACTTAGCTTAGTGGGAGACAATATTTTAAATTTCATCTATTTGGCAATGCTCTAGTTTTGGGTTTTTGCTTCAGACCTTATTCATAGACTCAGTATATCTGGCTTACTTTTGTTATTTTTCAAATAATTGTAACTTTGTTATGTTCATGACTTCATGATTAATAACTTTGAAATCACTATTCTAAAGACAATAATGACAGAACATTCAGAACAATAGATTAAATCATACAAACCTTTGCCATTATCTGTAGTTATGTGTTGTATATACACAATATTTTTGACTAGTGACAATTTTCTTTAGGGATGTGTTATTTATATTATATGTACACAATATAATTTGCAGTCTGCACAGTTAGCCAATAGTATGATGCCCTAGACTGTTGAAATTTTCTGAGCCCAGAAAGTTTTTACAAAACTTTGTTCAGACACAGAAGCAGAAAAATGTCAATATTGGTCTGCGGCTTAGTAGTGAAAAAAGATTTTGGTGCAGACTGCATTTAAATAGAAAATATTGGTTATGTATCAAATGCATTTCACCACTTTTATCTACATTTCATGTTTGAGTAGTATATTTGCCAAGTCTTGCGTAATAGGTTGGTAACAGGGGGTGGGTTTGTGAACAGATAAAACAGTGATACATGTAATAAAATTAAATGGTCATTTCAAAATGAAAGAAAAAAAGTTTGCTCTTTCATTTTTCCCAATGCAATGAAGCATAAAAATAAGAAATAAAAATTAGTAACATGATGAACATGCTGCACAATATTAATCCTTTATGGTACCACAGTACTACCACCCCACTTACTAGAATGTTCCCAGACTAGAAAACCTAATGTACAAACATGAAATCTACCCTCGATATATCAAAATACAATACAGTTATCTCTTTAATCTGTGTAAGTAAGGTACCCCTTGTAGTAAAGTCATCATTAATTGAATGGATATTTTTTTTATAGGGGAAAGATTTTGTGGTGACAGCTGCAGACACGGCCACAGCCAGAAGTATTGTCAGTATGAAACATGATACAGATAAGATGTTCAAGTTAGGAGGAAATCTAATGATGTTGGTTAGTGGAGAATCAGGTGATACAGTTCAGTTTGCAGAGTATATGGAAAAGAATATACAGCTATACAAGATGAGAAATGGTTACGAGCTATCTCCTGATGCTGCCGCCAACTTTATCAGAAAAAATCTAGCTGATTATCTGAGAAGTCAGACTCCTTACCAGGTCAACTTACTTCTAGCTGGATGTGACAAGCAAACAGGACCAGCACTTTATTTCATGGATTACTTAGCATCTATGAACAAATGTCCATTTGCAGCTCATGGTTATGGAGCTTTTTTCTCCTACAGTATATTGGATAGAAATTACAGGGAGGATATAACAGAAGCTGAAGCTGTAGAATTATTGAAGAAATGTATAGATGAGATTCAACTGAGATTCATCGTAAATTTACCATCATACACAGTACGTGTAATAAATAAAGATGGAATCAAAGACCTGCCAAACATATCTCCAAAGAGAATCCAAGTATGAACACAGTGATCTGAACAGACACATGACCTTACTTAAATAGTAATGTTTCCATCTTAAATGTTAGTTGTCATATTGATCATTACACAGTTTTTTTCATGCTTGACTTAAACTCTTCATTTGACCATGAACCATAAGAAAGTGTTCAGTTTTGGGGTATGACCAATTTTATGATACTGTTTTCTATTGCCATTGATCCCATACTTAAAGACTCTCTTCTCATACTTAAAATTAAATATATTTGAAATTTGTCACATCACTGCCTCATTTAACAAATTGTTCCACCCAGGTTAGGGGAAAGGGGGAGGGGGTGTCGTTTATCTCAATGATGAAAGCTGTACAGTTGCCTATAATACTAATAGTTTATTCAAACCTTGATGGATAGTTGTCACTTGCCAATCATACCACATCTCCTTATTAATATACCTTTTGATTTTTAAAAGTTATGAAATTAGGAGGTACAAATGTATGGTATCATTCATTGCTAATAAGACAGCTATCCACCAGAGGACTCATGCAGAATTTGTTAGCAACTTTAGGTCAATTTTAAAATATTAAAAAGTTGAATGATTGCCAATGAGACAATTATCCACCAAAGTTAGAATGAAGTGGATGTAAGCAAATATATGCAACCTTCAACAATGAGCAAAACCCATACTGTATAGTTGACTAAAAAGCTTCCACATGAAAAACATGAATCACTTCAGCTGAGAAAACCTATGGCATAATTTATAACAAAATGATTTAGGAAAAAAATATAACATATGTGAGCCAACGATAATCACTAAACTACAGGTTCCTGACTTTGGACAGGCACATACAGTATGTGGTTGGGTTGAACTAGTTTGCTGGCACTAAATTCTCCCCTAAAATGGGACAGTGGTGTTACAAACAACAAAAGAACTAACTGATATCAGTGGGAAAAGGCTTTATAAGATTAACTTGGCTAAAGCAGAAAACATTTAAACGAAACACAGACCAGACATAGCAGCATATCTATACTTCCCACAAGAAAATAAACACTAAAAAAGAAATGTGAGTACATAAACTCACAGTTTCATATTAATATCAACCCGTCAAAAATCATGTATATAAGACTAAAATATCAATCAGTACAAACCAACAAAAAAAACCATGACCTTGTGCAATTCCAATGTAGTTTATTTAGTTATCTACAGATTGCAGCACCGTGAATGTGCATGTGTGTATAACAAAAATATTTAGCTGGTTTTAATTTTATACTGATTACAAAAACAATATTTATATCAATTGAAACACTATTCAATTGGTAACCTTTTAGAATAAGTTTATTTAAAGGATGAATAAGTTAACCTGTATTATATCTCAATTTCCGCTAGGTCAAAAATTAGCAAAATCAATGTATAGGGGCGCAAAACCCTCCCCTTAAATTAAGACAGCGGCCCAATAGCATAAGAGAAGAAAAAACTATAAAAACAATGAACAAAAAAGAGAAACCAACCGCAATTGCTAAATTACAGTTTTCTGACTCTGGGAACGCACACAGAAATATTTTCAGGTGCCCAACCTACAACCCCTCTATAACCATGAAAATTTGTGAACCAACACAACATATGTGTATAAAAACAACCTATAAAAATCAGTTAAAAAGGAATAGACATGTCAGATTGATATACATGTAAAGCACAAACAAGAACTAACAACAACATTAACTATATGAAGTACATAACTGATGCATTTCATGTGTCTTTAATATAAACATTGTATAGTCACTGATGAAAGAAAGCCTGAAATAGAGAAAAAAAACCATCTACATGTGAGCTGATTACGCAAGGATATTAGAAGATGTGGTACGAGGGCTAATGAGACAACTCTCCATCCAAGTCACAGTTTGTAAAAGTAAACCATTAGGCAGCAACCATTTGATTTTCTGGGGGGGGCTATGGTTTTTTTTGGAAAAAAAAGTTTGTTTCCAGTTTTTGGAGAAAAAAATAATTTGTTTTTGATTCTGAGAAAAAAAAATTGTTTGTTTCACCCCCAGCTGCCTCTATATGTAATGCTAAAATTGAAAGAAAAAAATTGTTTTCGACTTGTCGCGAAAAAAATAGATTGTTTTTCGCCACAGGCGAAAAAAAAAGTTTGTACAGAAAAAAAAACCATAGCCCCCCCAGAAAATCAAATGGTTGCTGCCTTACAGGTCAAAGTACTGTCTTCAACATAGAGCCTTGGCTCGCACCGAATAGCAAGCTATAAAGGGCACCAACAATGACTAGTGGAAAACCAACGGTCTAATCTATATATAAAAAAAGAAACACTTTGAATATGAACCACATCAAGCAAATGAAACCACTGAAAATCAGGTTCCTGACTTAGGACAGTTACAAACAAAGGCATGTTTAAGACAGTGAATAAATACAAAATAAAAGATGAATTTTGGTCTGCTCTGTACCATTATATCTAATCGATGACAAGACGATAAAATCGGTAACAATTTATAGGTAGTGTTCTGCTTTTGTAGATTTTTGTTGAGCCAATTATGTTGCAGAAGGCTTGACATAGGGATAGTGATCCAGAGGTGGCTGCTGCGGCAGTAATTTACTTCTTAAAAGCTTGATATTTTAGAAGGTGGAAGACCTGGATGCTTCATACTACATATATATATATATATGCCTTATATTATGAAGTTTCCGTCTGTCATATGTCCATTGTCCTTGACCTCATTTTCATGGTTCAGTGACTACTTGAAAAAAAAATTAATTTGTAATGGTATAACCTCTCATATCAGGTGTAAAAGAATAATTATATTCAGTATGAGATTACCTTGCAAGGTCTTTTACCTGTAAGACAGTTATCATCTGACCTCATTTCACGGATCAGTGAACAAGGTTAATTTTTCGTTGTAAGTCTTATCTCAGATACTATAAGCAATAGGTCTATATTTGGTATATGCAATGATTGTAAGGCAAACATGTCTAAGCGGAAGGTATCATCTGACCTTAACCCCATTTTCATGGTCCAGTGGTTAAAGGTGAGATTTTGTGTTTTGGTCTTTTTTTTTCTAAAACTATATATAGGTCAACTATTTTTGGTGTATGGAAATCTTTTACTAGTGAAAATGATTAAATATTAAATTTGATGCATCTATCGTACAAGGGGGAGGTTTAGCGCTATAAAACCAGGTTCAATCCAATATTTTCTACGTTTAAAAATGCCTGTACCAAGTCAGGAATGTGACAGTTGTCCATTCGTTTGATGTGTTTTACCATTTGATTAGGACTTTCCGTTTTGAATTTTCCTCGGGTTCAGTATTTAAGTGATTTTACCTTTTGTCTGAATGGAAACTGTGTTGTACTGCTATGTGCACAAGGGTTTCTTACTCAATCAAGAACTCGGAGATTGTGAATCGATTTATCCTCTAAAACTTTTCATGACAAACATGTGTAGTTGTTCCAAAAAGATAAAGCCTCCAGCGGGTTTGTCTTCATAATTATGTAAAACATAGGCGATAGTAGTGTGTCGCTGTTCAATAGTCATTATTTTATTTAACTTAAACAAACACAGGTCACAAACCAAAACTGATGGAATCACATTAACTATTAGAGGGAAAAAACGAAACAACAAAGAAATACGTACTGGTCTGCTACATTAACAAAAACGCCAACATGAATAGAAAAGGACTACTAGTAATTGGTGGAGAAAAATGATTAAAATGTAGGTTCAACTTGTTTTTATGGCTAGCCAAACCTCCCGCTTATATGGCAATGTTAAAATTAACGCTTAATTGACAACATAACATCATGGCTACAATACAGTACATACAAATAAATGCACAAACTCTCAGGACAGAGAAGTACATAAATAAGTTATATAATAGGACAATTCAACATGAAATCTACAGAATAAGAACAAACACCTAAAATTCGTTTACGACAGAACATAGAGATCACAACAGAATTATGAGTTGTGCGTCACACGAATGTATCAAAAAGTGACGCCACAGATAAATTTCTAATAATTAGAATATAAAAAATTGGGATTAAGTTTGTAATCGTTTTAATCAATATATCATATAACCATTACAAGAACATTGCTATAGAATTGTGTTAGTAATGATGTAAAAACATAATTTGGAATGTCTCACAAAAGATCTTGGAATAAACAAAACAGCTGGTAATACACAGGCACTTGTCTCAGAATTCCCCCCCCTATATACCTTAATATATATGTGGTATATAGGGAGGGGGGGTTCTGAGACAAGTGCCTGTGTGGTAATAGTACAAATTCTTTAACATCATTTAAAAATTATGAAATTTTTAAAAAATCAGAAATCTGTCCTTCTTTCTTCTGGTTTAAACATTAAAAAACCCGAACAAATCTAGTATTTTTATACTGGATACCATTGTGCATCCCTACCCTACTGGTAGATTGATTTTTGTACACGTATGAAGCAGAATTCATCCAGAACCTTCGAAAAGACAAAAAGAAAAAAGCACCGTGCGAAATTCTTTGATTTTACTTTAATTCATATAAATTATATATTGATGATGTCCTACGACTGAATAATCGATACTTCAGTCAGTAATGAAATTAAGGATACTATAATTGACACAAGAGGGACTGCTTCATATATTGTGTTCTTAATATTGACACAGATGACAACTTCACACTGAAAACTATGACATATAAAGGCAACAGTAATATACCGGTGTTCAAATCTGGGTTACAAACTAAAACCGAGGGAAACACTTCAAGTGCAACAAAAACAAACGCCAACATTCATAGAAACGAACCATTTGATAACAACTGCCATATTCCTGACTTTGTACAGGATATTTTAAGAAACAATGGTGGGTTGAACCTGGTTTTATTGCTAGTCAAACCTCCCGCTTATATGACAATGTTGAAAAATATCGCTATTCAAAAATGACAACACTACTTGACAGAAAAACAGCACAAACACTCGCGATAAAACACTCATCACAGAAAAACGCGCAAATAAATAATATAATAGTCGACAAAACAGACAACAAAACGACAAAAAAACATCTTTTATCAACAACAGACCACACAGGACATCACAATCAGTGACGCAAACAGGATGATTTCAACCTCGCAATTATTAATTTCCCATTTTTCTTTGCCCGTATGAACTCCATGTACAGGAGTGTGCTTCTTTCGCAGAAACAGAGTTATGAGGAGGAAATATTAAAAATGACACATCATTGATTTTCATGCTTACCATGCATTACGATGCACTTTCATTTTAAAACATAATTATACATGTAACTATTAAACTATACATTTGATTTGATGTGAAAAATGTAGTTTTTACAGTTTTGCATCGTGTATTAAAAGTGTTTATATAACATCTTGTCTTATCTTTAACAGTTTATGACTAAAGTTTGCCGGGTCTTGCTCGGGTTGCTCGTTAACAGTTCTTTTATTGCTTCGAGTTGCTCGTTAACAGTTCTTTTATTGCTTCGAGTTGCTCGTTAACAGTTTTTTTTATTGCTTCTTCCAGGCAATAGAAGTAAATTGATCTTATCAATGACATTTGTAATTTCACTCGAAAAACAAGGTCTTCTTTTGAAAACTTGAATGGAACAATTCACTCCATAAAACACAATCTCAACCAGACAACATACATTTAGTGTAGCTATAGTGAGTGTTTACCATGCACTCGTGAAAACATGATTGTGGGACGATTATTTATCAACCAAAATTTATTCAATTTTGAGAGTCAATTAAAAGGGCATTGGCTACGAGATATGAAAACAATGATATATATTTTTTTTGTTGTTCATTCTTTGAAGAAAGTGATAACGTGAGATACTAATTCGCTTTTAGAAGCAAAGGAGTAAGTCCGGTAAGGACTCATTTTGGCCTCAAATTTCAGTTTCATCTGACGAAAGATTTTGACCACTTTTTAAAGACTTAAGTGTCTATTTCACTTGATTTAATTAGTATAAGTGAAAGATTTTAACTGATTTAGTCATTAAAAACGATCCGATTCAAGCTCAAATATGAAAAATCTCTCAAATATGCCAAAAAACGTCACTTTTCCGATGGTTTTGTCAAAAATGAAAGTGGCCGCATCCGTGTTCATCCACAACCTTTATATATGTTATGTATTATCATAAAATACAACTTACATTTCAATATTAAGGATGAACACGAATGCGGCCACTTTCGTTTTACAAGGAAACCGTCTAAAATTTAACTAAAATGATAGAATTTTGAAGATTTCAGTAATTTAGCATGACTTAATGGTGCTACAACCCGATATATGTGCATTGTATTGTCAAAAACAGCCCATATTTATGTAGCAGAAGCATTCAACTGTCCAATTAATAACTAAAAGTTTACATTTTAACAATTTTGTAAAACTGTTATATTTTGGGGCCAAAAAGGGGTCTTACCGGACCTACTCCTTTGGTTCAATTTTGTCAAAAACAGATAAGAAACATTACTCATTATGAATTATTCAATTGCAAGTGGCAACATTGAAAGAAAATAAGGATGAATGATTTGGTTGACTGATTCAATCCACTTCAAAAAATTCTTACACAGGTAAAAATGACGATAAACATACATTTTAACCTACAATATGTAATCAAACAGACCAGGAAAAATCCAAGTGCACGTGGACGCTACCTGTTTATTTTGGGTTATATGACCGTCGGTAGTCTTAGGGGATCATCAATATGGTTAAATTAGATGACGTCTAGACAAAAAATACAAACGCCATGTTGATAAATATTATCGTGTCAAAGCATTATTGAATAGCTTATTCTAATCATATATTTTTGTCCATCCGTGTGATGAGTTAAGCCTTTTTCAACTAATTTTTATAGTTGGTCCTTATGTTGTACTGTTATACCACTGTCCCAAGTTAGGGGGATCCCGCTAACATGTTTAACCCCGCCACATTATGTATGTGTGTGCCTGTCCAAAGTCAGGCACCTGTAATTCAGTGGTTGTCGTTTGTTTATGTGTTACATATTTTTGTTCGTTCATTTTTTGTATATAAGTAAGCATACTAGCTTCCTCGTTTGAATTATTTCACATTGTCATTTCGTGGCCTTTTATAGCTTACTATGTGGTATGGGCTTTGCTCATTGTTAGAGGCCGTACGGTTACCTATAATTGTTAATTTCTGTGTCATTTTGGTCTCTTGTGGAGCGTTGTCTCATTGTATACGACATGTATAGTATGTTATGAATCAAATATGAGATTTTGAGTCAAATCGGTGACGATGAATTTGACAGCTAATGCTTCTTGAAATATTATCAATGTTAAACGATTTTTTTACTTAATTTACAAGTGTGGACACAGATCAGTGTAGATAGTATGTTTGGATGTTTGACAGTGTTAATTTGTATGACAAAAGAAGTTCTATGTTTTCCCCATAGGATACTATATTATCAACTGTGTTGCTCAATATGACAACCAACCTGAGCATTAGGGGATTTGTTTATTTAGTATTAAGTTTTTTTATGTTCAAGACGAGCATGGAAGCGACATTAATTGCATCAATTACCAAATGATTATAATAGAATATGTTCCACATCTTTGATTTTGGATACATTTTGAAGCAAGGAGAGGAACACATGTATGACAGTTTTTTTTCTTCATGATATGATTTTTTTTATATGGAGATGGTATCTGAGAAACTGTATTTGCTTAGTATTTGTATGGTTCTATTTATATTTCTTTGTGGAGGATCATCATTCTCATAAGTAAAAGATTTCGTTGAAATGTCAAACTTGTTTCTCAGATTAGAAGACATTTAATTGTTTTTAGTAATTAATTAACTCAGATTAGAAGATATGTATTGGCTTCCGAAGCTACACAAAACACCTTACAAATATAGATTTATTTCGTCTTCAAGCCATTGTTCCACTACTAAATTGTCTATTCTTCTTACCAGCACACTTGGTACAATTAAAAACCTGATAATAAATTGTTCAAATAAGGCCTTCGAAAATAGTGGAATTAATTACTTTTGGAGTGTCAAGAACTCGTTGGAAGTACTTGATAAATTGCATGCTTATATTGGTGATTTTGAATCTGTTCAAAGTTGATTTTTCTATACCCTGTATACCACATTGCCTCACATTCTCATTAAGAAAAAAATCACACACCTAATTAAATGGGCATTTAAAAAATCAGAATGTGAATATATATGTTCAAACTCTTTTATGTCATTTTTGAGTAGCAATAAACAAAAAAACTATGTCAATTGGACATGCTTTGATACTATATATGCCCTTGAATTTTTACTAGATAACATTTTTGTTCGCTTTGGGGATTCCGTATATCGTCAGATTATTGGAATTCCAATGGGGACTAACTGTGCACCACTTATTGAGGACCTGTTTTTGTATTGCTATGAGTTACAATTTATGACAAAAATAAGCAAAGACCCATCGAAACAACATCTGATAAACAAATTTAATAATACTTTTAGATATTTGGATGATATTTTGGCTCTCAATAATGACGACTTCAGTATGTATATTAAAGAAATTTATCCTGCTGAACTTACTTTAAATAAAGCTAATACTAACAATGACCACTGTCCTTTCCTCGATCTTGATATCTATATCACTAACGGAAAGCTGAATACTAAAATTTATGATAAAAGAGATGATTTTTCATTTCCTATCGTTAATTATCCATTTTTAGATGGTGACGTTCCCTTGTCACCATCTTACGGTGTTTATATATCTCAACTTGTACGATTCGCTCGTGTATGTAACAATGTTTTAGATTTTAACGAGAGAAATTTATGTATTACTGAAAAATTATTACACCAGGGTTTTCGATATCACAAACTAGTCAAAACATTTACTAAATTTTATCATCGGTATAAGGACATCATTCGTAAATATAGCTCAACATGCAGACTTCTTATACGTTCAGGTATTTCACATCCAATGTTTTTTATGGAAATATTCTTTATAAAGCACAAAGGTGTCAGTATTCACCTCAAAAACTAACAAAACCTTTGAATAGACTTATTAAGAAGGGATATAGTTACGATACTGTTGTCAGGTCATTAAAGATTGCATGTTTTGGCGTTAATATTGATTCACTGATAGGGTCTTTGCATCGGAACTAAACACATTTATTCAAAAACCAGTTGTTGGCATGACGCAGGTTATGTTCTTCTCATATATGTTATGATGGTATGATACTAAACCCCTAACGGAAAGGATTGTGCCTGATGTCCATATGATGAAATCATAATCTTTCAGTCAGTTTAATTGAAGTCTGGAGCTGGCATGTCAGTTAACTGCTAGTAGTCTGTTGTTATTTATGTATTATTGTCATTTTGTTTATTTTCTTTGGTTACATCTTCTGACATCAGACTCGGACTTCTCTTGAACTGAATTTTAATGTGCGTATTGTTATGCGTTTACTTTTCTACATTGGCTAGAGGTATAGGGGGAGGGTTGAAATCTCACAAACATGTTTAACCCCGCCGCATTTTTGCGCCTGTCCCAAGTCTGGAGCCTCTGGCCTTTGTTAGTTTTGTATAATTTTAATTTTAGTTTTTGTGTACAATTTGGAAATTAGTATGGCGTTCATTATCACTGAACTAGTATATATTTGTTTAGGGACCAGCTGAAGGACGCCTCCGGTTGCGGGAATTTCTCGCTAGATTGAAGACCTATTGGTGACCTTCTGCTGTTGTTTTTTTTGTTGTTTTTTTTTCTATGGTCGGGTTGTTGTCTCTTTGGTACATTCCCCATTTCCATTCTCAATTTTATTAGTAAATGACAATGCCTGACATGAAGTTTGGGGCTAGATGAGCTAGATAGTAAACTTCTGTGTCATTCTATATCAATTATTCGAGAATATTTCCTCAAATGCAGGTCAAAGCAACAACAAAAAAATGGCTAGTAAGAAATTAATATCATCAAAATAACGTTTGTGAGCATGCTTCAAAGACTCATAACTGCTACAGAAGTCATCTGATAAAATTTCAAGTGGATATGAACATCTGCTTAATATGTCTAAAGATCTAAAAAGTTACAGTATTCAATATGAAAAAGGTATTGCAAAAATATTCTCTTTTTAATTTATTTTGTTATATGGATACAAATATAAGTAATACCAATACAGTAAGGCAGTTTTGTTGTGGTATGAAAGTGTATTGTAGTAAATAATAATTGCTGTTGATTCACACAAATTAAGAAATAAACAAATGAATGATAAATGTTGAATATGTACAATGAACTATAGTTTTAGAATTCAATTAGGCCAAATAGGCCTTATAAATTTTGGTCTTTTTTTTTAACATACTGAATGACCATTTACACTCAGGACTAATGCGTCATGTAGGCAGTATATAGATGAATAAAAGTGTAGCATAACAATCTAGCATTATAATGCTAGTAGCAAGAGTAGCGTTTTTTTGGTAAGTTTTTTTTTTTTTAATTTGGCTAATGGACAAAAAATGGTTGATTCAAATCTAAAAAAAAATGCTATTATCTCCCTATTACTTACATTGTAGATAGCAGTGGCGGATCCAGAAATTTTCATAACTGGGGGCCTACTGACTGCGTAAGAGGGGGCCCACTCCAGTCATGCTTCAGTGATTTTCTATATAAGCGCCCCCTGCCCCCCCCCCTAAATCCGTCTCTGCATAGAATGGATACTACTTCGATAATTCCTTGTACATGAGAGTTGTCTGTCAAATCTTTATTTCACAAAGAATGAATTGCATAACAATGAACTGAGCTCAAAGCAAAGCACTTTCATAATACACTTAGACAAAGAACTCCATCCAGTGATAAACTTTGTACTACAGGTCCATTACGAACATCCATCGACCAAAACCATATCTACATAACATGCCATACTACATGGTTGGATCAGAAGTCCTGAAAGACATGAATTTTATTACTGTATTTTAACACATATATAAGACTATAACTGACATTCGTGCTTTACTCCACCTTCATTTCTCAGTTCGATGATCAATCTGACTTCATGATAAATTAAGATTCCATATCTACAACTGATGAAATATCCTTCTGATAGACTAGCCGCAACAATCGAAATCCCAGTTTTTTAAAATGATAGGTGGAACCTAAATTTTAAACGATATATTCTAAACATTGCTAATGCATTTCATAATAATTCTTCTAAAAAAATTGCTGTATTTGTCCTTATTTTGTCTTTTGTTTAAGACTGTATATTGACCTCTAGATGTCTTTCATGTTGGCTTGGGTTGATGTCTGATTATTGTACATGGTATACATCAATGTGGGATCAATTTGTTTACATAAGTAACAACTATTCCTTAAAATTCAAATAAAATGGATGTAATAAATTAAAAGTCATCCATAGAAGCTTACATCACTAGATATAAACAATTCACCAATGTTTCATGAGAACTGCTGAAAGCATTTTTGAGTTATAGTCTGAAAACTGGAATACCCCCCTATTTTAGGACTCGGAAACATAAAATCTAAAATATATATAAAAAAAAAGAAAGGGAGCTCATGTCGATATAGATATAAACAATTCACCAAAGTTTCATGCAATTTTATTAAACCCTTTTTAAGTTAATGGTCCGAGAACACAATTATTTCGTAGTGCATTTCTTTTAGAACATAAATGAAAATAAAAAAAATCCCACCTGCGCTTTCTCAAAGAAATTTTTACAGTGTGTTGTACTACTTTTGGGACAAATTATATCAAAATTATAGAAAACTTCATCGGCTCTAACTCAAAATATGGACAATTCTATGTTTAGGGCGTCTTGAAATCTTTGACAGCTTCCGAAGTGCTAACTTTTAACCTTTTTCAGCTGGACCAAATCACTACTTGCCTTTAAAATTCAGGACATCAAAACTATTTTAAGTATTTGCATTTGTTCTGTTGATTGATAGCAGGAGCGGATCCAGCCATTTTAAAAAAAGGGGCCCAAACCAGGACAAAAAAAGGGGGGGTTCCAACGATATGTCCCCATTCAAATGCATTGATCGTTCAAAAAAGGGGGTTCCAACCACCGGAACCCTCCCCTGGATAGCTAAATAGTGGAACATGAGGACTGGGATTAAATCAATTATACATTTTTATAGTTTTTATCAACAGTTTCATGGTAAATAAGTTGTAGTAGGCTGTTTGAAGTTTTACTTAATTTAAGATTATTAAGTTAACTACAGGATAGAAATTCAGTGAGGAGACAAGAACGCACACCAAATAGTGTCTCGGGAAAAACTTAAGCTTAGTGCTGTCCACATGTGACAGATTTTCTAATGGAATGTATCCAGAATTTTCCAAAACAATGATTTTTAATATCCACGAATATGCAAGTTTTCATCAATCCACGAAAATAAATAAACCCACAGTATGTAAACATTTGTCGCATATCTAAACAGAATTTGTTCCCGATTGAAATCTTTATAATTCACCAAGATAAAATGATCGTAAAAGAATACGATGGTCAAGTATTGCTATTGGATCGTAAAAGATAAAGATACATATAACTTAAGAAAGTACTGTAACTCAAAAGGTTGCATGGTTATCGTTCAATCTCAAATTGGTAATGAAAGATGCTGTTTTCGCTTTTAGATATGGTAGATGGTTAACCTTTTGTTAAACGTTGCATGCTCATATTTTTGGCTAAATAGTGGCGGTAAGTGTATTTGTCTGCCTGAATCGTACTTCACCGATTCTCAGAGCCAAATGTTTCACACGCGAACTGAAAAAGGTATGATGTCGCTAGACATACCAGTGCAGATTCAGTAAAAGTTGTAACGATTGAGAATAGAGCTAAATCGATTAAATAACAGTTCAAGCTGGGCATCCCAGTCAAAGTATACGTTGAATGAAAATTTTCCCACTAAGTTTGGTACAATGACGTGAAGCTATTGTGAAAACACTAAACAAACAATTTTTAGTTTGTGTCGGCGCAGCAAAAATAACAAGTGTCATACTATGTATATGCACAAACGAAACTCAACTTAACTGAAAGCAACAACTCTTAATAAAATATTGCGTACACATGCATATATTTCCAAGGCGGATGCATTTGAAGATACATATATACCTTTTTTTTCCCGACAATTTACGCTTGTAGAGGTCCTTCTATTTTGGAAATCAACTTATCTAGACACGTATTTAGTTATTGTTTTAACTTTCGAGGTAAACTTATGATTGAATTTAAAAGAAAAAAAATGTCAAAGCTTGAATGTTCCACGTTCTTATTTAAAAAGTTGCACGCTTCCATCAGTTGCAAGAATTTTAATTGGTAAACAAAATTTTGTTTTCTTATGATTAAATCTGGTCATGCTTTGTCTTTTACGATCAAAATAATGAGTAGCCTGATCTTTCACGATCAAGTTTGTTGAAAAAATCAACAAAATTCAAGGTATTCATAAACAAAGGAACGGTTTCAAGGGAAGAGCATACTTTTATTTTACTGCACTATCGGACACAGCAAATATTAAGTTTCAAAAATATCGATGATATATTGGAATGTGACCATTCAAGGTACAATCAAAGTACTGAGGTACTGAACATCGGATGTCCGTTCTTGTGGCTGGTCACAAGCACTAGTCTTAGAACAAAAAATCACATCTATATACCTGAAAGTGAGGTTAAACTACAGATATATTATTTTTTTCTGAAACAAGTTCGTGCGTGGATCATAAATTCAACCTCGTCGTAATAACTATTATATTGTAGTGATACAAATCAGTATACTCTGGTTTGATGTTACATATTATATTAATATTTGTATATTACAGTTCCCATATCTTCTTATTTATTTTTATATATAAGTGACATTAACCAAACGGCGGCGGATATTTCCAAATGATATTCATTAATAAAAATTCATAAGTCGAAGAAAACTGACAAGGCCATGGCCAAAAAAAACCCAAAAGACAACGAAAAAGCAAACAACTCTAGTCAACACTTTATAAAAAAAACTAAGATAAGCCTGCTCCTCTAGTGGCACACGTCATGTTGCTCATGGTATGTGTTTTTGTATTGTTGTTTGCTTGTCTGTTTTTTCTTTTCTTTTTCTTTATCATCCATGGCATTGTCAGTCTTTAACCTTATTTATAACCGCTGATAACCTTACATTATTTAACCCCCCCCCCCCCCCCCCAAAAAAAAGAAGTATGACCTGTAATTTTTTCATGATTATAACAATGACATACTTTTGAATATTTCAATGAATGTAAACTTCATTTGCAAGCAGGGGGTGATTCAGGCGGCGGCATGCATGCCTCCCCTAGAATTTACAAAGCATGGGTTGTCCTCAGCTTAATAAAGTATATGAAGAGATAATTTCGATCATTTTACCTAAAAAACATTTTCGCCTCGCTCCGCTCGCCGATAATTTAAGTGTGTGCCCCCTAACCTAAAATCCTGGACCCGCCTTACACTACTACCACTATTGTAATACACATGTAATGACCTTAAACAATTAGAAGTATTGACAAATCAAACACGCCTTATATACGTTTTTGCAAATAGTATAGGTTCATTGAGTGAATGACCTCATATCTTTTAATAACATAGAAAACATATTTGTATCCACCGACCATTCATCTATCCTTCTTTTGTTTTAAGTGAGGGGAAAGTCATATGACACACATTTGTTCTCGACTCTTATATAAAACGATCTTACTCAGTGGCGGATCCAGGGGGGAACCCCCTTTTTTAAACGATCAATGCATTTGAATGGGGACATATAATTGGAAACTCCCCCACCCCCCTTTGTCCTGGGTTGGGAACTCCCCTTTTTAAAATGGCTAGATTCGCCCCTGCTTACTTGCCCATCTAAAAACCTTAGGCGAATCCAGTCATCCCCCCTTTTGTGGGAAAATTTTGGTTGAGTATATAGGGAATCACTGAGGCTTGGCTGGAACGGACCCCCTCTTAGGGCAGTCAATGCCCCCCCCCCCCTTTATAAAAATTTCTGGATCCGTCACTGAAAACAAGAGTAAGAATCAATACAATATTTTTACGAATGATTGCTTCAAAATGTTTATATACTTTTTATATTGGCGTTTTGTTGGATACACCAATTTTCAAAGTCAGAGAGAAGTTGAGCGCTCACATGCCAAATAATGTGTATGCATATCGCAAGTCTGTATGATTGCTTGCTGTTTAATTGTTACATCGGGTTTTTTATATGTTTTCACAGTTTGTTATGTTTGCTCATTGCTAAACGCCACCGTTCAATGACCTGTATTTCTTTTAGTTACTGTATAGGAAAGTATATTGACATTTCACCTAACATCAGGAAAGAAGAAGACTGCGATTATATGATTTCAAGTTATGCCTTCATCGGTCAAGCTATGTTATTTTTACAAAAGATGTGTTTCGATTCGCATACTTAATTAGATGGGTCTCAAAAACATACTATTTAAAATTTTTACAAGAAAATGTATCACTCCCAACATTTGAGTAGCAGGCCCATATTCTGGAGGCGCACCCGCCCAGACAGTGACATATATACTTTTGACGTGGACTGGTTTTGTCTTTTGTTTAAGTTAGTGCATATAAATGAGAATGAAAATAGGGAATGTGCCAAAGAGACAACAACCCGACCTAAGAGCAGAAAACTCAACACATCGATAGTATCCAAGGCAGTAACTATAGGCATATTATTTAAGTGAGGCAGAATAATTGAGCCAAGCGAAGCGAGGCGAAATTTTTTAGGCAGGGTATGGAATGAATGGTGCAAAATCCTGCATTCTGAGTATTTCCAGAGAGCTTGACAATGTTTAAAATTTGGATTCTTTTTATATAAACTAGAACACACCCGTGATATCGCGGGTCCGTGACTGAATTAAAGTATATAACTATGCGCAAGCCTTATTTTAGTATTAGTATTGTCATCTGATAAAGTCATGCCGATTATAAGATACACAGTTTTCTCTGCTTTCAAATCTTTCTGTTTGAACCCGTCGAACTGGAACATATCAATTATTGGTAATATTAATTATTTGGTAAACAAAAGGTCCTGGAATGGAGTATTTTTTAATCAACAGCATTGTCCTATGTTAGTTATAAATAAAGTTGAATTCTTTGATTCGCTATTTTACCTTATGCCCGCTAACAAACTGAAAACTGTACCTTAGTACGCCTTATTTTTAGTCATAGATTTTTAGTATTCGTATTGTTATCTTAGAAAGTCTTACTGATTAAAAAAAAAAATTCTGAGACAAGTGCCTGTGTTTATATGACAAAAAGGAATATCTAGCAAAAATCTCAATTAAGGACTAGGTCCTTACAACCAGTTAACCTTTTATACTATATGGTAAATAGACTCAGCTCTTTTTAAAGCAGAACCAAATACATTGTACCCCTATTAAGCTACTATGTATTCTACTAACTAGTAGACTTGGTACAATCAAAAACCTGATAAAAAATGTTCAAATAAGGCTTTTGGATCTAGTGGAATATGTTACTTTTGGAGTGTCAAAATTGGGACGAGGTACTTGCGAAATTGCATGCTTTAAATATAATTGGTGCTTTTGATTTTTCTACCCTATATACAACTTTGCCTCATAGTCTTATTCAGAAAAATTCACACACCTCATTACATGGGCATTTAAAAAAGTCAGAACGCGAATATAAATATTCAAACTCTTTTAGGTCATTTTTTAGTAGCAACAAACACAAGAACTATGTCAATCGGACCTACTATGATACCATAACTGCCCTTGAATTCTTACTAGATATCATTTTTTGTCTCTTTGACATATTCCTCATTTCCATTCTCAATTTAATTACAGAATAGTTAAATTACAAGCATGTATGAGTTTCCATAACCACGGCTGGTAATCTACACACGCAGAACATTTGGTTCTGCAATAAAAACCGTGAGAGGATTTTCCGGTTGTGCTTGAGTGGAGTAATTGTCACCGCTTCAAAAGGTATGTACATTTTTAAATCTCAATTTTCTTATTCAACTGATCAAAATATTGAAAATCGGAGAATGTCATGCTGTGGTGAATACTTTAACGAAGAGATACATGTATCATTTACTGTTGTATGTAGAGTTGAACTCCTACAAAATCAGTTGTCCCACAAGAAATTGCCTAAAAAAGTGACATTTCAATTTTGAAATGGTTCTTTTTACAGACCTACTAGTTCAAATTTAGTTTTTTTTTCGGGCAATGGGTATGAATGTTGTTTTTGGCGGCGTGTGCGCTGTCCGCCGTTGATAGACATCTTAATAATTCCAAAAACTAAATTTTTTCATGAAGTCATGCGTGAGGGAATCGGTTCTGATTGAGGACATCGTGAATGCGTGAGGGGAGGTACAAATCTTATCTTTATATTCAAGCTATCAGTCGTTGAAACTTACCTAAATTTGGCTACATTGTTCATAAAAAAACACATATGTGAGTGTGCTTAAAAAAGTTTACGAAATTGGATTTTGAAATAATTGTAGGAACTTAGGTTTAATAATATGTTTCACGAAGAATAAAGACAAAAAATGTTGTCAACAATTTTGTTTTCTTGCTACAAGTAAAAACTAGACCGATTATTTGCCCACATCTGCAAATTTGGAGACAGATTTGCAATTAAATAGTTAGACTTTATTCACATAAAGAATATTTGGTGATTTGTTGTATAAATCAAAATCTTTAAACAAATATCAAATTTTGTGTTTTTAGAATCATCTTTTTTTTTAAATAAACTATTTTAGGAGAGATAACTCCTTTCGTAAATGTGTATAACATGAATCTTAATTAAGCTTTTTTCAACTGATTTTTATAGTTCGTTCTTATGTTGTACTGTAACGTTATGGGTCATCGTAAATTCGCATTTTACTATTTTTATGTATTTATATAACTTGTTCGTCTGGTCACTTTTTCGCGGGGATCGGTTTTCTCGTGCTTGAGACTCAATGTCCAGACTCATTTAAACTTCATCGGCGATATCATGTTCTTAGATATATGTGGTGATCTCTGTGACGTATATTTGACGACAAGACTACTCCCAGAGGGTTTAGTTCGCTTCGAGGGCGGGGATAACTTGTATCTCCATGGCTTTTTGTAGTCAGTCCTCTTTTCCTTTTTCCTTTGAACAATGGCATTTTCTGAAATTGAACAAACAATTAATAGTTTGATTTCATTGAATCAGTGATCAGTTTACATCTATTAAAGTATAAGGATAAATCTGTGCTTTTAATCAGCATTGATCACATTTATTGAGTCAACAAAAGTCACAAAGCCAAAGATTAAAAAAAAATGTTTGTACTTCCCCTCACGCATTCACGATGTCCTCAATCAGAACCGATCTCCTCACGCATGACTTCACGGAAAAATGTTGTTTTTGGAATTATTAAGACGTCTATCAACACAGGACAGCACACACGCCAAAAACAACATTCATACCCATTGCCCGAAAAAAAACTAAATTTGAACTTGTAGGTCTGTAAATAGAACCATTTCAAAATTGAAATGTCACTTTTTTAGGCAATTTCTTGTGGGACAACTGATTTTGTAGAAGTTCAACTCTACGTACAACAGTAAATGATACATGTATCTCTTCGTTAAAGTATTTACCACAGCATAGCATTCTCCGATTTTCAATATTTTGATCAGTTGAATAAGAAAATTGAGATTTAGAAATGTACATACCTTTTGAAGCGGTGACAATTACTCCACTCAAGCACAACCGGAAAATCCTCTCACGGTTTTTATTGCAGAACCAAATGTTCTGCGTGTGTAGATTACCAGCCGTGATAACTGTACAACAATAAATGCTGAAAAAAGTATTCCATAACAAATAAACAGCTACGCCATGAGCGCATGATACGTCCGTCACCTTTTTGAAATATTCGATAACTTCTCAATGTGATATCAGATATTTATCAAAATCGAAAGGGAGCTTCAGTCAATATATATCATGTATATAAACAATACATCAAAGTTTCATGAGAACTGCTGAAAACATTTTTGAGTTATTGTCCGAAAACTGGAAAATACAATCTCTTTTTTAGTGCATGAATAAACCCCTCAACTGAAGAACATAAAATCGAAAATTAATAAAAATCGAAAGGGCGCTTATAACAATAGATATAAACAATTCAGCAAAGTTTTATGAGACCTGCTGACAACTTTTTTGTGTTTATGTCTGAAAACTAGAAAATCCCCCCTTTTTAATTAATAAAACCCTTTAACTCGATAACGTAAAATCTAAAATTTATCAAAAATGAAAGGGAGCTAATGTCAATAGATATAAACAATTCGCCAAAATTCCTTGCAAATTTGTGAAAGGATTTTTGAGAAAAAAAACCACTATTTTTATTGAATAAAACCCCATTACTCAGAAACTTAAAATCTAAAATTTATAAAAAAACAAAAAAAAAAAAAAACGATAGGGAGCTTGCGTCAATAGATATAAACAATTTCCAAAAAAGTCTTATGTAAATTGGTTAAAGAATGTTTGAGTTTATGTCCGACATGTTGACAACGGACGGACAAGAATATACCAAATATTTCTCTAAAACTCTAAAAACCATGTTCATAGAAAATGGAATTCATTTCAAAGGAAATACCCGTAATAAGAAATACTGGATTTGTCAAGGACCCGACTAATTTTAATATTTCATTTACTGTTATCTGTTTTTGTCCATTTTAATTCCTTGTTAGCTGTTATAAGCCAAATCAATTTGCTGTTATGCTGTTATTGGGACCCCCTTGCCCCCCTCATTAATTACGTGGAAATCAAAAGGGCCGGGCGTGGTGTAATTTTTAATCTACACCTTTGTATTCTTTGATTCGTCGTTTTTACGTGATGACGGCTGACAAATTGGACCTCGTTATTTTAGTATTATAGATTATTCATATTTAAAGACATTTACTAACACCAAATTTGTAACAACTTTATTTGAATTTATATGTCATATAAACATCCAAATATAAAAAAATTGAGTCTGCCGCCAAAACATATAGAACAAACATCGACTCAGGAGAAATTGTTATAAATCGTTTTATAATATTTGGTCTGCTGACATCCTTATCGCGATCAACATATGGAGCATGATAAGACCACAAAAATCCATCGTCTTTCATCCCTGCAAAAAAGAACGTTCACAACAGAGGCTTATTACTTGGAGAGTTAATAAAAGCCCAAGAACACGTCGTACGTTTGTGTAAAATTCCTTATAAAGGAATTAAACTTTCCTATAAGCATGATAAGCATAATGATTTTATCATACAAGTACTATATATACCATGGTTTTTACGAGTTAACATATTTAAACAAACGAATCCGAAGGATGAGTTTGTTTAAATATGTTAATGAGTAAGACACATGGTATATAAAATTTGTAATATAAATAAAATGATTGACAGCTTCAAGACCTTCAACTAATATTGGAAATTGATCACGTTACAGTTTTATCCAATGAAATGGAAGCTCGCGCAAGTCACTTTTGCGCTTCGTGTATGATTGTCTGTGTACTTCAAGTAATAGAACCCCTGAATTTGCAGAAAGTAAAGAAAATGTCGGATTTTCCCTGATTTGTTTTTAGTTTTGCGCCCCGTGTATGATTGTAGGCGCAGGTAATTTCATAATATCATCAGACTGAGGTAAACAAAAATGTCGGATTCCAGCGACAAGGATTAAATAATTATTCTAATGACGGTAAGAATTGTTTTTTTTTTCAATGTATCATACAAATTAATCATATTTTACAGAATTTTCATCTAATTGAAAAATGCTTCTCTTCCGTTATTTTATTAGATTACTTATTAAAACACAATTTTAATGATAAAATAATACTTTAACAGTGGCGGATCAAGGGGCGTAGATAGTGTACGTCCCCTAATCATGTTTTTTCACAGATATTTGTAGCCGATATTTATTCCTTTTTGTATAGGTACCACCCTTTTTAAATCGAATTTAAATTGAATTTTCGCAAAGGAAATGATAGTGTTACATTTTATTTTTTTCAAAACTGAAAAAAGAAACATTTAGTAATTGTTTCCAAAATTAAGGGAATTCGTAACAATTCTATGTAGTTTGAAAAGGGTTTCTTGAAATGTGGTACACATAATTTATTGCCTTTTCTTATAAAATGAAAACAAATGAAGATCTTGACCTTTTAGTACGTTTTACAGTTTCCTAAATATTTTAGAGGCGGATACATTTAAAAAAAAAAGGTGGAGCTTCAGCCATGGAATAACATGAAAATGAATATGTTATACCATGGCTGAAGCTCCGCCTTTTTTCCTTTGGATTCTAGTCGAGTTGCATATTTAATTAGTAAAGTATGGTACAACATAAATTTGCATATAATATACCATGGTTTTCCCTCACCACACTTTTTAAGCAAATTATTTCATAAAAACATCAAAGGAAAAAATCCAATTTATGTTACAATCGCTGTTACAAAATATTAAACTTGCTTCTAGCTGACAAAGAGTAAAGACCAGTAAACAAACTAGGCATAGAACAAGGTAAGATACACGTATATGATTTTATATAGAGTAAGTTTACTAGTGTGATATTGGTACTGGGGAATTCAGTCGCCTGGAGTTTTTCGCCGTTTACATCTAGGTCCGTGATTTCATTTTTTTCTTGTAATAGTCAGTGGAAACATATTTAAGATCCAGAATCAATGAAATAACGGAGTGTTGGGATCCGTTCCCGAAATACCGCATATAAAGACACAAAATCCGTAGTCCAGAATTAGAAAAAACAAAATCACGTTTTAAATACAGGATGTTCTTTCAATTTTTTAGGTTGAAGCGAAATAAAATTTAGAATGGAAATGGGGAATGTGTCAAAGAGGCAACAAACCGACCATAGAACATGGATAAAAAATAATCCATGCAGGTTTCATATGATTTATATTTTGTTTGTCAGTAGTGAGAACAAATAAATTTGATGAATTGGACTCATTAATGAATAGGCAGACAGGACTGCTCTCGTGCGATACCCCAGTGTACTTGGCAGTCTGTTTATAGTTTTTGAATTAGTTCTAGAGGTTATTTTCAATACTCAAACTCTTTTAAGATCTCTTAACCTCTGGTGTGAACACAAGCAATATCAGTAAGTTTACTAGAATTATTCCTTCCTCACCTCAGTTCAGTATCGCCTTAAGCTTTCTTTTTTCGGCAAGGGCCTATTTTTAACCAAAGATCCATGATGGTAACCGTTACTAGCCTAGGTTAATGTAATCGAGAACATCACCCATTGAGATGCTGAGTTATATTGGGGAAGAATAGTTTGAAAGGAATGATTGAAAAGTTATCAGTTATAGAAATTAAGGTTGAGACAAAACAACAGTAGACTATGTTTCGTATTTAATTACAATAAACAAATAAACACATAACAAAGATGCCGAAATTTAAGTGAGGAAATTGCCTTATTTGCCTCAATGGTAGTTACGGCCTTGCTGACTACATCCTGCTTTTTTTTGTTTGGTTTCACGATCTTTCACCGTACGCATATCCCTATTCACGGTTCATTAAGCCGCTATCGATTAATTGGTTGATGTAATTGGCGGGAAATTCTGTGGAGGCCGGAAGTTATGACCTAACACTGGAACTGCTAGAAAATTAACACCTACCTACTTAATAACTTGATCACTTTGTGTTTGGAAATTCATTATGTTATCAGTGAGGTCAGTCTTATTCTTTCTTTATGACACAAAATGGCCTTGTAATTTAATGTTAACCGATAATATAATGAATGTTTAGCTTGATTCGAATGACGAGAACGATCGAGTAAATAAAGATATTCATATGATATACATCTTGTTAATGGCTAGATTATGTCTTATTGTTATCAGTCCAGATATTCATCTCAAGTCACAACTCCTGCCAATGAAAGTTAAATGATCAAATATGCGAAAATTAAAGTTGACATATTTAAATGAGCTAAATTAATATGGGAATCGAGTAGACCGGTATACATGTAAATGATATTAACAATGTATTTAAATCGACGAGTGTAAATAATTATAACAAACAAAAATAAAATCACTCCATTCTGTTAATTTGTAGAATAATTATTTTTATAATCAACTGAGCAATACAAATAGCAATTTCATTTTAACTACCTAAAGACTGCAGCAAATTTTTATATAATAAACAAACATTCTGTGAATATTGCATGGTCAGTTACCATAGATGGATCCAGGGGGCCAGTTTTTATATAGGGAATCACTGTAGCATGATTGAGCAGGGTCCCCCTTAGGTCAGTTAGGGGGCCCCCTCTTTTGAAAAGTTCTGGATCCGCCACTGGTTACTGGTTAAAAATTCATTGTTTTGATGTTATATGTATATGTAAATTTTTCAGAAAACAAAATACTTAATACCTGGATTTTAATGTGCATTTTTTTCCAATCTGTAGAAGATAGCAAAGTAGACAAACACATGAGTTTCATTTGATATGGCAGTGGCAGATCCAGAACTTTTCCTAACTGACCTAAGAGGGGGCCCGCTCCAGTCATGCTTCAATGATTCCCTATATAATCAACCAAATTTTTCACACGAAAGGGGGGGCCAGGGCCCCCCTGGATCCGCCTATGTATGGTCCACCCAGTTACACAGTTTAAATTAACTTATTGTTGTTTGTGGGTGTCTGTTGTCCATCTATTGTCCATTTAAAACAATACTACTCACAACATTTATTATATGTGGGAGTTTATCAAACCTCTTCCCAACTTAGATTGTTTGGCATCTTCTGCAGGAATGGAAAAAAATTAATAGCAAAGTCTTGAAAAGTGTATCATTTTCTGGAACGTCAAATGCATTTGAAATAGACAATGATATAGTGCTAGTTGGGCCTACTAATGACTAATTCTTGTTTTATATATTTTCATGTGTATGCATGGTTGTATATATATTTATATTTCATTTCAGAGTAAAGTTACTTCAAAGAAATGAAAACATGGTTGATCAATTTATTTTCATCTGGCCCAAAAGGGCCAAGTAAGCTTTTCTCATGCATTTGGCGTCCATCATCGTCATCTGTTAACTTTTTCATAAATCTTCTCGAATCTCCTCTGAAACTATTGGGCCAAATAAAACTAAACCTGGCCTAAATCATCCTTATATGGTGTCTAGTTTAAAAATTGCATCTGATGACCTGCCTGCCATCAACCAGATGGCTGCCATGGCTCAAAATAGAACATAGGGGTAAAATGCAGTTTATGGCTTATATCTCTGAAACTAAAGCATGTATATGTTTAACCCCGCCGCATTTTTGCGCCTGTCCCAAGTCAGGAGCCTAGAGAGCTGGCCTTTGTTAGTCTTGTATTATTTTCATTTTAGTTTCTTGTGTACAAAAACTAAACTAGTATATATTTGTTTAGGGGCCAGCTGAAGGACGCCTACGTTGCGGGAATTCTCGCTACATTGAAGACCTGTTGGTGACCTTCTGCATTGTTCTGCTGTTGTTTTTTACTCTCAATTTTTGAGTAAATCTGACAAAAGGTAGAAATATTCATTAGGTGAAGATCTATCTGCCTATTCAGCAGTAAGGTTGATCTATATCATTTAGTATATTTTTATGTGTTTGGTAGTATGATATTATTAAGTAAGTATTTCTGTATTGGCCTTTTTATTGGTCCGAGGCTTGCTGTATTGGCCTGAAAAATACAGAAATGCACATAATAGTATCTTTATTAACAAATGATTAATTAACTACAGTGTTACAATATTTTTTTTTAATTTCATTTCACAAGAGATAATTTATATATTTTTACCTTGCAGTAGAACTATCCAAATCTCAGTTTCTTTTTATTAGATGCAATATCTAATGATCTGGTGCTGTTTCCAGGTGTCTTCAGCATTTTCTCATCTGATGGATTTTTCTACCCTTTCCAGTCACTATAAAGTGTTACAATTTTAATTTAGACGCAGCACATAGATAGTAATTGGAAAGGTACTGCCGTTGCATGTGTTATGAACAAACTAATTGAATATATTTAAAAAAAAAATAATGTAGGAGTTGAAAATGATACAACTATCCAGAAGCCAAATGACCAAAGATTTGCATAATTACAAAATGCATATCAGTCATTCCCAAAAAATGGGTACAATTACAAAATTTCAGTGTCGCCGGCAAATAACCACAAAATGCAAGCTTAACATATGTCACAGATAATATTTTTCGTGTTCTAAGTGATTAATATGTATACTAAAATAAAATTATATTCTTTTGTGATGTATATCGTAAATATATTTGTGTGATTTTCTATTCAATATACGGAAATCACACGAATTCCGAATGTCGCCAAGAAAAACTCCAAATATCGGTGTGAATTAAAATACTTTATTTCATCTAAATCATGATTATATTTGCTTTTTTATTTGACACTATATATTGATTTTTATCCACAAAAATATTTTAGAATCAAAAGTTATAATATACACTTTGATTTACCCATTAAACCAATGTCGCCGATAAACGTATAACCTACCGTAACGTATCTTTAGGTACAGTCAAAACATATTTATATGATTGGAAATCATGCCCAAAGTGACTTTAAGCAAAGTTGATACATCAAATTTTAAAATCCTGCCTTTAACTTTTATTGCAATGAAACGAAAAATAAAAAAAAATCTTCTCTTTCTCTTTTTTTTCGATTGTCGCATATAAGAATCCAACCTACGTAACGCGTATTTTGGAACGCACTAACCAAGAACAAATCAAAATGATGATTATTTCATTGAAAGCACCCATAAAGCTTCTCAATAATCAGGTTTGAGAAAGCAACTCAACAATATTGTTACATATTTCCATGTATAATGTAAATAAAACTAACCTCCGTTTAAATAACCTCCGTGACGCAGTTATTTACAGTTATGTTGTGAGACTCTTTTTATCAGTATCAGCGGCTGCCGACACTGCCGAAAGTCATTTTTGTAGCAGACATGATTTATTATAAAGGAAACAGACAAACAAAATACAGATTTTGAGAAAAAAAATGTTGTTTTGAGAAAGGTATGTTAACTTGTTTTTTCCCTATTATGTGAGCAACATTATAACGTTTAATAAACGTTATATCAGCCATTTTCTTAGATTTGAAATAGTCTACAACACAACTTGTGTAATTACGACGACAATCATAACTTTAACAGCGGTTTATGGCAAACATTTTCAAGATTATTTAGGACTCATCAATGTAACGGAGGTTATGCAAATAAAAAAAATCTAAAGATGCATGTAAACACGATCATACCAATTGAAATTCTTGTACATTGTTATAGATACCAAATCAGTTCATCAATTATCACTAATAAAAATCAAAAGGTGATGTCAATCATAGACGACATCATTGATTTACGTTACGGAGGATAGAAATTTAAGGAAAAAAAGTTTTTTTTTCTCTAACAGGACTTTACTCTTTTTAGATAACGATTTACTAAGAAAAATGTTTAATTCTGTTGTCTTGTTTGTCATTTAATTCCAATATTTACATTCATTTATATGTTTGCTGTTGGTAAGAACTGAAATTGTCCGTTATGGAGGTTTTAAATGTCGTTACGGAGGATAGAAATTTTCGAAATGAAACTATTTTGACTCCAAAACTTCATAGTTGAGTATAATACATACATTATGGTGTGAAGGAAGATGACATTATCTGTATAGAGCTAATAAAATTAAGTTGAACAGTATTCGGTTTAGGTAAAACCTATTTTTGAGTGAAAGTTCATGAATCGTTACGGAGATTTTGACAAGAACAAGTCCATTTGACTAAAAGAAACATATAACTTGATAGAAAACAGTTTTTTAGTTTGTAATGTCAATAAATTGTTTAGAAAAGCTAGCATTAAAGAGTTAAGTGTTACTATGTATCAGCATTCAGATACTGGTTTGATATCAACCTCCGTAACAAAGATGGGGGTGTGGACTAATACAAGCATAAAAAATACATACAAGTGATTCAAAACATAAATAATAGGGTTTTTCCTGGAAAGCTGTATTATGAAACTAAAATATTATACAGCATAACATTTCATTAGTTTAAATTTATTACTAAATAAGTTGTGAAAACTACTTATAACAGGCTATTATTTAAACTTGAAATTATTTTTAATTATGGAATTTGCATAATTTCTTGTGTTTAAATTTTTTAATAAATTCCATGTTTATTTAGTATTATGATCTTTTGAGCAGTTAATAACACTTTCCATACAATGTATTTTGGTAAGATAGTGTTGTGCGCAGCACAGTACATTCTATTGAAAATATACTATTTTCTTTGTAATAGAAAGTGTTGTGCGCAGCACAGAACATTTTAGTACAGAAAAGCATGGAATTTATAAAAAATTTCAATAACAAGAAATCAAGCAAATTCCATAATTAAAAATAATTCCAAGTTCAAATAATAGCCTGTTTTATTTGAATTATTTTTTAAACACTATATTAATTCAGACCTTAAAATTGGTATTTGCTTTCAATATATTACAGAATAATACGTATAAATCAGTTTGCTATGGTGGTAAATGTAATCCATTTCACATGAGCCTGGATTTAAATCTTGTGTTTTTCTCTAATGCAATTTTTAAGATGACTTTATACAACACTAACCTCCGATACGTTCATATTTACCTTGACTTACAAAAAATGCTAAAACTAGAAAACAGCTAAAATGGTGTAAGTAAAAATTAAAAAAAATGACAGACTAGATATAGACACAGAAGAAAACAACACTCTCTCTCTGCTCAGTTGAAATTTATTTTTTAACAGTGTCTACATTCGAATTGTACCCATTTTTTGGGAATGACTGATATGCCTGCATGGTTTGGGTTTAAAAATAAATGACAGTTTACAACAACAAAAAAGCGAAAGTAAACAGTTAATCGATTTGCAGTATTTGTACTATTGTGAAATTATGAGGTCGTCAAGAAATGAATTTTGTGATAATCTACTCGTTCCCCAAACCTGAAATAATTCCATCGTCTGCTTTCAAAATGCTTTTAAAATTAAGATGCCCGTCTTTACCCTGAAATAATTATGCCGTACTGAACTAACAGCATGTTTATGATGACCAAATTGAAACCATGAATTGCGTCTTCCAAACAACTGTTTACTTTCAGTTTGTATTTATTGTGGCTTTCGATATAAAAACTAAAGATGTTCCGAAATCCTGTATTTATGTCAACTCGGCCAATACAGAAAAAAATCTGTATTGGCCGAGTTTACACCTTATATTGCATAGGCATGTTTCATCATATTTAAGTCCAATAAAAGTGTAGTTAATTAATAATCAAAGATATTTGGTATGCAGTTGTATTAGTATTGGCACATTTCATTACCATGGAGATTATTTTGCTCCGCCCGCCTTCTTCGTTATGGTTTATTGACTTTGAAATTTTGCTTAGTTTATGTATTAGTTTGTGTTAAGGTGTGTTTAAAGGGAACTTCTTATTTTCAGATATATTTTTCATGTGTATGGTTGTATATATATATTATTGTCTCGCTTGACAGGGTCTAAAAGTAAGATAAAGGTATGCTGTTTCTGGCATCGACCACAGCGGCAGTAATGTATTTTAAAATTTGTGATTAGATCTAGTTTGTGGTGAAATACAAGTTGTAGATCAATCATATTTGGTATGCAGTCCTTTATTTTAGTCCTATTAGTACTGGCACATCTCATTTCCATAGAGATTATAAGACCCTGCCCCCTCAATCATGGTCTATTGACTTTGAAGCTTTTGCTTATTTTACATGGATTTGTTTGTGATTAGGTCAGTTTATTGCGAACAACTAGTGGTAAGTCAATTATATTTGATATGCAGTTGTATAAGCATTTGAATCGTTTTCACAGCGATTATTTTGCTCTGCCTCCTTAGTCATGGTCTATTGGTTTTTTTTGCTAAGTGAACATGTTTTAGTTTCCAATTCTATCAAGGAGGACTAAAGAAAAAATAGAATAAAAAGATGTGGAAAATTCAACATGTTTAAAAAAAGATGTGTTTAAATATGTTTTGATTTGTGTACATTAATCTGAATAATAATGACTTTCTTTTATTTCCAATTCTACCAAAGAGGACAGAAGAAGCAGCCCAAAGTGAAAGACTTGAAGAAATATAGGCAATGTAAGTAGGATTAAGTGATTTTGCTGTTTGTGGTGTTTCCTCGAAGTAGCTGGTTACCTCCAAATGCGACAGTCATGGATGTTGAGATGGCCTACGTCGCAGACTCGCGAGGACGGGCGCCTCGGATGTTCGCTAGTGACCTACGACAGCTACAGGCTTCCTGCCTATGCCTGTAGAAGGGGACTTTGAGATGTCATGCTGAAGTTTTCTGGAGATTATCTGGTTTCATTTTTGGGAAGCAGTCCACATGGAAAAATGACGCAGCCAAACTAAAGATACGCTGGATTGGTTCTTTCTAATGTCCCTGTTATTAAGAAGCAGGAAAAATTGAAGAATAAGAGATGGAAAATGTCAAATTTACTTGGTCTACAACAAAGAAACCCTTTTATTTTATTGCTGTTCTTCATACAAGTTCACAGACAAGTCCTTCAACAATGAGAAAATGTTAAAAAAATTGTGTATAAAAATGTTCAGCTGTTTCTTACAGAGTTATCTGCTAGTGTTATGTAGGTGTCACACCACCAATTACTCCCTCAAATTTTGAACGTATGTAAAAGTAGGCCTTCTGTAACACAAAATAGTGCTTTTGATGTCATTGTTTACTTACTTTAACCAACAAATTTCGCAGAAATGAAACTTTTGGTGAAAGAGAAATATATTTCGACCATTTTGAGCTAAAATTCACTTGTCTGTCAGTTTGCATTAAAAATTTGGGATTAATGCGCTCTATAGTACACTAATTTAAGATTTTCAGAAAACCAGGGGTTATTTTTGGAGTACCGCTGTTTTGAAGGTCAGATGTACCAAATTAATAGTCGAATTTTGTAACAGAATATTAATCTTAATTTGAAAACAATTTGATATTGCAGAACAAATATCAAATGATCATTTCAGAAATACATTGTGCTTCAAGTGCAAAGTCTTTTCTAACAATTAACAGTTGTTTTCTGAGCTAGTTCTAATTGGTCAGGTTTTATTGTCTGTTTCTTGCTTTTGTTCTATGGATAGCTATATATATAGTTCAGAGGTACCTTTTTTTTCAGGATATGGTGTGGGTTATTCAAAAGGATCTTTTTATGTAATTTTGAAATGATATACATTTGATATTTGATAGTAATTGACTGATTCGATCCACAAAAAAACCTTTTATTTTATTGCTGTTCTTCATATTCAAGTTGACAGACAAGTCCTTCAACAATGAGAAAATGTATAAAAAAATTGTTTATAAAAATGTTTTGATTTGTGTACATTAATCTGACTAATAATGACATTCTTTTATTTCGGATTCTACCAAAGAGGACAGAAGAAGCAGCCCAAAGTGAAAGACTTGAAGAAATATAGGCAATGTAAGTAGGATTAAGTGATTTTGCTGTTTGTGGTGTTTCCTCGAAGTAGCTGGTTACCTCCAAATGGGACGACAGTCATGGATGTTGAGATGGCCTACGTCGCCGACTCGCGAGGACGGGCGGCTCAGATGTTCGCTAGCGACCTACGACAGCTACAGGCTTACTGCCTATGCCTGTAGAAGGGGACTTTGAGATGTCATGCTGAAGTTTTCTGGAGATTATCTGGTTTCATTTTTGGGAAGCAGTCCACATGGAAAAATGACGCAGCCAAACTAAAGATACGCTGGATTGGTTCTTTCTAATGTCCCTGTTGTTAAGAACCAGGAAAATTGAAGAATAAGAGCGGGAAAATGTCAAATTTACTTGGTCTACAACAAAGAAACCCTTTTATTTTATTGCTGTTCTTCATATACAAGTTCACAGACAAGTCCTTCAACAATGAGAAAATGTTTAAAAAAAATTGTGTATAAAAATGTTAGCTGTTTCTTACAGAGTTATCTCCTAGTGTTATGTAGGTGTCAGACCACCAATTACTCCCTCAAATTTTGAACGTATGTAAAAGTAGGCCTACTGTAACACAAAATAGTGCTTTTGATGTCATTGTTTACTTAATTTAACGAACAAATTCGCAGAAATGAAACTTTTGGTGAAAGAGAAATATATTTCGACCATTTTGAGCTTAAATTCACTTGTCTGTCAGTTTGCATTAAAAATTTGGGATTAATGCGCTCTATAGTACACTAATTTAAGATTTTCAGAAAACCAGGGGTTATTTTTGGAGTACCGCTGTTTTGAAGGTCAGATGTACCAAATTAATAGTAGAATTTTGTAACAGAATATTAATCTTAATTTGAAAACAATTTGATATTGCAGAACAAATATCAAATGATCATTTCAGTAATACATTGTGCTTCAAGTGCAAAGTCTTTTCTAACAATTAAGTTGTTTTCTGAGCTAGTTCTGATTGGTCAGGTTTTATTGTCTGTTTCTTGCTTTTGTTCTATGGATAGCTATATATATAGTTCAGTGGTACCTTTTTTTTCAGGATATGGTGTGGGTTATTCAAAAGGATCTTTTTATGTAATTTTGAAATGATATACATTTGATATTTGATAGTAATTGACTGATTCGATCCACAAAAAAAACCTTTTATTTTATTGCTGTTCTTCATATTCAAGTTGACAGACAAGTCCTTCAACAATGAGAAAATGTATAAAAAAATTGTTTATAAAAATGTTTTGATTTGTGTACATTAATCTGACTAATAATGACATTCTTTTATTTCGGATTCTACCAAAGAGGACAGAAGAAGCAGCCCAAAGTGAAAGACTTGAAGAAATATAGGCAATGTAAGTAGGATTAAGTGATTTTGCTGTTTGTGGTGTTTCCTCGAAGTAGCTGGTTACCTCCAAATGGGACGACAGTCATGGATGTTGAGATGGCCTACGTCGCAGACTCGCGAGGACGGGCGGCTCAGATGTTCGCTAGCGACCTACGACAGCTACAGGCTTACTGCCTATGCCTGTAGAAGGGGACTTTGAGATGTCATGCTGAAGTTTTCTGGAGATTATCTGGTTTCATTTTTGGGAAGCAGTCCACATGGAAAAATGACGCAGCCAAACTAAAGATACGCTGGATTGGTTCTTTCTAATGTCCCTGTTGTTAATAACCAGGAAAATTGAAGAATAAGAGCAGGAAAATGTCAAATTTACTTGGTCTACAACAAAGAAACCCTTTTATTTTATTGCTGTTCTTCATATACAAGTTCACAGACAAGTCCTTAAACAATGAGAAAATGTTTTAAAAAAATTGTGTATAAAAATGTTAGCTGTTTCTTACAGAGTTATCTCCTAGTGTTATGTAGGTGTCAGACCACCAATTACTCCCTCAAATTTTGAACGTATGTAAAAGTAGGCCTACTGTAACACAAAATAGTGCTTTTGATGTCATTGTTTACTTAATTTAACAAACAAATTCGCAGAAATGAAACTTTTGGTGAAAGAGAAATATATTTCGACCATTTTGAGCTAAAATTCACTTGTCTGTCAGTTTGCATTAAAAATTTGGGATTAATGCGCTCTATAGTACACTAATTTAAGATTTTCAGAAAACCAGGGGTTATTTTTGGAGTACCGCTGTTTTGAAGGTCAGATGTACCAAATTAATAGTCAAATTTTGTAACAGAATATTAATCTTAATTTGAAAACAATTTGATATTGCAGAACAAATATCAAATGATCATTTCAGAAATACATTGTGCTTCAAGTGCAAAGTCTTTTCTAACAATTAACAGTTGTTTTCTGAGCTAGTTCTGATTGGTCAGGTTTTATTGTCTGTTTCTTGCTTTTGTTCTATGGATAGCTATATATATAGTTCAGTGGTACCTTTTTTTTCAGGATATGGTGTGGGTTATTCAAAAGGATCTTTTTATGTAATTTTGAAATGATATACATTTGATATTTGATAGTAATTGACTGATTCGATCCACAAAAAAACCTTTTATTTTATTGCTGTTCTTCATATTCAAGTTGACAGACAAGTCCTTCAACAATGAGAAAATATATAAAAAAATTGTTTATAAAAATGTTTTGATTTGTGTACATTAATCTGACTAATAATGACATTCTTTTATTTCGGATTCTACCAAAGAGGACAGAAGAAGCAGCCCAAAGTGAAAGTCTTGAAGAAATATAGGCAATGTAAGTAGGATTAAGTTATTTTGCTGTTTGTGGTGTTTCCTCGAAGTAGCTGGTTACCTCCAAATGGGACGACAGTCATGGATGTTGAGATGGCCTACGTCGCAGACTCGCGAGGACGGGCGGCTCAGATGTTCGCTAGCGACCTACGACAGCTACAGGCTTACTGCCTATGCCTGTAGAAGGGGACTTTGAGATGTCATGCTGAAGTTTTCTGGAGATTATCTGGTTTCATTTTTGGGAAGCAGTCCACATGGAAAAATGACGCAGCCAAACTAAAGATACGCTGGATTGGTTCTTTCTAATGTCCCTGTTGTTAAGAACCAGGAAAATTAAAGAATAAGAGCGGGAAAATGTCAAATTTACTTGGTCTACAACAAAGAAACCCTTTTATTTTATTGCTGTTCTTCATATACAAGTTCACAGACAAGTCCTTCAACAATGAGAAAATGTTTAAAAAAAATTGTGTATAAAAATGTTAGCTGTTTCTTACAGAGTTATCTCCTAGTGTTATGTAGGTGTCAGACCACCAATTACTCCCTCAAATTTTGAACGTATGTAAAAGTAGGCCTACTGTAACACAAAATAGTGCTTTTGATGTCATTGTTTACTTAATTTAACAAACAAATTCGCAGAAATGAAACTTTTGGTGAAAGAGAAATATATTTCGACCATTTTGAGCTAAAATTCACTTGTCTGTCAGTTTGCATTAAAAATTTGGGATTAATGCGCTCTAGATTTTAGTACACTAATTTAAGATTTTCAGAAAACCAGGGGTTATTTTTGGAGTACCGCTGTTTTGAAGGTCAGATGTACCAAATTAATAGTAGAATTTTGTAACAGAATATTAATCTTAATTTGAAAACAATTTGATATTGCAGAACAAATATCAAATGATCATTTCAGTAATACATTGTGCTTCAAGTGCAAAGTCTTTTCTAACAATTAAGTTGTTTTCTGAGCTAGTTCTGATTGGTCAGGTTTTATTGTCTGTTTCTTGCTTTTGTTCTATGGATAGCTATATATATAGTTCAGTGGTACCTTTTTTTTCAGGATATGGTGTGGGTTATTCAAAAGGATCTTTTTATGTAATTTTGAAATGATATACATTTGATATTTGATAGTAATTGACTGATTCGATCCACAAAAAAAACTTTTATTTTATTGCTGTTCTTCATATTCAAGTTGACAGACAAGTCCTTCAACAATGAGAAAATGTATAAAAAATTGTTTATAAAAATGTTTTGATTTGTGTACATTAATCTGACTAATAATGACATTCTTTTATTTCGGATTCTACCAAAGAGGACAGAAGAAGCAGCCCAAAGTGAAAGACTTGAAGAAATATAGGCAATGTAAGTAGGATTAAGTGATTTTGCTGTTTGTGGTGTTTCCTTGAAGTAGCTGGTTACCTCCAAATGGGACGACAGTCATGGATGTTGAGATGGCCTACGTCGCAGACTCGCGAGGACGGGCGGCTCAGATGTTCGCTAGCGACCTACGACAGCTACAGGCTTACTGCCTATGCCTGTAGAAGGGGACTTTGAGATGTCATGCTGAAGTTTTCTGGAGATTATCTGGTTTCATTTTTGGGAAGCAGTCCACATGGAAAAATGACGCAGCCAAACTAAAGATACGCTGGATTGGTTCTTTCTAATGTCCCTGTTGTTAAGAACCAGGAAAATTGAAGAATAAGAGCGGGAAAATGTCAAATTTACTTGGTCTACAACAAAGAAACCCTTTTATTTTATTGCTGTTCTTCATATACAAGTTCACAGACAAGTCCTTCAACAATGAGAAAATGTTTAAAAAAAATTGTGTATAAAAATGTTAGCTGTTTCTTACAGAGTTATCTCCTAGTGTTATGTAGGTGTCAGACCACCAATTACTCCCTCAAATTTTGAACATATGTAAAAGTAGGCCTACTGTAACACAAAATAGTGCTTTTGATGTCATTGTTTACTTAATTTAACAAACAAATTCGCAGAAATTAAACTTTTGGTGAAAGAGAAATATATTTCGACCATTTTGAGCTAAAATTCACTTGTCTGTCAGTTTGCATTAAAAATTTGGGATTAATGCGCTCTATAGTACACTAATTTAAGATTTTCAGAAAACCAGGGGTTATTTTTGGAGTACCGCTGTTTTGAAGGTCAGATGTACCAAATTAATAGTAGAATTTTGTAACAGAATATTAATCTTAATTTGAAAACAATTTGATATTGCAGAACAAATATCAAATGATCATTTTAGAAATACATTGTGCTTCAAGTGCAAAGTCTTTTCTAACAATTAACAGTTGTTTTCTGAGCTAGTTCTGATTGGTCAGGTTTTATTGTCTGTTTCTTGCTTTTGTTCTATGGATAGCTATATATATAGTTCAGTGGTACCTTTTTTTTCAGGATATGGTGTGGGTTATTCAAAAGGATCTTTTTATGTAATTTTGAAATGATATGCATTTGATATTTGATAGTAATTGACTGATTTGATCCACAAAAAAACCTTTTATTTTATTGCTGTTCTTCATATTCAAGTTGACAGACAAGTCCTTCAACAATGAGAAAATGTATAAAAAAATTGTTTATAAAAATGTTTTGATTTGTGTTCATTAATCTGACTAATAATGACATTCTTTTATTTCGGATTCTACCAAAGAGGACAGAAGAAGCAGCCCAAAGTGAAAGACTTGAAGAAATATAGGCAATGTAAGTAGGATTAAGTGATTTTGCTGTTTGTGGTGTTTCCTTGAAGTAGCTGGTTACCTCCAAATGGGACGACAGTCATGGATGTTGAGATGGCCTACGTCGCAGACTCGCGAGGACGGGTGGCTCAGATGTTCGCTAGCGACCTACGACAGCTACAGGCTTACTGCCTATGCCTGTAGAAGGGGACTTTAAGATGTCATGCTGAAGTTTTCTGGAGATTATCTGGTTTCATTTTTGGGAAGCAGTCCACATGGAAAAATGACGCAGCCAAACTAAAGATACGCTGGATTGGTTCTTTCTAATGTCCTGTTGTTAAGAACCAGGAAAATTGAAGAATAAGAGCGGGAAAATATCAAATTTACTTGGTCTACAACAAAGAAACCCTTTTATTTTATTGCTGTTCTTCATATACAAGTTCACAGACAAGTCCTTCAACAATGAGAAAATGTTTTAAAAAAATTGTGTATAAAAATGTTAGCTGTTTCTTACAGAGTTATCTCCTAGTGTTATGTAGGTGTCAGACCACCAATTACTCCCTCAAATTTTGAACGTATGTAAAAGTAGGCCTACTGTAACACAAAATAGTGCTTTTGATGTCATTGTTTACTTAATTTAACCAACAAATTCGCAGAAATGAAACTTTTGGTGAAAGAGAAATATATTTCGACCATTTTGAGCTAAAATTCACTTGTCTGTCAGTTTGCATTAAAAATTTGGGAATAATGCGCTCTATAGTACACTAATTTAAGATTTTCAGAAAACCAGGGGTTATTTTTGGAGTACCGCTGTTTTGAAGGTCAGATGTACCAAATTAATAGTAGAATTTTGTAACAGAATATTAATCTTAATTTGAAAACAATTTGATATTGCAGAACAAATATCAAATGATCATTTCAGAAATACATTGTGCTTCAAGTGCAAAGTCTTTTCTAACAATTAACAGTTGTTTTCTGAGCTAGTTCTGATTGGTCAGGTTTTATTGTCTGTTTCTTGCTTTTGTTCTATGGATAGCTATATATATAGTTCAGTGGTACCTTTTTTTTCAGGATATGGTGTGGGTTATTCAAAAGGATCTTTTTATGTAATTTTGAAATGATATACATTTGATATTTGATAGTAATTGACTGATTCAATCCACAAAAAAACCTTTTATTTTATTGCTGTTCTTCATATTCAAGTTGACAGACAAGTCCTTCAACAATGAGAAAATGTATAAAAAAATTGTTTATAAAAATGTTTTGATTTGTGTACATTAATCTGACTAATAATGACATTCTTTTATTTCGGATTCTACCAAAGAGGACAGAAGAAGCAGCCCAAAGTGAAAGACTTGAAGAAATATAGGCAATGTAAGTAGGATTAAGTGATTTTGCTGTTTGTGGTGTTTCCTCGAAGTAGCTGGTTACCTCCAAATGGGACGACAGTCATGGATGTTGAGATGGCCTACGTCGCAGACTCGCGAGGACGGGCAGCTCAGATGTTCGCTAGCGACCTACGACAGCTACAGGCTTACTGCCTATGCCTGTAGAAGGGGACTTTGAGATGTCATGCTGAAGTTTTCTGGAGATTATCTGGTTTCATTTTTGGGAAGCAGTCCACATGGAAAAATGACGCAGCCAAACTAAAGATACGCTGGATTGGTTCTTTCTAATGTCCCTGTTGTTAAGAACCAGGAAAATTGAAGAATAAGAGCGGGAAAATGTCAAATTTACTTGGTCTACAACAAAGAAACCCTTTTATTTTATTGCTGTTCTTCATATACAAGTTCACAGACAAGTCCTTCAACAATGAGAAAATGTTTTAAAAAAATTGTGTATAAAAATGTTAGCTGTTTCTTACAGAGTTATCTCCTAGTGTTATGTAGGTGTCAGACCACCAATTACTCCCTCAAATTTTGAACGTATGTAAAAGTAGGCCTACTGTAACACAAAATAGTGCTTTTGATGTCATTGTTTACTTAATTTAACCAACAATTTCGCAGAAATGAAACTTTTGGTGAAAGAGAAATATATTTCGACCATTTTGAGCTAAAATTCACTTGCCTGTCAGTTTGCATTAAAAATTTGGGATTAATGCGCTCTATAGTACACTAATTTAAGATTTTCATAAAACCAGGGGTTATTTTTGGAGTACCGCTGTTTTGAAGGTCAGATGTACCAAATTAATAGTCGAATTTTGTAACAGAATATTAATCTTAATTTGAAAACAATTTAATATTGCAGAACAAATATCAAATGATCATTTCAGAAATACATTGTGCTTCAAGTGCAAAGTCTTTTCTAACAATTAACAGTTGTTTTCTGAGCTAGTTCTGATTGGTCAGGTTTTATTGTCTGTTTCTTGCTTTTGTTCTATGGATAGCTATATATATAGTTCAGTGGTACCTTTTTTTCAGGATATGGTGTGGGTTATTCAAAAGGATCTTTTTATGTAATTTTGAAATGATATACATTTGATATTTGATAGTAATTGACTGATTCGATCCACAAAAAAAACCTTTTATTTTATTGCTGTTCTTCATATTCAAGTTGACAGACAAGTCCTTCAACAATGAGAAAATGTATAAAAAAATTGTTTATAAAAATGTTTTGATTTGTGTACATTAATCTGACTAATAATGACATTCTTTTATTTCGGATTCTACCAAAGAGGACAGAAGAAGCAGCCCAAAGTGAAAGACTTGAAGAAATATAGGCAATGTAAGTAGGATTAAGTGATTTTGCTGTTTGTGGTGTTTCCTCGAAGTAGCTGGTTACCTCCAAATGGGACGACAGTCATGGATGTTGAGATGGCCTACGTCGCAGACTCGCGAGGACGGGCGGCTCAGATGTTCGCTAGCGACCTACGACAGCTACAGGCTTACTGCCTATGCCTGTAGAAGGGGACTTTGAGATGTCATGCTGAAGTTTTCTGGAGATTATCTGGTTTCATTTTTGGGAAGCAGTCCACATGGAAAAATGACGCAGCCAAACTAAAGATACGCTGGATTGGTTCTTTCTAATGTCCCTGTTGTTAAGAACCAGGAAAATTGAAGAATAAGAGCGGGAAAATGTCAAATTTACTTGGTCTACAACAAAGAAACCCTTTTATTTTATTGCTGTTCTTCATATACAAGTTCACAGACAAGTCCTTCAACAATGAGAAAATGTTTTAAAAAAATTGTGTATAAAAATGTTAGCTGTTTCTTAGGGACGACATCAAAAGATCGATGTAGGATAAAAAACTTAAATCAAATAGTTTGGGGGTGGGGGGTTAAAATTCTGCAAGTTTTGTATATTTAAAATCGATTTTTACATATATCCCTATTGGTAAATCAATTTTTCCCAAATTAAGTTAAGAGGGGGGGAGGGGGGGTCAGTGAAAAAACTATGTGAATTAAGTTTTTTATCCTACATTGAACTTTTGATGTCGTCCCTTACAGAGTTATCTCCTAGTGTTATGTAGGTGTCAAACCACCAATTACTCCCTCAAATTTTGAATGTATGTAAAAGTAGGCCTACTGTTACACAAAATAGTGCTTTTGATGTCATTGTTTACTTAATTTAACCAACAAATTCGCAGAAATGAAACTTTTGGTGAAAGAGAAATATATTTCGACCATTTTGAGCTAAAATTCACTTGTCTGTCAGTTTGCATTAAAAATTTGGGATTAATGCGCTCTATAGTACACTAATTTAAGATTTTCAGAAAACCAGGGGCTATTTTTGGAGTACCGCTGTTTTGAAGGTCAGATGTACCAAATTAATAGTCAAATTTTGTAACAGAATATTAATCTTAATTTGAAAACAATTTGATATTGCTGAACAAATATCAAATGATCATTTTAGAAATACATTGTGCTTCAAGTGCAAAGTCTTTTCTAACAATTAACAGTTGTTTTCTGAGCTAGTTCTGATTGGTCAGGTTTTATTGTCTGTTTCTTGCTTTTGTTCTATGGATAGCTATATATATAGTTCAGTGGTACCTTTTTTTTCAGGATATGGTGTGGGTTATTCAAAAGGATCTTTTTATGTAATTTTGAAATGATATACATTTGATATTTGATAGTAATTGACTGATTCAATCCACAAAAAAAACTTTTATTTTATTGCTGTTCTTCATATTCAAGTTGACAGACAAGTCCTTCAACAATGAGAAAATGTATAAAGAAATTGTTTATAAAAATGTTTTGATTTGTGTACATTAATCTGACTAATAATGACATTCTTTTATTTCGGATTCTACCAAAGAGGACAGAAGAAGCAGCCCAAAGTGAAAGACTTGAAGAAATATAGGCAATGTAAGTAGGATTAAGTGATTTTGCTGTTTGTGGTGTTTCCTCGAAGTAGCTGGTTACCTCCAAATGGGACGACAGTCATGGATGTTGAGATGGCCTACGTCGCAGACTCGCGAGGACGGGCGGCTCAGATGTTCGCTAGCGACCTACGACAGCTACAGGCTTACTGCCTATGCCTGTAGAAGGGGACTTTGAGATGTCATGCTGAAGTTTTCTGGAGATTATCTGGTTTCATTTTTGGGAAGCAGTCCACATGGAAAAATGACGCAGCCAAACTAAAGATACGCTGGATTGGTTCTTTCTAATGTCCCTGTTGTTAAGAACCAGGAAAATTGAAGAATAAGAGCGGGAAAATGTCAAATTTACTTGGTCTACAACAAAGAAACCCTTTTATTTTATTGCTGTTCTTCATATACAAGTTCACAGACAAGTCCTTAAACAATGAGAAAATGTTTTAAAAAAATTGTGTATAAAAATGTTAGCTGTTTCTTACAGAGTTATCTCCTAGTGTTATGTAGGTGTCAAACCACCAATTACTCCCTCAAATTTTGAACGTATGTAAAAGTAGGCCTACTGTTACACAAAATAGTGCTTTTGATGTCATTGTTTACTTAATTTAACCAACAAATTTGCAGAAATGAAACTTTTGGTGAAAGAGAAATATATTTCGACCATTTTGAGCTAAAATTCACTTGTCTGTCAGTTTGCATTAAAAATTTGGGATTAATGCGCTCTATAGTACACTAATTTAAGATTTTCAGAAAACCAGGGGTTATTTTTGGAGTACCGCTGTTTTGAAGGTCAGATGTACCAAATTAATAGTCAAATTTTGTAACAGAATATTAATCTTAATTTGAAAACAATTTGATATTGCAGAACAAATATCAAATGATCATTTCAGAAATACATTGTGCTTCAAGTGCAAAGTCTTTTCTAACAATTAACAGTTGTTTTCTGAGCTAGTTCTGATTGGTCAGGTTTTATTGTCTGTTTCTTGCTTTTGTTCTATGGATAGCTATATATATAGTTCAGTGGTACCTTTTTTTCAGGATATGGTGTGGGTTATTCAAAAGGATCTTTTTATGTAATTTTGAAATGATATACATTTGATATTTGATAGTAATTGACTGATTCGATCCACAAAAAAAACCTTTTATTTTATTGCTGTTCTTCATATTCAAGTTGACAGACAAGTCCTTCAACAATGAGAAAATGTATAAAAAAAATTGTTTATAAAAATGTTTTGATTTGTGTACATTAATCTGACTAATAATGACATTCTTTTATTTCGGATTCTACCAAAGAGGACAGAAGAAGCAGCCCAAAGTGAAAGACTTGAAGAAATGTAGGCAATGTAAGTAGGATTAAGTGATTTTGCTGTTTGTGGTGTTTCCTCGAAGTAGCTGGTTACCTCCAAATGGGACGACAGTCATGGATGTTGAGATGGCCTACGTCGCAGACTCGCGAGGACGGGCGGCTCAGATGTTCGCTAGCGACCTACGACAGCTACAGGCTTACTGCCTATGCCTGTAGAAGGGGACTTTGAGATGTCATGCTGAAGTTTTCTGGAGATTATCTGGTTTCATTTTTGGGAAGCAGTCCACATGGAAAAATGACGCAGCCAAACTAAAGATACGCTGGATTGGTTCTTTCTAATGTCCCTGTTGTTAATAACCAGGAAAATTGAAGAATAAGAGCAGGAAAATGTCAAATTTACTTGGTCTACAACAAAGAAACCCTTTTATTTTATTGCTGTTCTTCATATACAAGTTCACAGACAAGTCCTTAAACAATGAGAAAATGTTTTAAAAAAATTGTGTATAAAAATGTTAGCTGTTTCTTACAGAGTTATCTCCTAGTGTTATGTAGGTGTCAGACCACCAATTACTCCCTCAAATTTTGAACGTATGTAAAAGTAGGCCTACTGTAACACAAAATAGTGCTTTTGATGTCATTGTTTACTTAATTTAACAAACAAATTCGCAGAAATGAAACTTTTGGTGAAAGAGAAATATATTTCGACCATTTTGAGCTAAAATTCACTTGTCTGTCAGTTTGCATTAAAAATTTGGGATTAATGCGCTCTATAGTACACTAATTTAAGATTTTCAGAAAACCAGGGGTTATTTTTGGAGTACCGCTGTTTTGAAGGTCAGATGTACCAAATTAATAGTCAAATTTTGTAACAGAATATTAATCTTAATTTGAAAACAATTTGATATTGCAGAACAAATATCAAATGATCATTTCAGAAATACATTGTGCTTCAAGTGCAAAGTCTTTTCTAACAATTAACAGTTGTTTTCTGAGCTAGTTCTGATTGGTCAGGTTTTATTGTCTGTTTCTTGCTTTTGTTCTATGGATAGCTATATATATAGTTCAGTGGTACCTTTTTTTTCAGGATATGGTGTGGGTTATTCAAAAGGATCTTTTTATGTAATTTTGAAATGATATACATTTGATATTTGATAGTAATTGACTGATTCGATCCACAAAAAAACCTTTTATTTTATTGCTGTTCTTCATATTCAAGTTGACAGACAAGTCCTTCAACAATGAGAAAATATATAAAAAAATTGTTTATAAAAATGTTTTGATTTGTGTACATTAATCTGACTAATAATGACATTCTTTTATTTCGGATTCTACCAAAGAGGACAGAAGAAGCAGCCCAAAGTGAAAGTCTTGAAGAAATATAGGCAATGTAAGTAGGATTAAGTTATTTTGCTGTTTGTGGTGTTTCCTCGAAGTAGCTGGTTACCTCCAAATGGGACGACAGTCATGGATGTTGAGATGGCCTACGTCGCAGACTCGCGAGGACGGGCGGCTCAGATGTTCGCTAGCGACCTACGACAGCTACAGGCTTACTGCCTATGCCTGTAGAAGGGGACTTTGAGATGTCATGCTGAAGTTTTCTGGAGATTATCTGGTTTCATTTTTGGGAAGCAGTCCACATGGAAAAATGACGCAGCCAAACTAAAGATACGCTGGATTGGTTCTTTCTAATGTCCCTGTTGTTAAGAACCAGGAAAATTAAAGAATAAGAGCGGGAAAATGTCAAATTTACTTGGTCTACAACAAAGAAACCCTTTTATTTTATTGCTGTTCTTCATATACAAGTTCACAGACAAGTCCTTCAACAATGAGAAAATGTTTAAAAAAAATTGTGTATAAAAATGTTAGCTGTTTCTTACAGAGTTATCTCCTAGTGTTATGTAGGTGTCAGACCACCAATTACTCCCTCAAATTTTGAACGTATGTAAAAGTAGGCCTACTGTAACACAAAATAGTGCTTTTGATGTCATTGTTTACTTAATTTAACAAACAAATTCGCAGAAATGAAACTTTTGGTGAAAGAGAAATATATTTCGACCATTTTGAGCTAAAATTCACTTGTCTGTCAGTTTGCATTAAAAATTTGGGATTAATGCGCTCTAGATTTTAGTACACTAATTTAAGATTTTCAGAAAACCAGGGGTTATTTTTGGAGTACCGCTGTTTTGAAGGTCAGATGTACCAAATTAATAGTAGAATTTTGTAACAGAATATTAATCTTAATTTGAAAACAATTTGATATTGCAGAACAAATATCAAATGATCATTTCAGTAATACATTGTGCTTCAAGTGCAAAGTCTTTTCTAACAATTAAGTTGTTTTCTGAGCTAGTTCTGATTGGTCAGGTTTTATTGTCTGTTTCTTGCTTTTGTTCTATGGATAGCTATATATATAGTTCAGTGGTACCTTTTTTTTCAGGATATGGTGTGGGTTATTCAAAAGGATCTTTTTATGTAATTTTGAAATGATATACATTTGATATTTGATAGTAATTGACTGATTCGATCCACAAAAAAAACTTTTATTTTATTGCTGTTCTTCATATTCAAGTTGACAGACAAGTCCTTCAACAATGAGAAAATGTATAAAAAATTGTTTATAAAAATGTTTTGATTTGTGTACATTAATCTGACTAATAATGACATTCTTTTATTTCGGATTCTACCAAAGAGGACAGAAGAAGCAGCCCAAAGTGAAAGACTTGAAGAAATATAGGCAATGTAAGTAGGATTAAGTGATTTTGCTGTTTGTGGTGTTTCCTTGAAGTAGCTGGTTACCTCCAAATGGGACGACAGTCATGGATGTTGAGATGGCCTACGTCGCAGACTCGCGAGGACGGGCGGCTCAGATGTTCGCTAGCGACCTACGACAGCTACAGGCTTACTGCCTATGCCTGTAGAAGGGGACTTTGAGATGTCATGCTGAAGTTTTCTGGAGATTATCTGGTTTCATTTTTGGGAAGCAGTCCACATGGAAAAATGACGCAGCCAAACTAAAGATACGCTGGATTGGTTCTTTCTAATGTCCCTGTTGTTAAGAACCAGGAAAATTGAAGAATAAGAGCGGGAAAATGTCAAATTTACTTGGTCTACAACAAAGAAACCCTTTTATTTTATTGCTGTTCTTCATATACAAGTTCACAGACAAGTCCTTCAACAATGAGAAAATGTTTAAAAAAAATTGTGTATAAAAATGTTAGCTGTTTCTTACAGAGTTATCTCCTAGTGTTATGTAGGTGTCAGACCACCAATTACTCCCTCAAATTTTGAACATATGTAAAAGTAGGCCTACTGTAACACAAAATAGTGCTTTTGATGTCATTGTTTACTTAATTTAACAAACAAATTCGCAGAAATTAAACTTTTGGTGAAAGAGAAATATATTTCGACCATTTTGAGCTAAAATTCACTTGTCTGTCAGTTTGCATTAAAAATTTGGGATTAATGCGCTCTATAGTACACTAATTTAAGATTTTCAGAAAACCAGGGGTTATTTTTGGAGTACCGCTGTTTTGAAGGTCAGATGTACCAAATTAATAGTAGAATTTTGTAACAGAATATTAATCTTAATTTGAAAACAATTTGATATTGCAGAACAAATATCAAATGATCATTTTAGAAATACATTGTGCTTCAAGTGCAAAGTCTTTTCTAACAATTAACAGTTGTTTTCTGAGCTAGTTCTGATTGGTCAGGTTTTATTGTCTGTTTCTTGCTTTTGTTCTATGGATAGCTATATATATAGTTCAGTGGTACCTTTTTTTTCAGGATATGGTGTGGGTTATTCAAAAGGATCTTTTTATGTAATTTTGAAATGATATGCATTTGATATTTGATAGTAATTGACTGATTTGATCCACAAAAAAACCTTTTATTTTATTGCTGTTCTTCATATTCAAGTTGACAGACAAGTCCTTCAACAATGAGAAAATGTATAAAAAAATTGTTTATAAAAATGTTTTGATTTGTGTTCATTAATCTGACTAATAATGACATTCTTTTATTTCGGATTCTACCAAAGAGGACAGAAGAAGCAGCCCAAAGTGAAAGACTTGAAGAAATATAGGCAATGTAAGTAGGATTAAGTGATTTTGCTGTTTGTGGTGTTTCCTTGAAGTAGCTGGTTACCTCCAAATGGGACGACAGTCATGGATGTTGAGATGGCCTACGTCGCAGACTCGCGAGGACGGGTGGCTCAGATGTTCGCTAGCGACCTACGACAGCTACAGGCTTACTGCCTATGCCTGTAGAAGGGGACTTTAAGATGTCATGCTGAAGTTTTCTGGAGATTATCTGGTTTCATTTTTGGGAAGCAGTCCACATGGAAAAATGACGCAGCCAAACTAAAGATACGCTGGATTGGTTCTTTCTAATGTCCTGTTGTTAAGAACCAGGAAAATTGAAGAATAAGAGCGGGAAAATATCAAATTTACTTGGTCTACAACAAAGAAACCCTTTTATTTTATTGCTGTTCTTCATATACAAGTTCACAGACAAGTCCTTCAACAATGAGAAAATGTTTTAAAAAAATTGTGTATAAAAATGTTAGCTGTTTCTTACAGAGTTATCTCCTAGTGTTATGTAGGTGTCAGACCACCAATTACTCCCTCAAATTTTGAACGTATGTAAAAGTAGGCCTACTGTAACACAAAATAGTGCTTTTGATGTCATTGTTTACTTAATTTAACCAACAAATTCGCAGAAATGAAACTTTTGGTGAAAGAGAAATATATTTCGACCATTTTGAGCTAAAATTCACTTGTCTGTCAGTTTGCATTAAAAATTTGGGAATAATGCGCTCTATAGTACACTAATTTAAGATTTTCAGAAAACCAGGGGTTATTTTTGGAGTACCGCTGTTTTGAAGGTCAGATGTACCAAATTAATAGTAGAATTTTGTAACAGAATATTAATCTTAATTTGAAAACAATTTGATATTGCAGAACAAATATCAAATGATCATTTCAGAAATACATTGTGCTTCAAGTGCAAAGTCTTTTCTAACAATTAACAGTTGTTTTCTGAGCTAGTTCTGATTGGTCAGGTTTTATTGTCTGTTTCTTGCTTTTGTTCTATGGATAGCTATATATATAGTTCAGTGGTACCTTTTTTTTCAGGATATGGTGTGGGTTATTCAAAAGGATCTTTTTATGTAATTTTGAAATGATATACATTTGATATTTGATAGTAATTGACTGATTCAATCCACAAAAAAACCTTTTATTTTATTGCTGTTCTTCATATTCAAGTTGACAGACAAGTCCTTCAACAATGAGAAAATGTATAAAAAAATTGTTTATAAAAATGTTTTGATTTGTGTACATTAATCTGACTAATAATGACATTCTTTTATTTCGGATTCTACCAAAGAGGACAGAAGAAGCAGCCCAAAGTGAAAGACTTGAAGAAATATAGGCAATGTAAGTAGGATTAAGTGATTTTGCTGTTTGTGGTGTTTCCTCGAAGTAGCTGGTTACCTCCAAATGGGACGACAGTCATGGATGTTGAGATGGCCTACGTCGCAGACTCGCGAGGACGGGCAGCTCAGATGTTCGCTAGCGACCTACGACAGCTACAGGCTTACTGCCTATGCCTGTAGAAGGGGACTTTGAGATGTCATGCTGAAGTTTTCTGGAGATTATCTGGTTTCATTTTTGGGAAGCAGTCCACATGGAAAAATGACGCAGCCAAACTAAAGATACGCTGGATTGGTTCTTTCTAATGTCCCTGTTGTTAAGAACCAGGAAAATTGAAGAATAAGAGCGGGAAAATGTCAAATTTACTTGGTCTACAACAAAGAAACCCTTTTATTTTATTGCTGTTCTTCATATACAAGTTCACAGACAAGTCCTTCAACAATGAGAAAATGTTTTAAAAAAATTGTGTATAAAAATGTTAGCTGTTTCTTACAGAGTTATCTCCTAGTGTTATGTAGGTGTCAGACCACCAATTACTCCCTCAAATTTTGAACGTATGTAAAAGTAGGCCTACTGTAACACAAAATAGTGCTTTTGATGTCATTGTTTACTTAATTTAACCAACAATTTCGCAGAAATGAAACTTTTGGTGAAAGAGAAATATATTTCGACCATTTTGAGCTAAAATTCACTTGCCTGTCAGTTTGCATTAAAAATTTGGGATTAATGCGCTCTATAGTACACTAATTTAAGATTTTCATAAAACCAGGGGTTATTTTTGGAGTACCGCTGTTTTGAAGGTCAGATGTACCAAATTAATAGTCGAATTTTGTAACAGAATATTAATCTTAATTTGAAAACAATTTAATATTGCAGAACAAATATCAAATGATCATTTCAGAAATACATTGTGCTTCAAGTGCAAAGTCTTTTCTAACAATTAACAGTTGTTTTCTGAGCTAGTTCTGATTGGTCAGGTTTTATTGTCTGTTTCTTGCTTTTGTTCTATGGATAGCTATATATATAGTTCAGTGGTACCTTTTTTTCAGGATATGGTGTGGGTTATTCAAAAGGATCTTTTTATGTAATTTTGAAATGATATACATTTGATATTTGATAGTAATTGACTGATTCGATCCACAAAAAAAACCTTTTATTTTATTGCTGTTCTTCATATTCAAGTTGACAGACAAGTCCTTCAACAATGAGAAAATGTATAAAAAAATTGTTTATAAAAATGTTTTGATTTGTGTACATTAATCTGACTAATAATGACATTCTTTTATTTCGGATTCTACCAAAGAGGACAGAAGAAGCAGCCCAAAGTGAAAGACTTGAAGAAATATAGGCAATGTAAGTAGGATTAAGTGATTTTGCTGTTTGTGGTGTTTCCTCGAAGTAGCTGGTTACCTCCAAATGGGACGACAGTCATGGATGTTGAGATGGCCTACGTCGCAGACTCGCGAGGACGGGCGGCTCAGATGTTCGCTAGCGACCTACGACAGCTACAGGCTTACTGCCTATGCCTGTAGAAGGGGACTTTGAGATGTCATGCTGAAGTTTTCTGGAGATTATCTGGTTTCATTTTTGGGAAGCAGTCCACATGGAAAAATGACGCAGCCAAACTAAAGATACGCTGGATTGGTTCTTTCTAATGTCCCTGTTGTTAAGAACCAGGAAAATTGAAGAATAAGAGCGGGAAAATGTCAAATTTACTTGGTCTACAACAAAGAAACCCTTTTATTTTATTGCTGTTCTTCATATACAAGTTCACAGACAAGTCCTTCAACAATGAGAAAATGTTTTAAAAAAATTGTGTATAAAAATGTTAGCTGTTTCTTAGGGACGACATCAAAAGATCGATGTAGGATAAAAAACTTAAATCAAATAGTTTGGGGGTGGGGGGTTAAAATTCTGCAAGTTTTGTATATTTAAAATCGATTTTTACATATATCCCTATTGGTAAATCAATTTTTCCCAAATTAAGTTAAGAGGGGGGGAGGGGGGGTCAGTGAAAAAACTATGTGAATTAAGTTTTTTATCCTACATTGAACTTTTGATGTCGTCCCTTACAGAGTTATCTCCTAGTGTTATGTAGGTGTCAAACCACCAATTACTCCCTCAAATTTTGAATGTATGTAAAAGTAGGCCTACTGTTACACAAAATAGTGCTTTTGATGTCATTGTTTACTTAATTTAACCAACAAATTCGCAGAAATGAAACTTTTGGTGAAAGAGAAATATATTTCGACCATTTTGAGCTAAAATTCACTTGTCTGTCAGTTTGCATTAAAAATTTGGGATTAATGCGCTCTATAGTACACTAATTTAAGATTTTCAGAAAACCAGGGGCTATTTTTGGAGTACCGCTGTTTTGAAGGTCAGATGTACCAAATTAATAGTCAAATTTTGTAACAGAATATTAATCTTAATTTGAAAACAATTTGATATTGCTGAACAAATATCAAATGATCATTTTAGAAATACATTGTGCTTCAAGTGCAAAGTCTTTTCTAACAATTAACAGTTGTTTTCTGAGCTAGTTCTGATTGGTCAGGTTTTATTGTCTGTTTCTTGCTTTTGTTCTATGGATAGCTATATATATAGTTCAGTGGTACCTTTTTTTTCAGGATATGGTGTGGGTTATTCAAAAGGATCTTTTTATGTAATTTTGAAATGATATACATTTGATATTTGATAGTAATTGACTGATTCAATCCACAAAAAAAACTTTTATTTTATTGCTGTTCTTCATATTCAAGTTGACAGACAAGTCCTTCAACAATGAGAAAATGTATAAAGAAATTGTTTATAAAAATGTTTTGATTTGTGTACATTAATCTGACTAATAATGACATTCTTTTATTTCGGATTCTACCAAAGAGGACAGAAGAAGCAGCCCAAAGTGAAAGACTTGAAGAAATATAGGCAATGTAAGTAGGATTAAGTGATTTTGCTGTTTGTGGTGTTTCCTCGAAGTAGCTGGTTACCTCCAAATGGGACGACAGTCATGGATGTTGAGATGGCCTACGTCGCAGACTCGCGAGGACGGGCGGCTCAGATGTTCGCTAGCGACCTACGACAGCTACAGGCTTACTGCCTATGCCTGTAGAAGGGGACTTTGAGATGTCATGCTGAAGTTTTCTGGAGATTATCTGGTTTCATTTTTGGGAAGCAGTCCACATGGAAAAATGACGCAGCCAAACTAAAGATACGCTGGATTGGTTCTTTCTAATGTCCCTGTTGTTAAGAACCAGGAAAATTGAAGAATAAGAGCGGGAAAATGTCAAATTTACTTGGTCTACAACAAAGAAACCCTTTTATTTTATTGCTGTTCTTCATATACAAGTTCACAGACAAGTCCTTAAACAATGAGAAAATGTTTTAAAAAAATTGTGTATAAAAATGTTAGCTGTTTCTTACAGAGTTATCTCCTAGTGTTATGTAGGTGTCAAACCACCAATTACTCCCTCAAATTTTGAACGTATGTAAAAGTAGGCCTACTGTTACACAAAATAGTGCTTTTGATGTCATTGTTTACTTAATTTAACCAACAAATTTGCAGAAATGAAACTTTTGGTGAAAGAGAAATATATTTCGACCATTTTGAGCTAAAATTCACTTGTCTGTCAGTTTGCATTAAAAATTTGGGATTAATGCGCTCTATAGTACACTAATTTAAGATTTTCAGAAAACCAGGGGTTATTTTTGGAGTACCGCTGTTTTGAAGGTCAGATGTACCAAATTAATAGTCAAATTTTGTAACAGAATATTAATCTTAATTTGAAAACAATTTGATATTGCAGAACAAATATCAAATGATCATTTCAGAAATACATTGTGCTTCAAGTGCAAAGTCTTTTCTAACAATTAACAGTTGTTTTCTGAGCTAGTTCTGATTGGTCAGGTTTTATTGTCTGTTTCTTGCTTTTGTTCTATGGATAGCTATATATATAGTTCAGTGGTACCTTTTTTTCAGGATATGGTGTGGGTTATTCAAAAGGATCTTTTTATGTAATTTTGAAATGATATACATTTGATATTTGATAGTAATTGACTGATTCGATCCACAAAAAAAACCTTTTATTTTATTGCTGTTCTTCATATTCAAGTTGACAGACAAGTCCTTCAACAATGAGAAAATGTATAAAAAAAATTGTTTATAAAAATGTTTTGATTTGTGTACATTAATCTGACTAATAATGACATTCTTTTATTTCGGATTCTACCAAAGAGGACAGAAGAAGCAGCCCAAAGTGAAAGACTTGAAGAAATGTAGGCAATGTAAGTAGGATTAAGTGATTTTGCTGTTTGTGGTGTTTCCTCGAAGTAGCTGGTTACCTCCAAATGGGACGACAGTCATGGATGTTGAGATGGCCTACGTCGCAGACTCGCGAGGACGGGCGGCTCAGATGTTCGCTAGCGACCTACGACAGCTACAGGCTTACTGCCTATGCCTGTAGAAGGGGACTTTGAGATGTCATGCTGAAGTTTTCTGGAGATTATCTGGTTTCATTTTTGGGAAGCAGTCCACATGGAAAAATGACGCAGCCAAACTAAAGATACGCTGGATTGGTTCTTTCTAATGTCCCTGTTGTTAAGAACCAGGAAAATTGAAGAATAAGAGCGGGAAAATATCAAATTTACTTGGTCTACAACAAAGAAACCCTTTTATTTTATTGCTGTTCTTCATATACAAGTTCACAGACAAGTCCTTCAACAATGAGAAAATGTTTTAAAAAAATTGTGTATAAAAATGTTAGCTGTTTCTTACAGAGTTATCTCCTAGTGTTATGTAGGTGTCAGACCACCAATTACTCCCTCAAATTTTGAACGTATGTAAAAGTAGGCCTACTGTAACACAAAATAGTGCTTTTGATGTCATTGTTTACTTAATTTAACAAACAAATTCGCAGAAATGAAACTTTTGGTGAAAGAGAAATATATTTCGACCATTTTGAGCTAAAATTCACTTGTCTGTCAGTTTGCATTAAAAATTTGGGATTAATGTGCTCTATAGTACACTAATTTAAGATTTTCAGAAAACCAGGGGTTATTTTTGGAGTACCGCTGTTTTGAAGGTCAGATGTACCAAATTAATAGTAGAATTTTGTAACAGAATATTAATCTTAATTTGAAAACAATTTGATATTGCAGAACAAATATCAAATGATCATTTTAGAAATACATTGTGCTTCAAGTGCAAAGTCTTTTCTAACAATTAACAGTTGTTTTCTGAGCTAGTTCTGATTGGTCAGGTTTTATTGTCTGTTTCTTGCTTTTGTTCTATGGATAGCTATATATATAGTTCAGTGGTACCTTTTTTTCAGGATATGGTGTGGGTTATTCAAAAGGATCTTTTTATGTAATTTTGAAATGATATACATTTGATATTTGATAGTAATTGACTGATTCGATCCACAAAAAAAACCTTTTATTTTATTGCTGTTCTTCATATTCAAGTTGACAGACAAGTCCTTCAACAATGAGAAAATGTATAAAAAAATTGTTTATAAAAATGTTTTGATTTGTGTACATTAATCTGACTAATAATGACATTCTTTTATTTCGGATTCTACCAAAGAGGACAGAAGAAGCAGCCCAAAGTGAAAGACTTGAAGAAATATAGGCAATGTAAGTAGGATTAAGTGATTTTGCTGTTTGTGGTGTTTCCTCGAAGTAGCTGGTTACCTCCAAATGGGACGACAGTCATGGATGTTGAGATGGCCTACGTCGCAGACTCGCGAGGACGGGTGGCTCAGATGTTCGCTAGCGACCTACGACAACTACAGGCTTACTGCCTATGCCTGTAGAAGGGGACTTTGAGATGTCATGCTGAAGTTTTCTGGAGATTATCTGGTTTCATTTTTGGGAAGCAGTCCACATGGAAAAATGACGCAGCCAAACTAAAGATACGCTGGATTGGTTCTTTCTAATGTCCCTGTTGTTAAGAACCAGGAAAATTGAAGAATAAGAGCGGGAAAATGTCAAATTTACTTGGTCTACAACAAAGAAACCCTTTTATTTTATTGCTGTTCTTCATATACAAGTTCACAGACAAGTCCTTAAACAATGAGAAAATGTTTTAAAAAAATTGTGTATAAAAATGTTAGCTGTTTCTTACAGAGTTATCTCCTAGTGTTATGTAGGTGTCAAACCACCAATTACTCCCTCAAATTTTGAACGTATGTAAAAGTAGGCCTACTGTTACACAAAATAGTGCTTTTGATGTCATTGTTTACTTAATTTAACCAACAAATTCGCAGAAATGAAACTTTTGGTGAAAGAGAAATATATTTCGACCATTTTGAGCTAAAATTCACTTGTCTGTCAGTTTGCATTAAAAATTTGGGATTAATGCGCTCTATAGTACACTAATTTAAGATTTTCAGAAAACCAGGGGTTATTTTTGGAGTACCGCTGTTTTGAAGGTCAGATGTACCAAATTAATAGTCAAATTTTGTAACAGAATATTAATCTTAATTTGAAAACAATTTGATATTGCAGAACAAATATCAAATGATCATTTCAGAAATACATTGTGCTTCAAGTGCAAAGTCTTTTCTAACAATTAACAGTTGTTTTCTGAGCTAGTTCTGATTGGTCAGGTTTTATTGTCTGTTTCTTGCTTTTGTTCTATGGATAGCTATATATATAGTTCAGTGGTACCTTTTTTTTCAGGATATGGTGTGGGTTATTCAAAAGGATCTTTTTATGTAATTTTGAAATGATATACATTTGATATTTGATAGTAATTGACTGATTCAATCCACAAAAAAACCTTTTATTTTATTGCTGTTCTTCATATTCAAGTTGACAGACAAGTCCTTCAACAATGAGAAAATGTATAAAAAAATTGTTTATAAAAATGTTTTGATTTGTGTACATTAATCTGACTAATAATGACATTCTTTTATTTCGGATTCTACCAGAGAGGACAGAAGAAGCAGCCCAAAGTGAAAGACTTGAAGAAATATAGGCAATGTAAGTAGGATTAAGTGATTTTGCTGTTTGTGGTGTTTCCTCGAAGTAGCTGGTTACCTCCAAATGGGACGACAGTCATGGATGTTGAGATGGCCTACGTCGCAGACTCGCGAGGACGGGCGGCTCAGATGTTCGCTAGCGACCTACGACAGCTACAGGCTTACTGCCTATGCCTGTAGAAGGGGACTTTGAGATGTCATGCTGAAGTTTTCTGGAGATTATCTGGTTTCATTTTTGGGAAGCAGTCCACATGGAAAAATGACGCAGCCAAACTAAAGATACGCTGGATTGGTTCTTTCTAATGTCCCTGTTGTTAAGAACCAGGAAAATTGAAGAATAAGAGCGGGAAAATGTCAAATTTACTTGGTCTACAACAAAGAAACCCTTTTATTTTATTGCTGTTCTTCATATACAAGTTCACAGACAAGTCCTTCAACAATGAGAAAATGTTTTAAAAAATTGTGTATAAAAATGTTAGCCGTTTCTTACAGAGTTATCTCCTAGTGTTATGTAGGTGTCAGACCACCAATTACTCCCTCAAATTTTGAACGTATGTAAAAGTAGGCCTACTGTAACACAAAATAGTGCTTTTGATGTCATTGTTTACTTAATTTAACCAACAATTTCGCAGAAATGAAACTTTTGGTGAAAGAGAAATATATTTCGACCATTTTGAGCTAAAATTCACTTGTCTGTCAGTATGATTAAAAATTTGGGATTAATGCGCTCTATAGTACACTAATTTAAGATTTTCATAAAACCAGGGGTTATTTTTGGAGTACCACTGTTTTGAAGGTCAGATGTACCAAATTAATAGTCGAATTTTGTAACAGAATATTAATCTTAATTTGAAAACAATTTAATATTGCAGAACAAATATCAAATGATCATTTCAGAAATACATTGTGCTTCAAGTGCAAAGTCTTTTCTAACAATTAACAGTTGTTTTCTGAGCTAGTTCTGATTGGTCAGGTTTTATTGTCTGTTTCTTGCTTTTGTTCTATGGATAGCTATATATATAGTTCAGTGGTACCTTTTTTTCAGGATATGGTGTGGGTTATTCAAAAGGATCTTTTTATGTAATTTTGAAATGATATACATTTGATATTTGATAGTAATTGACTGATTCGATCCACAAAAAAAACCTTTTATTTTATTGCTGTTCTTCATATTCAAGTTGACAGACAAGTCCTTCAACAATGAGAAAATGTATAAAAAAATTGTTTATAAAAATGTTTTGATTTGTGTACATTAATCTGACTAATAATGACATTCTTTTATTTCGGATTCTACCAAAGAGGACAGAAGAAGCAGCCCAAAGTGAAAGACTTGAAGAAATATAGGCAATGTAAGTAGGATTAAGTGATTTTGCTGTTTGTGGTGTTTCCTCGAAGTAGCTGGTTACCTCCAAATGGGACGACAGTCATGGATGTTGAGATGGCCTACGTCGCAGACTCGCGAGGACGGGCGGCTCAGATGTTCGCTAGCGACCTACGACAGCTACAGGCTTACTGCCTATGCCTGTAGAAGGGGACTTTGAGATGTCATGCTGAAGTTTTCTGGAGATTATCTGGTTTCATTTTTGGGAAGCAGTCCACATGGAAAAATGACGCAGCCAAACTAAAGATACGCTGGATTGGTTCTTTCTAATGTCCCTGTTGTTAAGAACCAGGAAAATTGAAGAATAAGAGCGGGAAAATGTCAAATTTACTTGGTCTACAACAAAGAAACCCTTTTATTTTATTGCTGTTCTTCATATACAAGTTCACAGACAAGTCCTTAAACAATGAGAAAATGTTTTAAAAAAATTGTGTATAAAAATGTTAGCTGTTTCTTACAGAGTTATCTCCTAGTGTTATGTAGGTGTCAAACCACCAATTACTCCCTCAAATTTTGAACGTATGTAAAAGTAGGCCTACTGTTACACAAAATAGTGCTTTTGATGTCATTGTTTACTTAATTTAACCAACAAATTCGCAGAAATGAAACTTTTGGTGAAAGAGAAATATATTTCGACCATTTTGAGCTAAAATTCACTTGTCTGTCAGTTTGCATTAAAAATTTGGGATTAATGCGCTCTATAGTACACTAATTTAAGATTTTCAGAAAACCAGGGGTTATTTTTGGAGTACCGCTGTTTTGAAGGTCAGATGTACCAAATTAATAGTCAAATTTTGTAACAGAATATTAATCTTAATTTGAAAACAATTTGATATTGCAGAACAAATATCAAATGATCATTTCAGAAATACATTGTGCTTCAAGTGCAAAGTCTTTTCTAACAATTAACAGTTGTTTTCTGAGCTAGTTCTGATTGGTCAGGTTTTATTGTCTGTTTCTTGCTTTTGTTCTATGGATAGCTATATATATAGTTCAGTGGTACCTTTTTTTTCAGGATATGGTGTGGGTTATTCAAAAGGATCTTTTTATGTAATTTTGAAATGATATACATTTGATATTTGATAGTAATTGACTGATTCAATCCACAAAAAAACCTTTTATTTTATTGCTGTTCTTCATATTCAAGTTGACAGACAAGTCCTTCAACAATGAGAAAATGTATAAAAAAATTGTTTATAAAAATGTTTTGATTTGTGTACATTAATCTGACTAATAATGACATTCTTTTATTTCGGATTCTACCAGAGAGGACAGAAGAAGCAGCCCAAAGTGAAAGACTTGAAGAAATATAGGCAATGTAAGTAGGATTAAGTGATTTTGCTGTTTGTGGTGTTTCCTCGAAGTAGCTGGTTACCTCCAAATGGGACGACAGTCATGGATGTTGAGATGGCCTACGTCGCAGACTCGCGAGGACGGGCGGCTCAGATGTTCGCTAGCGACCTACGACAGCTACAGGCTTACTGCCTATGCCTGTAGAAGGGGACTTTGAGATGTCATGCTGAAGTTTTCTGGAGATTATCTGGTTTCATTTTTGGGAAGCAGTCCACATGGAAAAATGACGCAGCCAAACTAAAGATACGCTGGATTGGTTCTTTCTAATGTCCCTGTTGTTACGAACCAGGAAAATTGAAGAATAAGAGCGGGAAAATGTCAAATTTACTTGGTCTACAACAAAGAAACCCTTTTATTTTATTGCTGTTCTTCATATACAAGTTCACAGGCAAGTCCTTCAACAATGAGAAAATGTTTAAAAAAAATTGTGTATAAAAATGTTAGCTGTTTCTTACAGAGTTATCTCCTAGTGTTATGTAGGTGTCAGACCACCAATTACTCCCTCAAATTTTGAACGTTTGTAAAAGTAGGCCTACTGTAACACAAAATAGTGCTTTTGATGTCATTGTTTACCTTATTTAACCAACAAATTCGCAGAAATGAAACTTTTGGTGAAAGAGAAATATATTTCGACCATTTTGAGCTAAAATTCACTTGTCGGTCAGTTTGCATTAAAAATTTGGGATTAATGCGCTCTATAGTACACTAATTTAAGATTTTCAGAAAACCAGGGGTTATTTTTGGAGTACCGCTGTTTTGAAGGTCAGATGTACCAAATTAATAGTAGAATTTTGTAACAGAATATTAATCTTAATTTGAAAACAATTTGATATTGCAGAACAAATATCAAATGATCATTTCAGAAATACATTGTGCTTCAAGTGCAAAGTCTTTTCTAACAATTAACAGTTGTTTTCTGAGCTAGTTCTGATTGGTCAGGTTTTATTGTCTGTTTCTTGCTTTTGTTCTATGGATAGCTATATATATAGTTCAGTGGTACCTTTTTTTTCAGGATATGGTGTGGGTTATTCAAAAGGATCTTTTTATGTAATTTTGAAATGATATACATTTGATATTTGATAGTAATTGACTGATTCAATCCACAAAAAAGCCTTTTATTTTATTGCTGTTCTTCATATTCAAGTTGACAGACAAGTCCTTCAACAATGAGAAAATGTATAAAAAAATTGTTTATAAAAATGTTTTGATTTGTGTACATTAATCTGACTAATAATGACATTCTTTTATTTCGGATTCTACCAAAGAGGACAGAAGAAGCAGCCCAAAGTGAAAGACTTGAAGAAATATAGGCAATGTAAGTAGGATTAAGTGATTTTGCTGTTTGTGGCGTTTCCTCGAAGTAGCTGGTTACCTCCAAATGGGACGACAGTCATGGATGTTGAGATGGCCTACGTCGCAGACTCTCGTAGACTTGCGGCTCAGATGTTCGCTAGCGACCTACGACAGCTACAGGCTTACTGCTTATGCCTGTAGAAGGGGACTTTGAGATGTCATGCTGAAGTTTTCTGGAGATTATCTGGTTTCATTTTTGGGAAGCAGTCCACATGGAAAAATGACGCAGCCAAACTAAAGATATGCTGGATTGGTTCTTTCTAATGTCTCTGTTATTAAGAAGCAGGAAAAATTGAAGAATAAGAGCGGGAAAATGTCAAATTTAGCAAAGAAACCCTCTTATTTTATTGCTGTTCTTCATATACAAGTTCACAGACAAGTCCTTCAACAATGAGAAAATGTATATAAATTTTGTGATTTGTGTACATTAATCTGAATAATGATGACTTTCTTTTATTTCCAATTCTACTAAGGAAAATAGCCATACAATTTTTATAGATTTATAGATATAGAAATGAAAATGTACACAAGACATCAAACAATATATTTATTTGAATTTGTTTCATTCGTATCTCTAAAAACGAGTTGATTATATAGGGAATCACTGAAGCATGCAGTGCCCCCCTTATAAAAAGTTCTGGATCTGCCACTGATTAAACATGTTTGTGAGTGCTCAACCAACAATGGACTAACCTGTGACAATTAGAATAAACTGAAAAATATGGTTCTATTGGCTTTACTCCATAGATTGGTACGAGGCACATAAATCACAACGAACTTTGAAAGTAGACACAAAGAAATAAATCATGTTTTTGTGCCCCATTCATGGGCATTATGGTTTCTGGTTTGTTATTTTGTTCGTACGTCTGTTGGTCCCGCTTCAGGTTAAAGTGTTTAGTTAAGGTCGCTTTTGATGAACTTGAAACTTAGTACAAATGTTCCCTATGATATGATATTTTAATTTTAATGTTTAATGAGAGATTTTCTACTCTTTTCACGGTCCACTGAATATAGAAAATGATAGTGCGAATGGGACATCCGTGTAGTGTGGACACATTCTTGTTTTAACAGAAGTATCATTAATATTCATAGACTAATTGAGGTTGTGGGGTGGAGCCAGGATTTTCATATGAAGCTCGATTTTTAAGCAAGACAAAATTTTGTTTTTTACATCATTCATCCTATTTGCCAAAAATAAATCTAGAATATATTTTTTGTAACTGAATATATAGGTCAGATTATTTGTTTAAACATAACATTTGGGCTTGTCCTTAAAGTCATAAGAAACGAGTGACCGTTGAAAAATAATGTTCTTCCAATTCTTGAACCAATGCATACAAACATCATAAACTTAGTCTTCTGTTCAAGAATTTTTCTTTTTTTTCGCATAAATTTCGTATAATCGTCAATTTTGGGAAGCGGGGATTGCTTCCTGGAAGTCCAATGAGAGATTTTCTACTCTTCCTGATAGTGCCAATGAGACATCCGTGTAGTTTGGACACATTCTTGTTTTAACTAAAGTATCATTAATATTCAGACTAATTGAGTTTCGTGGGGTGGAGCCAGGGTTTTCATATGAGCACGTGTTTCCTGGAAGGAAGCAATTAAAATAAAGTAAACTTCTTCCAAATATGAATAAATTAAAGAATTTTGTTCAGAAAAAAGTATATGTACATAAGTTTTATAATGAAAACTACCCATTGAGTTATAAAATAACACATGCATGCATTATTTTTTTTAATTTCAGGTTTCTAACGACTTTAAGGATTGAGACTGGAAATGGCAAATGGATCAGACTTTTAAAGTAAGTTTTTAATCATTATATAGATTTTTTAATTTCTGAACTCAATTCATATAAAATGGGAGTTTGCATGGGGTATAATGAAACCACATAATTTCATAAAACAAGGTAGTATGTACACAATACTATGTAGTTGTGCATATTAAGAAGAAATTGTGATTCATTTTTTTTCTAGGAGTTACCACTACCTGTCAGCTGACCCGTATTCTGCGGGTGTGACCCGAGATTTTCACAATTCTGATGGATCACCCGGAACACCTGCCGGGTCATTGAAATAACCTGGGAATTCCGAAAATGACACGATTTCACCCGTATTTCTTAGCCTTGAGATTGATTTCATAAGTAATATTCCCTCGAGAATATTCCTTTGAAATACCGGCAAATTCATAATTCTTCCATGAACAGGAAGTTCATCTAGCTATGTAAACTGTCAAATTAAGTGACCCATTAAGTGCATGGCTTCACTTGACAGCTTTGGTGTCAAACACACTGTTAATTAACACCAATTACCTTAGCTTTAGGTCGTAAATAAATTGCACCATAATTGGTTTACAAACTGAACTAGAGTTACTTCCCCTTATTTGTCACCATTCAAAATTATTCCTTATATTTACGTTTTATGGGTGAAAAAGATTAAATCATAAAAATATAAAATTCAAATACATATTGAAAAATAACTTTTCATTATTTTTATACCTTTATACAATTTTATAAAAAAAGTTGAAAATTATTTTTTACATTTATACTTCCTGTACCAAGTCAGGAATATCACAGTTGTTATCCATTCGTTTGATGTGTTTGGACTTTTGATTTTGCCTTTTGATTTTTGATTTTCCTTTTTGAATTTTCCTCGGAGTTCAGTATTTTTGTGTTTTTACTTTTAACTGTATTACTATATTTTATCATAGTCTAATTTCCTTGTTAAATGAAGAATAGTATGGTTAAAGGCTACATAGTCAATAGGCTCAAACATTTAAGAATTACATTAAATTCTAGTGTTTTATGATTGTAGTATTTTCTCTCAAAAAGTAAAGCACATAAGACTGAGTTACACAAATTTATAAAAATCTTTAAAAGTGCAATGAAATAATATTTAATAAGATTTAAAATGACTTAACAAAGTGAACATGCATTGATGTTTTGGTATCTTTGATATACATTATAAGAAAATGTACCATAAATACTGAAATTCAGCTCGAAAAAGTTCGTACGCGTTATGACCTGAGATTTGATTCTTCAATGCAGGTCATGACCTGCATTTTCATCGTCACAGGTTGACAGGTATGTATAATGCCCCTCTGAACTTAAATTGAGGCCTATACTGCTGTAACAGTTGCACTACAAGTCCTCTGAAACTGCACAACAGAATTTCATGGATCTTTAAAGTAAATGAGGACAGTATGGCATATCCACAAGAAATGTTTATCAGTTGACTTTTTTCTATCAATACAAGCACAAAAGATTTCTTTAACAAGTATGTGTTATTAGTGGACTGTTTTGTGAAAGATATCTATAGTGCTTGGATTTACCTGTAAAAGGAATATTTCATACAAGTATACTGCTTTTATTATTTGTTAATAGGCTGGTGTGAGGACTGGTTCCATGGTGTTGAAAGTAAGAATTGACGATCTGATACTGCAAACATATTGGTAGTTATACCTGAATTTTTATTCCCCACGTAACACATAATATCTCGTACAAGTTCTATAATGGTGGACGATCAACTTTTTTTAAAAGAATTATGGCCTATGGAAATATTAAATAAGTGCAACGAGTGGGACATTGGAACCATATTCTTTTATTTTAATCTAAAAGTGTTTGGTGTCAGTCAAATAATGATTCGGGTATCATAAAGATTGCATTACATGGAGATATTCAGCTCCAGAGGTAAGAGAGTACATAATTGTCCATGATAGTAGAGATACTGTCAAGTTTTGAAACAGAAATTGTTTTGGGGATACGATTGCTTTCAAGCAATCTGTAGACTTATACCATTGGCTCAGGGCCATGCCCTCACGTCAACCGTTTTATTCTAAACATTAAGGAACATCTCAGATTCTTATGATTGTCTTGCTTTAAAAGGTAAAAAAATTCAAAGGGATTGAACTTAAACCACTTTCCTATAATGTTCTTTTCATAATCTTCATGTTTGATATTTCCCTCGACTTATATGCGTGTTTTTAACAACACGGAAAATCAGAATTGAGCAGTATTTATAGTTAGTGTTTTTATAAATTTAGAAACACGTCAGAGGGAATTCTTCAGTTTTGATAAAAATGCGGGTGTTCTCTGAAATCTGATAAATTTATTTCTGTCATATAAAAACTGAATATGTGGAGTTTTTCTTATATGTCATCGTTATGAAACTGATATTTGATATTGTACTTCCTTTAAGAAAAAGAGAACCTTTAACATTTAATATACGTTCTTGCTTCAGGGTTTGTTTAGGTAATTATGTGCTTGCGTATAGTTTTCTTGACTTCAAGGGGTATTAGATTGAATGGTTGCTCTGCATTCCCCACTCAACCTGGGAACAGTATATCCAAGGATTCGTTATCAGTAAGATCCTTAGTATATCTAAATAATATATATGTTCCTGACTCAACTGAATCTAAAACAATACAACACATCGAGAAAAATTAACTCGTTCTGTCGATAAACATTGTATTATAATAGAAACCATCGCAATTTAAACCGAGGAATGTGTACAGAAATAAGTCATGACCACTGACCCAAAGGAAATTAAATATTTAAAGAGTTAGGAATGGGGTTCCTCCTAGAATTAACGTAGGAAAAATTATAGGTGATAAGATACCAAGTGAAATACGTTCTCTCATTCTGAGTCTCAGTGACTGCTGTGGAAAGTAAACTTGGAAGTGATAGTACAAAAATAAAACACAACAAGTACATTGTTCATACTGTTACAAACTATTCAGATTATGTAAATTATATTTTACATGTGCAGTTGAATTAGTTTTAAAAATAATAATATCCAGCTACATGTATACATGCAATGAAAACAATGGCAATCGTATATCCCTCAGAGCAATCTGCTCTTTGATTGACTTTTTTTTTAATTTATCAAGAATTAAAGTAAACATCCACTGGATTTCTTGAGTATGAGTTATAAAACACAATTTTAAATGTTCAACAAAGTACCAATCTATCAACCAACTTTCTATCATTTAATATCCACAGAAATCCATGTTTTCCTTAATCACAATGAAAATCATTTAATCCACTGTCGATTTTTATGCAGTTAAGCTGCATTATGCGAGCACCCTAGATTTGTGTTCTACCCAATAAATGCTGAAATACTTGCCATTGTTATGATCTAGCTTGCTACTTTGTTATATATAACTAATTGAACACTTTTTTAATACTTTTTATTCTGGATTACAAAAAATATGACCAGAAAAACCTTTAAATGATCGTCGATTTATCCAAAAGTTTTGAAGTTACACATAGGAAGTAGTGCTTATTAAGAATCCTTGTGTAGTTCATTATGACTTGTGATTTTAGCTTAGGGAGCTACCATTTGATTTTTATGGGGGGGGCTAGGATGAAAAATTTTGTCCTGCATTTTTTTTTAGTTCTAATCTCTGTCCTGCCTTTTTATTTTTCACTCTATTCGGTCCTGCCTTTTTTTTTATTAGTTTATCCTGACTTTTTTTTACCTAAATTGTCATCCTGCCTTTTTTTTTGCAAAGTGTCTCATCCTGCTTTTTTTTTTTACTCAAAACTCCTGTCCTGCCTATTTTTTTCAAAGGAGTAGGTTCGATAAGACCCTAAAATGGCCTCCTTTTTTAGCCTAAATTTCAAATAGGGATTTATTGACTAATATCTCAATGAATCATAGCTAATACATTGACTAGATAGAAAATAAGTCTTTTTGTTGAAAATTTACGTTCCTCCGTTTTATTTATGACGTCACAAATAGTACTCATTTTGATTTTCCACGAAAAAACAATGAAAATGGGTGAATTTCCATTGAATATTTGGACAGGAAATATAGAGCGCATACGTCGACAAAAAAGATCTTGGACAATATTATTTGTAATGACAGTTTACGTGTCTAGTTCGAATATTAAGGTTGTCGACAGCTGCGCTCTATGTTTCCTGACTTTAAATTAGGCTGAAATAATGCCGATTTTGTCTAATTTCGCCAAAATCCCTTATTTTGACCTCACTGGGATGTAAAAATTAACGCTTTAGAATAAAACTATAACAGAAGTTGTTCTATAAAACTTTCTCACATGTCTTTATGTCAACTTAAAACGTTTTTTATCTTGTAGCATTGAACTTTATAATTGGGGCCAAATATGACCCTTACCGAACTTACTCCTTTCATCCTAGCCCCCCCATAAAAATCAAATGGTAGCTCCCTTAGATGTCAAAGAACAATTGTATGAAATATTTAATCGCCGAAAATCTCTTAAGACAAGTAGTTTAGATTTCCCAAATGGCAAAAGTCGTAGGGATATTGTTTGTCATCAATACGTAGTAAATCTACGTCAGTAGTCTATTATATAATAAGTTCAACTGTTCACATGTGCTGTTGGCGGCAATTTCAAATTAGAAAAAGAAATTTTCGTAGCTTTTCAATTTGGAGGCAGGTGTGCAAATTAGCGGTGGTCCGAGGTCCGCGATCTTTCATTTTTCCAAGCGGAATTTCGACTAGGATAGTTGGTTTCTAGCTACGCCCGACGTAGTCACCTTCCACTTGCATTGAAAGAAAATAAGAAATTACTTTGCAAACCTTCCATGCAAGTCACCAAAGTCTCCAATTAAACGAGCTAAAAACTAATTTTTATCATTATTATTCACGACAGCGATGTTCATTATGTCCAACCGCTAGCTGTATACAGAAAATCGCCGACAAATATTGTATAATTAATTCGAGTAAAATTGTATCTGATTGACAAAAACAACATTGTAAACACATAACAATGGCAGCCATGAAGACAAAATTTGGGTCTCACTAATTAGCGACAAGAAGAATTATTTTAGCGACACGAAGACTATTTAGCAACAAGAAAACATTTTTTTTTTATTAGATATGAAGAAATTTGTATTTAATGTTTTTTTTAAATATACCAGCAGATATGTCTAATTAAAATGTTTTATTATATAGATAGACGAAGAAATGAAACATTTGTGAGGAAGAAAGAGATTGTGAAGTTTATATTAGTATATTCACTGGGGTAAAGCTGATGACCATAACTGCATTCACGGTTATCCCAAGATGTCGGATGAAAAAATAGGTCAGTATCTGTTTCATCTGTTACGGTGTTTCTATATCATTTTCTTTACAAAGGAGACATTGATACGATGTAAATTTATAGATATAGAAATGAAAATGTACACAAGACATCAAACAATATATTTATTTGAATTTGTTTCATTTGTATCTCTAAAAACGAGTTGATTATATAGGGAATCACTGAAGCATGAAGTGCCCCCCCCCTTTTTTATGTCAGTCAGTGAGGCCCCCTTATAAAAAGTGCTGGATCTGCCACTGATTAAACATGTTTGTGAGTGCTCAACCAACAATGCACTAACCTGTGACAATAAGATTAAACTGAAAAATATGGTTTTATTGGCTTTACTCCATATAAAAGATTCACACGGAAATCACAATTTACTTCCGAGAAATGTGCATGAAACAGGAAATTCGATCTGAAAAAATTGCTAAGATGACTGTAAATCACAATCGAGATGACCATAATAGAATGAGCAATTCATAACAAGGGTGACCGTAATTGGTTAAAAGATGACCGTAATTTGTAAAGTATGACCGTAATTTCTAAATGATGACCGTAACTTTTAAAGAATGATCGTCAATTCTAAGAAATATCCGTATTTGTATAACTACTTTTTTTGTATCAAATGAGTAATGGTGTTGATATAAAACGTATTTATATGAGAGTGTGCATGAAACAGGAAATTCGATCTGAAAAAATTGCTAAGATGACTGTAAATCACAATCGAGATGACCATAACAGAATGAGCAATTCATAACAAGGGTGACCGTAATTGGTTAAAAGATGACCGTAATTTGTAAAGTATGACCGTAATTTCTAAATGATGACCGTAACTTTTAAAGAATGATCGTCAATTCTAAGAAATATCCGTATTTGTATAACTACTTTTTTTGTATCAAATGAGTAATGGTGTTGATATAAAACGTATTTATATGAGAGTATATTATCCTATAGGTAGGAGAAAATAAGACGTGCTTTAAATACAAAGTTTACCATATATATCTTTTTTTTTTATGGTACAGGGTATAATTTTTAAAATGAACATACAACAAAACATGCACATGAAAAAGTGGGGAAAACATGTAACAAAAGCGCGATTAAATGACACCTTAATACAAGAATAATTAAAAAAAAAGTGTGCTGCACAGCCTCCAACTAAAAGCCAAAAGATTTTTTTTTATTTCTGGAATTCCTTGTAATGACATATAATAAATGCATTTTTTTAAAATGCCAATGTATTAAGCCATTTTCAAAAAAAGGGGGGTCCCAACCCAGGGTAAAGGGGGTTCAAACTATGTGTCCCCATTCAAATGCACTGATCGGTAAATAAAAAGGGACCCCGGACACCCCCCGCCCCCCCCCCCCCCCCCTTTGGATCCACCACTGATGGGAACCTTTTCAATTTAAAAATGAGAATGGAAATGGGGAATGTGCCAAAGAGACAACAACACAACCATAGAATAAAACAACAGCAGAAGGTCACCAACAGGTCTTCAATGAAGCGAGAAATTTCTGCACCCGGAGGCGTCCTTCAGCTGGCCTCTAAACAAATATATACTAGTTCAGTGATAATGAACGCCATACTAATTTCCAAATTGTACACAAGAAACTAAAATTAAAATAATACAAGACTAACAAAGGCCAGAGGCTCCTGACTTGGGACAGGCGCAAAAATGCGGAGGGGTTAAACATGTTTGTGAGATCTCAATCCTCCCCCTATACCTCTAGCCAATGTAGAAAGGTAAACGCATAACAATATGTATATACAGCAATGTTATTCATATATAAAGACAAACTAGGATTTGAATCTGCTTTCTCTGGAACCATACACACAGGATCGATTACCGGATATTCATATGTTTGATTAGTGATTTTTATGCTCTATTCATGGGCATTATGTTTTCTGGTCTGTGCGTCCGTTCGTCTGTACGTCTGCTCGTTCGTCTGTTCGTCTGCTCGTTCGTCTGTTCGTCTGCTCGTTCGTCTGTTCGTCTGCTCGTTCGTCTGTCTGTCCCACCTCAGGTTAAAGGTTTTGGTCGAGGAGCTTTTTGATGACATTGAAGTCCAATCAACTTGAAACTTGGTACACATGTTTTCTATGATATGATCTTTCTAATCATAATGCCAAATTACATTTTTTTTTTCTCATTTAAGCGGTCCACTGAACATAGAAAATTATAGTGTAGATGAGGCATGTACTAGAAACACCTCAGAGGGACACATTCTTATTTCTTCAACTTTTCGTCGTATCTCTGTCAATTTGTATTAAAATTTTAAAGTCGTTATCAATAAATATTTCATTGTTTACGAGAATTTTGCAATTACTATCATTATCATGAACTCAAAATACTTCAAATAGTTAAAAATAAATTGATGAAACATGTTTATATCCGCTAACTAAATCCCTATTGAGACAAACACAACAAAAAGCTATGAATACAAATACGGATATTCTTAGAATTGAGGGTCAGCATTTAAAAGTTACGATCATCCTTTATAAATTACAGTCAGTCTTTACAAATTATGGTCATCTTTTACAAGTTACGGTCATCTGTTTACCAATCACGGTCATCCTTGTTTTATGTTGCGGTCATCTTGAAAATATTTGATAATGATTTACGGACATCTTAGCGATTTTTTCAAATTGAATTTCGCGTTTCCTGAACATTTTTCGGTAGCAATTTGTGATTTCTGTGTGAATCTTTTATAAATTTACATCGTATCAATGTCCTTTGTAAAGAAAATGATATAAAACACTGTAACAGACAATACAGATACTGACCTAATTTTTCATCCGACATCTTGGGATGACCGTGAATGCAGTTACGGTCATCAGCTTTACCCCAGTGATATTGGTAGATGAAGAAATTAAACATTTGTGAAGAAGAAAGAGATTCAGCTTCTTTTTTTTATTTTTAAATATGAAGAATATGTATAAGATAATGTATGTATCTGTTTTCATCAAAGTCAAAGTATGAATAAACGAATGGAGATATATATGGAGCGAGCATAATGGAAATTCAATATAATAGTTTGATTCATTTGCTTAATACTATGCTCTAAGTGTACTCTTGTACCAAAGGATTTGTTTGATACCGCGCAGTATCAAAGACGTACAAAGTAACTGATTTATTAATCAAAGGTAAACCGAGTTGAGTTATAGATTCTAGCAATTGCACAGAGCACATACTTTTGCGAGAATAATACTGAAATGCTGACAATTTACTTTATACTAAACATAAAAGTTGAATGGCTTCAGTCAGCTTGGTAGCCCAAAGGAAATGCACACTCTATAAAATTGAAACAAAAACAAAAAAAGGTCAACTTTCCTTTGAAGGATTTATTGAAACAAAAACAAAAAAAGGTCAACTTTCCTTTGAAGGATTTATTGAAACAAAAACATGAAATATAATTTCCTTTCTAACAGTATTATAAAATTCATTGTTCTTGATAGGAACAACATTAGATGTGGCTTCACCCTAAGGTAATAACAGTACACACAATGTGGAACATCAAATGAGATTAACGAGGCGCGTGTCCCCTGTTTTATTGCTACAATAACATCCAATTAACACCTTCAACTTTGTACACGCGTCAGACTATACAATTACACGCGCCAGAATATTCAATCATTGTAAATAGTGACCACCTGTTGAAAACTCAAGATTGTCATTAATTTCCTTTCATCTTCAATCAATATGCATATTCTTTTAATATTTATTGCAATCATGAATTTTAATTAAAAAAAATATATATTTTCTTGACGCTAAATAGTTTCTTGTCGCTCCTTGTCGCTAAAATAATTCTTGTTGACGCTTCTTGTCGCTAAAATTCTTGTTGTCGCTAATTAGTGAGACCGCAAAATTTTACAATATCGGATCCGATTCCGGAAGCGGATAAGGATAATTCCGGTTTGGCGATCAATTACAAAATAAATCAAAGCAGGTGAAAAAAATAAATCTATGCATGGTATTTGAATATAAACACTAGAATTGTAAACCAAAAGATATATGTAAAAGAAAGAAAAAGCAGAAAAATATTTTATACAGAAACTCAAAATTACTTTTTGACAAATTTTAATTAAAAAATCCAATACAACGTGACAGCTGGGAACAGTATATCTAACAATATACATGTTCATAGTCACAGTCCAGGGCCGTAACTAGGGTTCGAAATCAGGGGAGGCAGGGGTTTGGGGGCCGCTGATTGAGGAAGGGGGTTTGGGGCACAGCCCCCCCCCTCCCGGCCGATTTTTTCTTCTCGGTAAAATGGCTAAAAATAACCTGTATTCCTTCGATTTCCTTACTTTTAGTAACATCAGTATTGCTTGAACCTGGAAGCAATTTTTATGCAAAAACAAGCTGTCTGAGCCTGAGATTGCTGTTCGGGATAAACCAAGGCCTCGTCTTGATGACCTATAATCATTAACATAAAATACATTGTGACCGCCGATTTTTCTCTCTCAGTGAAATGACTTCGATTTCCTTACTTTGAGAAACACATCAGTTTTGCTGGATCCTGGAAGCAATTTTTATGAAAACAATTATTATCTGTATTTAAAGATAATTTTGTTAGAAATCAAACTGGTAAGTTTTAAAAAAAACGTTTAAAGCAAGATCATATAGAACGCAAGATTTTTTTTTATCGAGGACCTTGAATTTCAATATCGTTGTAAGCTAAACAGACATGTATATAGCTACAACCAGGGACTTTCTATTCTAACTATATACTTAGTATAGAAAATCCCTGCTACAACGAATGGGAGTGTTTAACTACTAAGGCATTGACCATAATGTTCTCGTACGATCAGGTGACGTTAAAAAAACGATCCAACAGCTGATTCAGCCACAGGCGCTTGGGGGTATGATACAGATTTTTTTTTTTTTTTTTTTTTTTATTAAAATATTCAATTTTCTATATTTATAATACATATCTATCACTTCTGTGCATGTCTCACCTAGTTTCGAGTGATTTAAGCGACCCAGAGAAAATACCCAATTTTACTATCCATACTAAGAAACTTGTGAATCTTTTATCACAGGCGCTTGGGGGTATGATACAGATTTTTTTTTTTTTTTTTTTTTTATTAAAATATCCAATTTTCTATATTTATAATACATATCTATCACTTCTGTGCATGTCTCACCTAGTTTCGAGTGATTTAAGCAACCCAGAGAAAATACCCAATTTTACTATCCATTCTTAGTATGGATAGTAAAATTGGGTATTTTCTCTGGGTCGTTTAAATCACTCGAAACTAGGTGAGACATGCACAGAAGTGATAGATATGTATTATAAATAAAGAAAATTGAATATTTTAATAAAAAAAAAAAAAAAAAAAAAAAAAAAAAAAATCTGTATCATACCCCCAAGCGCCTGTGATAAAAGATTCACAATACGAAGGGAACTTCCTCTGCTTAATTGAGCCCCTAAATGAATGTGAATAGTTAAAAATTTTATTCAAAATTGTCGAAAGCAAAGTTTCATATGTGTTCTCGTACGAATATATACTGAATAACAGACAGACGGCCACACGAAAAAATAAATAAAACTATACTGAAACCAAGGATTTGTATAGTAAGACTTACTATACAAATCCTTGGTATTATACAAATCCTTGCTGAAACGGTTAACTTTCGATCAAAAATCCGGAAAATGACAGATATATCACGTATCATGATAACACTGTTAAAACTAAACTTGTGTTGCTTATAATATAAATTCAAGTTATTCGTGTACATATTTCATTTTATTACTTCCAAAAAAAAAAAAAATGGTGTAGAAATTTCAGGGGAGGCAGTTGCCTCCCCTGCCTCATAGGTAGTTACGGCCCTGCAGTCTTAATTTTCTTTATCAGTGATAAATGATGATAATGCATGCGAGATGCTTTTAAAGTGTAAACATATTACTGCAATTTCGAAGGGTTATTTGTTTTTCTCAATTTTGAAGGGTCAATTAAAGTAGCTGAAAGTTTCTTTATTTTCACAAATAATGCAACTATATTATTTATACCTAAATGTAAGTAAATCCTATGATATATAGGTGGCATTCTTTGGGCCACTCTACCCCCTCCTGTTTGATAACTTGGAAACGGTCAAAACTCCCCACCGCTTAACAATATGAGGGGCAGATCCAGGATTTTAGGTTAGGAGGGCACAAACTTAACTTTTCACCGAGCAGAGCGAGGCTAAAAATATTTGAGGTAAAATTATCGGAATATTCTTTATTAAGGTAGATGGGGTGTCTAAATTAGAATCCATAGAATCTTTTAATAATTTGCCAAAATGTAGTTCATATCCTGCTTGTTTAAAAACATTAATAAAAAGAATGGGTCACCGGACTTATTTTCACGCTACAGGTTGTTCAAAATTGTTAAGATTTTGTATAGATTATGCATGGAAAACCCATTTTTCCGCCATAAAACGCAAACCACACCATAGAATTTTGAGATAAAATATGAGAAGATAGCTTCAATATTATGCTTTCAGATAAGAAAAAGAAAAAATGGGGTCACCGGACTCGTTTTCTTGCTACATGTAAAAATGGGTAAATTCCTAACACATTCTATTGTAAAAGTAACACTATCTGGATTATCTGCCCTTGCATTTGAGTTGCCTCCCCTTATTTGACAAAGTTGGAAAAAAATGAATCAAACAAAAGGATTCTTATTTTTGTAAAATACAATCATAAATATGATCAAACATGGCATTTTCTATATTATAATGAAAATTCTTACACATGAATTACCTACTACTATAAAAATTTGCACATTTCATCAAAGATCTAGACCTTGTTTTCTAGTATTTCAAAATCCAAGATGGAGGAAGACACCCTATCTACCTTAAGCCGAGAACAACCCATGCTTTGCAAATTTAAGGGAGCGCACCCCCCCCCCCCCCTTTTCCCCGACTGAATCCGCCCTTGCTTATATTCAAGTATAGGACAATATAATAAATAAAATAAAATATAGGGGGAGTCCCTGGAGTTACCCCACCCCCTCCTGTTTTAGGGAAACGGTCATGATCCACACCCCTTGACCATATATATTCATGTTTGTGACAATATGAAAAATCAAATGAAATATAGGAAGAGTCGCTGGGGGTCACCCCACCCTTCCTGTTTTAGAATTTAAAAATGGTCCAGCTCCCCACCCCAAAACCATATATATATTCATGTATGGGACAATATAACAAAACAGATGAAATATAGGGGGAGTCCCTTGGGTCACCCCACCCCTTCCTGTTTGAGAATTTGGAAACGGTTGAGATCCCCACACCAAAACAATATATATTCATGTATGGGCCAATATAACTAATTAAATGAAATATAGGTGGAGTCCCTGGGGTCACCCTACCCCTCCTGTTTGAGAACTTGGAAACCAATGAGATCCCCACCCCTAAACCATATTCATGTATGGGACAATATAACAAATAAAATAAAATGTAGGGGAAGTCCCTAGGATCACCCTACCCCCAGTGGCGGATCCAGAAATGTTCATAAGTGACTGACCTAAAAGTGGGCCCACTCCAGTCACGCTTCAGTGATTCCCTATATAAAGCAACCAATTTTTTCCCAAAAAGGGGGGGGGGCCTGCCCCCTAAATCCTCTGCCTACCCCTACCTGTTTGAGAACTTGAAAACTGTTGAGATCCCCACCCCTAAATTATATATATTTATATGTATGGGACAAAATAACAAATCATTTACATTTACTATGGGCAGGTCAGTCAGACCTCACCTTTGATCCCTGTTGTAGTGAACATTTGTCTGATTCTTGTCTCATAACTTTTGTACTATAGAACACAAACTCAGTTTTCCTTCCAGGGAAACCAGTCTGTTCATACTATTACATGTTCATACTAAGTCAACTTGAACTTCTAGCAGTCAAATAAAACCAAGGTTAACTACCAAGTAGAACAACTGCAATCATTGGGAACTTGTACCACTGCAGACTCACCATAAAAAAATATACATTGATATATGCATTGCTTTTGAAACCTTGATAACATGTAAATTATTTGCCTTAATAAATAAATCATCAGTGGCGGATCTAGAAATTTTCATAAGAGGGGGCCCACTGACTGCCTAAAAGGGGGGGGGCTGATTCCGTCACGCTTCAGTGATTCCCTATATAACCAACCAAAATTTTTCTGAAAAAGGGGGGGTCCGCCCCCCCCCCCCCCCCTTAAATCCACCTCTGATCATTAGATAAACATGAATGTACTATATATGAATGTTTAATGTTGAGGCAACATTGCCACAGTTTTTATAATTACGGTTGCCTTGGTTTTTGGTTAACTGCCTTTGATTTGAAAAGTTTACAGCTAATTTCCTAATGCTTGTAGAGTAAAACCTTGGTTGGCTTGCTTACTTTGTTTGTATAATTGTTTATTCAAGCTTTGTAATTAAGATTGACATCTCCAAACAATATATATGACATAGTTAAACCTGTATATATCATATTTAAATTCAATTGGACATTTTCCCAATATAATTGTATAATATACAAACAAAGCAAGCAAACTAACCAGAGTCTTCATCTGCATGCATTTGGAAGTTAGCTGTATATAACTGATTCAACTTTGTATTACAGGTTACATCACAGCTTGTCCTGTTAGATACTGGCCGGACTAGAATTTGGATCTTTTTGAGGTGAGCAAATATTTATTTGTCCACATACAAGAGGGTGGTAATGGGGGTACCTTTATAAACAATAATGGTAAAAATTCTTACTGAATGACGTTTACTGTAAAATTTGGAGCATGCAATAAAATGTAAAGTTTTAGACAATGAAAAAAATCAAAAAATTTTGAAGAATCAAGTTATGATTTTTTTTCCAAAAAATAACTAACGATCATTATTTGAGACCTCTGACAAATCACCAGAAGGATATTTTTATCAATAAATTTGATGCTAACAGTAGCTGATAATGACCATTTGACGCCTGATGGTAAAGGGCATTACTACCCTCCTACAAATTAAATTAATTGATGTAATCTTATGGACAGTTTAAATTTCTATAAATCTTTATTATTTGCAATTATATTTCATCTTAATATTTTCTACTGCAGCCTTTATAGATGTAAATCAGATGTTTTTAATGTTCTAAACAGTTCAGAAGGTTTATAGTCCTTTTTATCTACTTTCTCTTGTACCATTTTTAAACTTTTACATAATAACCATGAACTGAATCATAAAAAGAACTGTTTTTATCATATTAAAGAATTGTGAATACTTGAAAAGGGGAGATAACCTCACATTTATTTGCAATGAAATGACAAGTGCTGTCACAAAGATAAGATGTCTTAATTATATCAAACTTTGCTTCTTATTCAGTTGTGTATTTCTTTCAATACAAATTTCAAAAGAATTCATTTCTTCATTCAATATAAAAAGAAAACAAAGTGAATTTCATAAAACTAGAACCAAACAATGAAAGATTATCGAAATATTCTGAATAATTTTATCATGTATGTAAATTTTTCAAATTTTCAGCTTAATAGCTTCTGCTCTTGTCTGACGCTCAATAAATAATTAATTCGATATTGGTAATAAGTATTTTTTATATACAACAAAATCTGTCTATTTAAAAGAAAAATTACCACTCAAATATTTAAAGATTCTTTAAACATTACCTAATTCATATATTTTAACATTACTTAAAATTACTATGGATTGTCAAGAAATGAAATATTATTTTATTTCTTTTACAGGTGTGTTTCTACTGCTGCCTTGTGTGGTCAATCCAATGGACAATAACAATCATGCAGACCAGATAAATATTGCTTTTTTGTTTAATAAAATAATGATAATTCTGAAATCCAAATGATTCATTTTTTTATGTTTTTATTTTTTCCATTTACTGTAAATTAACAAATTTTTGTTTTTAATGCTGATATTTGTTTGGCTAAAATGTACTATACAGATATTTAGTTCTGGCTTTTGATATGTATTCCTATGAAAATAAAAAAAATTATATAGTTATAAAAATAGTTAATACTTTTGTTATTATTGTTGACAATTTGATGAAATGTGTTATTATTGATTATTGTTGACAATTTGATGAAATGTGTTATTATTGTTGACAATTTGATGAAATGGAAAATTATAATTGTAATGGTTGACAATTTGATAGAATAAAACAGTCTTTTATGGTTGACTGGTAGACAGGACGACAGGTTGACAAGTCTACAGATGCCTATATTAAAATAATCCCTTCCTTTTTATCTCACCAAGTAACAAAATATAGGGCACTTAATTTCACATTAATAGAGCATTTCCTTAACCCTCAAACTCACTATCATCCTTTACTTAATCCTAACCCTTAATCTAACCCTTAAGGAAGTTTGCTGCTCAATTTCAAAATAAATAACTTTCCATAAAACTAGTATATATTGATAGGGGATTAATTGAGGAATCAAAAAAGCAAAAAAGTAAAGGGGTCAATGTGCTTCTTTTTAAGATATTAGCCATTGGAATTTTGGCGAGAGAATGTTCTCTGCATTTTTCGTAGCTTTATCATTGACCAGTTAAAGTTCTCGAAAACTATTAAAAAATAAAGTAGATTTTATAAGACTTTTACAAATGGCTTATAATTAATTGCACATGTAAAAGATTTATAAAACGAAAAATAAGGGTCTATGGGCAAAATTTTAATGGATAAAACCAGAGGATTTCGGAAATCTGACAAAAATTGCATAACATGACAAGCAAAAATTCTTAATCATAATCCTTACCTTAGCTGCCCTAACCCTAAACCTTACCACTAACCCTGGAAACCTGTCGACCTTTGTAGGTAGAGAATTATTGTTGATCTGTGAATGTAGACAATTTTTATGGCCCCGCAACAAAGTTGTCTGTGCCATATGGTTTTACCCTTGTTCGTAATTCTGAAATTCTATAATTCCATAATTCCTTCATTCCGTCATTCCCAACAAACCATTTTACAGAGTTTTTTTTTCTAAATGCCTTCAGATATTTGGCTGATTTTTAGTATGGGAGTTGACCATGATGAGTTACAGATCAAGTTTTAGTTTCGTTCCGCTCGGCTAATTATTACCGAAATTACAGGCTTTGGACTTTGATAAATTGTTGAAAAGCACAGTTATACAGACTTTTTTTCTAAACGCTTTCAGATACTATTGGGATGATTTTTGGCATGTGAGTTAACCAAGATGAGTTACAGATCAAGTTTAAGTTTTGTTCTGCTCGGCTAAATTTTGCCAAAATTAGGGGCTATGGACTTTGATAAATTGTTGAAAATCACAGTTATATAGACTTTTTTTATTTTTTTTTTTTTATTTTTATTATTTATAACTTCCAATTTACAACATAATATACACAAATATAATAGCAATATATAATATATAAATCTATAGATATTATCTAATCAATACATCTTTCTATTAGGAAGCAATTTTTTTTTTTTTTTAAAGGGAAATTCCGCGATTTTTCACTTATCATCTAATTATGTTCATCTTAACATAAAAAACACATTTGCAAAGTTTTAAATTTATATTCCTTCTAATAACGGAGAAAATCAAGTATTTGTAACTTTTTTGGTTGAATTCTCGAGTGGGTCGTGACGTATTAGCCCGATTTATTGAATTCTGGGAAAAAATAAAATCTGTTTAACTCTTATAGCTTATCGACAATATACGTAATTAAAAGCGCACAGCTGACGAATGGTCGAAGTTATTAACCACAATATAAGAATGAACGAAAATGAATATGCATATACCGTTTTGTATTGATTGAATTAAACTCCTATAAAATTATCTCTAGTAAATGTTTTTGAATAAATTTAATTAATTATTGTTGAGATTTTTTTCATAAAATATTTATTGAACATTTTTACTGATATTGAACTGAAAATATTTCAGTTCTATTTACCGTTATTGTTTTGATAATCATTTCAATGCAACTAATGTGTGAGCAGAGTGTGTATATTATTTTGTAAAGGTCACTGTATATTTCTCGGCTTGAGGTCAATTCGTTTACCTTGTAGCTATTTAGCCGCAGGTGTGAGTTCAAGCGTACACAGGTATAAATGTTGTTATTTGGAAAGGATAAACAGAAAGGATTAGAAAGAGTATGCTGTCACGATGTTAATACACTAAGATTTAATACACGATGAGAATAAAGATACAATAATTAAATTGTGTAAATTAATTGAAAATAAAATTCAGATTCGTAATTCCGAAAGTGTATAAAAATAAAAGGAAACAATTTTTGATTACTTTCTTAGCGGCAATTGGCGTAAAGATTCAAATATGAAGCAAAAAATAGTAGTTTTAATCTTTTATAAAAACTAAATGCAATATTACCCAATTTGATATACCATTGTACATCTGTTTGATATCATTGACTTTACCGGAATTTCTTAACTTGTATTCAAATCTGGCTGTGTTTAAATGCTAATAAAACTATTGCAATTTTAAAGTTTTTAATTGACAAAAAAATACAACATACAACATGCATGATTTTTTTTTAGTTTCTTTTTAACATTTTATTCTTACATAATTAAATTCATTTGACAATCATTTACACGAACTTTTTGTGAAAAGAATATCAATTATCTAAGCTAAGGCATTATTTCTTTTGAGGCTTTTTGAGGATTTTTTTTAAAATTCTATGATAATATTTGTGCAATGTTGAACATGATAGCCGTCATTAATCCAAATAAGTAATACAGTAGTTGTAATAAAAGTTATATTTTAGTCATGCATAACTGATATTGACGAATTTATAATAGTTCGTCCATACATCGTTGTTCTTGAAACAATCATTATTAGTATACATGTAAGTTTCCTGACGTATAAGAGCCATTGAGGATGACCTCCAGAGAAATCAGACTAGTGGCGTTTCGTTCGTTTGTTTGTTGGGAAAGGAGAGGAAATGCAACCGCTTGTACAGATAAACGACAGAATTACCATACAAGCATTTATAGTCAACACAATCAGAAAGAGTTCCCATCGTTAGACGGGGAATATGAAGGCTTCCAAGAATGAACAAGTGACATGTCTAACTCTGAACAGTTAGAAAACAGACTATCGACATCGACCGCTTGTTCTTAATATTTGAAACTGTATGCATATATATACGTATACGTTTATGATATATATAGTGATGAGTTCTTGCGTCTGACAAAAACTAAATTCCTTCATGGTTATATCTTGCCATACGTTTATATTGGTTTGTAAGGTGATTACTCACAATCGTTATTTGAAAATCCTGTTTGTGAGATGTAGATTCATTTCAATACAGAAATTTCGTCTATATATTTGACAAGTGTATAACACGGAGAAGCTCTGAAGGTCCATTACTCCCATTTTGTTTGGGTGTGAACCATCGATGTTTACAGCAATATCACAGAATAAGATGATGATGGTAGAAAGAACTATGGGCGTCATGTGGCAAATATTACATGCATATCGGACAATGAGTTGTCAATCTGTATGAAAAGATTTCCAATACAACCATATTATTGAGAAGGAATGTTTACATGCTATACTCTCGTACTAGTATTACAGGGTTCTTGTGGCGTTCACCTTAGACACACATCTTTTTAACGATGTTTAAAAAAAAGACAGAACCAATTTAATGTCATATTTCCCTATTTTTTAAATATAACTAAAAGTCTTTTATCTGACAAGAATACCCCTATTTAGCGAACAAGCAATTTATTCTTTTTTCTGTTATTGAATACCAAGAAAGAAAATAAATCCCGAAATTAATTTGAAACTTTGATACTCAAAAGATTCCCAGCAAAATATTCACATTCCCTGGGGATAATTAGTGTTCGTCCAGTGGCATATATAACAATTGTGATGACGAATTACTTCCTTTGTTCGAGAACAATCTTATTGAAATATAAATCTGTGATTTTACTAGGTCCACAGCTTCAATGAACCAAAGCAAAAGTTATACATCGACCTGTATTTAAATCAAATTGGTTCTCTTCTTCTTCTGGTATACAATAGTCTATCGACATTCGATGTTTACATACTGTTGGCATACGTGGACTAGTCTATTTACAACACTTTTACCCCTATTTATTCAAAGTATATGTTTTTTTCTTATGTTCAATGTATACATGTATATATTTTAAATTGCGCTATAGTTCCGTAACTTTCTATCCAGTCGTATAAACGAATCGTCGGCAAGTGCGTACATTTTTTTAAATCAATATTTCTGGTCTGTTCCAATCTGTCCTTCACTATTGACAATGACTATATATTACATTTTCCCAAATTCACCCTTGGAAAAAATATTTAAATAGATTTTAATTTCATCAAATCTTATTTTTTGGGTATTATTTATATGTTTATGAATTATATTCTTTACACCAGAAATGTTATTTATAAACAAGCGTATGAGTTTAGTAATGACAAGTAAGACAGAGTTGTATATTATTCATCTGATAGTTCAAAATGGAAAGTTATAAGTTATAAGTTATCAGCCGTGTACACTGATCAATACCTGCAGAAGTGAAACGATGCATGAACTTGCAAGCCCGACAGGAAATCGCTTGAATACCTGGACATGTCACCTCACACCCCTCACAATACCTTTGGAAGTAATACCTTTAGCCATGCTGGTGATCAGATGAGGGAAGATCAAAATATATTTGTTTATTACTTTAAAGAATTATGAACAAATTAGATTTTCGAAAACAATTTTCACGGAACACTTATTTATGATTTCAACTTTGACTTTTCACCTAATTCCAATATCAATAGTTTAAAAACAACAGACCATGGTAATTTAAAAAAAGTAAGAATATTTTTCGTATCAAGTTAGTTAGTCGGATAAAACAACCGTACGATTGACAAGATATCGACACGCAATTACGACTACATCGGTTACTGTTGTTTTGTTTCTTTGTGGTTTATAGACATATCGTTTTTGTTAATCGGGAAAGAAGACAAAATGGCGGATCGCAGAAAATTGATACTCTAAATTTAAAATCGATGGTGATCGCTTATCTAGCGGAATAAAACTTTAATATCTATGAATTTGAGCATTTTTATACAGAATGAACATAATATCAATTTTTGATTTTTTTGCGAAGTTTCCCTTTAAAGGGAAATTCCGCGATTTTTCACTTATCATCTAATTATGTTCATCTTAACATAAAAAACACATTTGCAAAGTTTTAAATTTATATTCCTTCTAATAACGGAGAAAATCAAGTATTTGTAACTTTTTTGGTTGAATTCTCGAGTGGGTCGTGACGTATTAGCCCGATTTATTGAATTCTGGGAAAAAATAAAATCTGTTTAACTCTTATAGCTTATCGACAATATACGTAATTAAAAGCGCACAGCTGACGAATGGTCGAAGTTATTAACCACAATATAAGAATGAACGAAAATGAATATGCATATACCGTTTTGTATTGATTGAATTAAACTCCTATAAAATTATCTCTAGTAAATGTTTTTGAATAAATTTAATTAATTATTGTTGAGATTTTTTTCATAAAATATTTATTGAACATTTTTACTGATATTGAACTGAAAATATTTCAGTTCTATTTACCGTTATTGTTTTGATAATCATTTCAATGCAACTAATGTGTGAGCAGAGTGTGTATATTATTTTGTAAAGGTCACTGTATATTTCTCGGCTTGAGGTCAATTCGTTTACCTTGTAGCTATTTAGCCGCAGGTGTGAGTTCAAGCGTACACAGGTATAAATGTTGTTATTTGGAAAGGATAAACAGAAAGGATTAGAAAGAGTATGCTGTCACGATGTTAATACACTAAGATTTAATACACGATGAGAATAAAGATACAATAATTAAATTGTGTAAATTAATTGAAAATAAAATTCAGATTCGTAATTCCGAAAGTGTATAAAAATAAAAGGAAACAATTTTTGATTACTTTCTTAGCGGCAATTGGCGTAAAGATTCAAATATGAAGCAAAAAATAGTAGTTTTAATCTTTTATAAAAACTAAATGCAATATTACCCAATTTGATATACCATTGTACATCTGTTTGATATCATTGACTTTACCGGAATTTCTTAACTTGTATTCAAATCTGGCTGTGTTTAAATGCTAATAAAACTATTGCAATTTTAAAGTTTTTAATTGACAAAAAAATACAACATACAACATGCATGATTTTTTTTTAGTTTCTTTTTAACATTTTATTCTTACATAATTAAATTCATTTGACAATCATTTACACGAACTTTTTGTGAAAAGAATATCAATTATCTAAGCTAAGGCATTATTTCTTTTGAGGCTTTTTGAGGATTTTTTTTAAAATTCTATGATAATATTTGTGCAATGTTGAACATGATAGCCGTCATTAATCCAAATAAGTAATACAGTAGTTGTAATAAAAGTTATATTTTAGTCATGCATAACTGATATTGACGAATTTATAATAGTTCGTCCATACATCGTTGTTCTTGAAACAATCATTATTAGTATACATGTAAGTTTCCTGACGTATAAGAGCCATTGAGGATGACCTCCAGAGAAATCAGACTAGTGGCGTTTCGTTCGTTTGTTTGTTGGGAAAGGAGAGGAAATGCAACCGCTTGTACAGATAAACGACAGAATTACCATACAAGCATTTATAGTCAACACAATCAGAAAGAGTTCCCATCGTTAGACGGGGAATATGAAGGCTTCCAAGAATGAACAAGTGACATGTCTAACTCTGAACAGTTAGAAAACAGACTATCGACATCGACCGCTTGTTCTTAATATTTGAAACTGTATGCATATATATACGTATACGTTTATGATATATATAGTGATGAGTTCTTGCGTCTGACAAAAACTAAATTCCTTCATGGTTATATCTTGCCATACGTTTATATTGGTTTGTAAGGTGATTACTCACAATCGTTATTTGAAAATCCTGTTTGTGAGATGTAGATTCATTTCAATACAGAAATTTCGTCTATATATTTGACAAGTGTATAACACGGAGAAGCTCTGAAGGTCCATTACTCCCATTTTGTTTGGGTGTGAACCATCGATGTTTACAGCAATATCACAGAATAAGATGATGATGGTAGAAAGAACTATGGGCGTCATGTGGCAAATATTACATGCATATCGGACAATGAGTTGTCAATCTGTATGAAAAGATTTCCAATACAACCATATTATTGAGAAGGAATGTTTACATGCTATACTCTCGTACTAGTATTACAGGGTTCTTGTGGCGTTCACCTTAGACACACATCTTTTTAACGATGTTTAAAAAAAAGACAGAACCAATTTAATGTCATATTTCCCTATTTTTTAAATATAACTAAAAGTCTTTTATCTGACAAGAATACCCCTATTTAGCGAACAAGCAATTTATTCTTTTTTCTGTTATTGAATACCAAGAAAGAAAATAAATCCCGAAATTAATTTGAAACTTTGATACTCAAAAGATTCCCAGCAAAATATTCACATTCCCTGGGGATAATTAGTGTTCGTCCAGTGGCATATATAACAATTGTGATGACGAATTACTTCCTTTGTTCGAGAACAATCTTATTGAAATATAAATCTGTGATTTTACTAGGTCCACAGCTTCAATGAACCAAAGCAAAAGTTATACATCGACCTGTATTTAAATCAAATTGGTTCTCTTCTTCTTCTGGTATACAATAGTCTATCGACATTCGATGTTTACATACTGTTGGCATACGTGGACTAGTCTATTTACAACACTTTTACCCCTATTTATTCAAAGTATATGTTTTTTTCTTATGTTCAATGTATACATGTATATATTTTAAATTGCGCTATAGTTCCGTAACTTTCTATCCAGTCGTATAAACGAATCGTCGGCAAGTGCGTACATTTTTTTAAATCAATATTTCTGGTCTGTTCCAATCTGTCCTTCACTATTGACAATGACTATATATTACATTTTCCCAAATTCACCCTTGGAAAAAATATTTAAATAGATTTTAATTTCATCAAATCTTATTTTTTGGGTATTATTTATATGTTTATGAATTATATTCTTTACACCAGAAATGTTATTTATAAACAAGCGTATGAGTTTAGTAATGACAAGTAAGACAGAGTTGTATATTATTCATCTGATAGTTCAAAATGGAAAGTTATAAGTTATAAGTTATCAGCCGTGTACACTGATCAATACCTGCAGAAGTGAAACGATGCATGAACTTGCAAGCCCGACAGGAAATCGCTTGAATACCTGGACATGTCACCTCACACCCCTCACAATACCTTTGGAAGTAATACCTTTAGCCATGCTGGTGATCAGATGAGGGAAGATCAAAATATATTTGTTTATTACTTTAAAGAATTATGAACAAATTAGATTTTCGAAAACAATTTTCACGGAACACTTATTTATGATTTCAACTTTGACTTTTCACCTAATTCCAATATCAATAGTTTAAAAACAACAGACCATGGTAATTTAAAAAAAGTAAGAATATTTTTCGTATCAAGTTAGTTAGTCGGATAAAACAACCGTACGATTGACAAGATATCGACACGCAATTACGACTACATCGGTTACTGTTGTTTTGTTTCTTTGTGGTTTATAGACATATCGTTTTTGTTAATCGGGAAAGAAGACAAAATGGCGGATCGCAGAAAATTGATACTCTAAATTTAAAATCGATGGTGATCGCTTATCTAGCGGAATAAAACTTTAATATCTATGAATTTGAGCATTTTTATACAGAATGAACATAATATCAATTTTTGATTTTTTTGCGAAGTTTCCCTTTAAATATACAAATATAAGATAAAGAGTTAAGCAGTTTGAACACCGGAGAGAGAGAGATAGAAAGAGAAATAGTGTGGTGAGTTTTCAATATAATTCATTTAGAAATTGAATTCTATTTTAGTATAGTAAATACAGCATTTTCATTTATAACATGTATAATATCAAATGTAAAGTATATACATTTTTTTACTTAACTAAGTAATATATCAAAAGCATTCCATTCTCTGAGAAACTGATGTTCACATTTGTTTTTCATAGCAATATTTTTGTCCATTGCGTACACATATTTCATCTTTTCTTTTACTGAGTTTATTGTCAGTTTTTTTTTAAAACATCTGCAATTATAAATATATTGCTTTATGGTAAAAAAAAGAGTATTTTCTGCATTGCCTTTTGATATTTTTGCAGTGTTACCAAACAAAAAAACTTCTTTTGTAAAAAGTACACTAATTCCATCGGTTAGAAACCAATTTTCAATCTGTTCTAATAATAATTGTGTATGTTCACATTCCCAAAATAAATGTTCTAATGTTTCAATTTCTCTATTACAAAATGTACAATTAAATTTGGATTATCATAAATCTTAATTTTATGAAGAAATTTGTTTGTAGCTAAGATTCGATTATTGAATCTATACTTAAAACTCTTATTTTCCAATGACTGAAAATTCAGATTTTTGATACATTTTTTTTTTAAATAAAAATTGCTACACCAGGATAGATTTCACTAAAATAATATTTATATTGTAAATTTCGATAGCATGATTTATTTTAAACATGTCCTTAAATGACAACAATTATTTATTCTTTTTGTTCAATGTTTAACATTACGATTACCAAGGATTTGTATAGTAACTATACAAATCCTTGATATTTTGTTTGAATTTACAGTATAAATATGTTTTCATGATATTATTGTACATTGTATTTTGGTTTATAATGAATAAAATTGTATAATAATTGTTATTTGAGAAGTACCTGTTTTACAAAGCATCCTTGTTAACAGGCGTCATTAAAAGTTTTGTATGCTGGCACAATGGAACAGGGTACATGTGTCCGTTGAAGGTGACTACGTTTGATATGGATTGGCTTTATTTTAAAATAAAATGTTTCACAGGTTGCCCCTTGGTACAACATGAACAGTTGGAGCAAGTATTTACACAACATTTAAGATTGATACAGGTCGAAATTGGATTGTGATGAAATATTTGACACAGAATAGGTTTCTGACAAACAATGAATGTGGTCTAAGAACTTGTAAATTTAGAATTTGTGATTTACTTACTGATTATAAAAAGAAGATGTGGTATGATGCCAATGAGACAACTCTCCACAAGAGACCAAATGACATAGAAATTAACAGCTATATATAGGTCTCTGTACAGCCTTCAACAATGAGCAAAGCCCATACTGCATAGTCAACTATAAAAGGCCCGAAATGACAAATGTAAAACAATTCAAACAAGAAAACTAACGGCCTAATTAATGTAGAAAAAATGAAAGGGGTGCAATAAGTGCCCATAGAAATACCTACATCTGTAGATAAACTTTATTACAGAAACGTACATGAATATTATCAAGGAGAAAATTAACAGATTCAATCATCTCATCACACCTCCAGTAAGTATATCTAGCATATATACCTTTCTCATTAGAGAAGAAGGCTTTAAATGAGGTATGTATACTGTGTATTATAATACAAATATATTTCCGTGAGACCCATTCCATATGGTCCAATATCCAAAATTTAAATGCATGCATTGATGAAATCGGACCCCTTGTTCTTCAATGTGAACCAAATGACAGCGGTCCTCAAATCCTAAATCTAGACGTTACTCTAGCCAAGCCGGCAATCTATATAGTTATTCTAGCCAAGCGGCAATCTGTATTGTATTCTAGTCGTGCGGCATATCTTACAGTGTTAGATTCAGCTTATAAAAAAAACTCCGCATATCCAATCCTTGTTGAAACCAAACAAAGTTTAATTTTGGACCCTGATGGAGACCAGTTTGAAAACCGGGTATATGAAAAAAAAACTATAAATCTAATTAAATGGTGAGATTCAGCATATCACAAAACCCCAGTTATACAATTTTTGATGCAATCAAACGGTTCAATTTTGTACCATTTGGATATCAATGTGAACAGATTTTAAAAAAAACGTACCAAAGAATTCCACACTGAATTAAACCTCATTGAGATTGGTTAACAAAACTACTGTAAATTCAGAAATTACTGCATGCATTTATTATTGAGATTTTTTTAAATGGACAAAAACCCAAGATTAATTATCGAGATTTCAGGAAAATCTTCACACTTGTGTTCTAATTCGTAACCTCAACCGAACATTTAACAGTTATCAATATAATACAAAACTCTCACAAGGGAGTAGCCACTTGCAAAAGTCAAGTGCATTTTCGAAAAACCAAAGCTCGGGCTAATGGTTGATCAATTGTGTAATAATGTTTTCCTTCACATATCGATTTTTAGCAGATTTGGATCTCTATCTGCCATGTTTACACCACCTTTGTGTAATCAGTGGTAGGGATGAGCCGCTGGAATAGCTGACTTTTTCAAGCTTCATTATATGAAAAATATGAAAAGGGTGTGCAGTTTAGATTAAATATATCAAAAAGCCAGGGTTTTCAACTTGCAGGTTTTAAGATTTCAGAATCTTTTGGATGTGGTTAAACCACAGTTGTAAATGTATCAGATAATTTTTCAAATCAATTTATCTTTCTATTAATCTCCACATGTGGTATTTTCACTGAGCTATCAACTAGCTTTTGAAGCTATTAATCCCATTCTTTTGACATTTGCACATAATTTTAAACATTAAAAAATTGTAAACAGGAAATAAGATTTTTTTAAAGGAATTTCAAAAGTGTCATCAATTTTTGAGAGGGAATAGCAAGATATCTTTTATCAGTTTAATATATGTATAGGTCTATTTTTTGTTCAGGGAGCTACCATTTGATTTTTATGGGGGGGGGGGGGGGGGGGGGCTAGGATGAAATTTGAAAAAAATAGGCAGGACAGGAGTTTTTAGTAAAAAAAAAAGGCAGGATGAGCAGCTTGGTAAAAAAAAAGGCAGGATGACAATTTGTGTAAAAAAAGTCAGGATAAACTAGTAAAAAAAAAGGCAGGACCGAATAGAGTAAAAAATAAAAAGGCAGGACAGAGATTACAACTAAAAAAAAAAGCAGGACAAAATTTTTCATCCTAGCCCCCCCCATAAAAATCAAATGGTAGCTCCCTCATAAATGTATGACAGGGTATATATTTTTGATATATACAAAACATATGAAAAGGATGGGGTACGTGATGTCTCAGCTGCTCACCCTCGCGGCTCACCCTACAAAAAAAATATTGTTAATTTTGTTAAATGCGTTGCTCAAGTTTTAAGTATTCCTAAACTATGATACCCATTCATAATAAATTTTATCAAATAAAATATTTCTAAGATGATGAAAAACGAAAGAAAGGCATGATTTTTATATATCACGTTGAATATTGAGATTCCCGCCTAAACTTCTAGTATTTCCAAATAAAGTCCATGTACTAACGATCTGATCTGATAGTATCCACAGCTTCTGAACAATATCTTGAAAACAATTCAGTACAACTAATAAATAAAGAATAATTATCCAGATTTTTATATTGATCAATTATGTCGTACTGTTACACCATTGACCTGATGTGCCTGTCCCCAGTCGGAAACCCGGTTGAAATAGAACAAAAGAATCGAAGCTCTTTGTTAGAGGCCATTATATGTGTTCTGTATTGTTTACTATAGTGACAAAAATTTTAAAAGTTAATAGAAACAAACAAAATTACAATTTTCTTCTCAATTACGAGGTGTTTTATTTTAAAAACACCATTTGCATAAGTTTTCAATTTATCTAGTACATAGTTGAGCAGAACAATTAGATTTCAAGTCGACGACATTGGTATCTTTCAAGTTGGATGAAGAAAATGCATAACCTCCGATTTTTTTGAAAAAATTACCACGGACGGAAAACATATCAATCTATTAGTTCAGTAATTTTCGTGTCTGCCCTTCCATTATGTGACTCAAGAAAAAATTCCAAAAAATTGATAACAATTGTATCGAAAAGAGAAAATCGAGTGCACCTTTTTATGTTAGGGCGTGTTTGAGTTGAATATTTTGTCTTGATATCGTACAAAGTAAGATTATTTCATACATCGTCTCGCTTCAGATTCTATTATTTTTATATATCAAAGCTACAGATTTACTTTATAACACAAAAAAATAACAGTACTAAAAGATGAAATATATAGGTCAAGTGAAATACCTATCGAATGAGTCACAAAAACAGAGAAGGTGTGTTCGAACAACTATTTTTTAACTGAAAGTACTTGACGACAGTCTTTCAAGTTGGATGATGAAAATGCATATCTTTGAAAAAATATAATTTTTTTGTGTGTGAAAACTAGGGTTTATAGTCTTTATACACTACAAAAATCTAGTCTGCCCTTCCACGAAATTTTTAATTATAATTTTTTTTAAATGTTTATGAATTTTCGAAAATTCCACCTGACAACCGATTAGACAATAGTTTTAAGTTGAATCAATGCTGACAAGATCATTAACTGATGCTCATTAGCTAGTTGATACATTTGTCTTTTAAAATACAACTGACATATAAGGATCGTAATGGTGTAATGTGAATAATTTTATCGGTTTCCATGAGCAAAATTGGTAGCTCATCCCTTCAATGGCTTCCATTTCTACGATTATGAAAATGAACTGGCGTAATGGGAAGATAATTCTGACGAAGTAGATTCCTGACTGTCCCAAGTTAGGAGCCTGTATTAATTCAGTGCTTATCGTTTGTTGTGTTTTTGTTCTTTTTTTTTACATTAATTTGGCTGTTAGTTTTCTCGTTTTAGTTGTTTTACATTTATAATTTTTATAGCCTCTTATAGCTGACTATTAACATTAATTTGGCTGTTAGTTTTTCTCGTTTTAGTTGTTTTACATTTATCATTTTGTAGCCTCTCATAGCTGACTATGCTGTATGGGCTTTGCTCAATGTTGAAAGTTGTACGGTGGCCTATCATAGATGTGGCAATTTCTGTGTCATTTGGTCTCTTGTGAATAGTTTTCTTATTTGCAATTTACTACATCTTTTTTTTCACATATCACAAATTAAGTATAAAAAATACATTTACAGTCTAGAAAAGCAAGACCTTTTGTCATGTCAAAAGCACAGTGTCTGTAGGGCCATTGGTGGTCATATCTGTATAGCAGATTTTATGTAGCTTCCATGTGTCCATTATATTACACGTCAGTGTCACATTTCTGTGTTTAGTGAGCTACTATATCACGGAAAAAATCCCATTCAGTCTGTAGTCTTAAACTTCTAAAACTCATGCGAGATGCCTAATGTTCAGACATTGTTGTTTTAAAAAAAAGTATCTATCAAAGTCGAACGACAATCATTTTTAGTTTTTTTTTCGTGCAATACAATTTGTTATTACCGGATCCAAAATATTTGAAAAGGGTGAAGCTCCCGATAATTGAATTTATACTGACAAGCGGAGCGATGCAAAAAATAATTTGGACGATTATACGCAAAAAAAATGTATAGATATTGTGGAACACGTGATATTTTCAAAATCATTTAGCGATCGAAAGCTTTAAGGGGAGAATACGCTCTCTACCCCTGCATCCTCGAATGCACGTTTATGTATACATGGACAAAAACCTCGTCCTATACATTAGTATAGGTAAGGACTAAAAAGTACTATTTAATAAATATATCAATGATATGAATTGCTGCCCACATGAAATTATCTTCAATTAAATTATAGAAATATTTTTTGAATAGTCGAGTACACCTTTTACATTGGTGTGTGTTGGAAGCTTTTTTAAACGTTAAAACTTGTAAAAACCAATAAAAAGGCAGTTTTCTCGCTTCAGAATTCATTATTTTAATATTTCCATGCTAAATTTTGTCCTGGGAGTTTTTAAAATTCATAATTTGAGAAGAACTTAAATATGGGTCACGTGAAATAACAAGAAATATGATGGGTGTATTTGATTACAAGTTTCTAACTCCATTATAATATTTGTGTCAATAAAATCGTTCAAAGTTTAATGACAAAATATTCAAAGATTAAAAAAATACGTTGGGGTTGGTTTTTACTTAAGGGCATACGATACAGTTTTGATCCCGTATTTACAGTTTTATGAAATTTTCCATATAGGCTATTTTTTACCTGATTAAATCAAATATGTAATAAAAAAATATACCTTCATGTGCTACTTTTGGAGTTAGATGAGGTCGAAATTTTGTATATTTGCTCAAAATTCGGATTTGTGGCCGTATTTTCCCATTCGAAAGAAAGCCATAACTTTTTTGTTTTAAAAGATAAACACAAATTGTTTTTTGTTAAAGTCATATGAAACCTCAAATTAAAAAAAAATATGCATATGTTTTTTAAAACTAAATGGATAGTTTTCATTATCCAACTTATGTACATATACTTTTTTCTGAGGAAAATTCTTTAATTTGTCCACATTTAGAAGAAGTTTACTTATTTTTAATTGCTTGCTGCCAGGAAGCAATTCGCCTACATATTTTCCGTATGCATAGTGGTGTCAGACCACCAATTAAAAATCCCTATCTGTTCAACCAAATTTTGCAATTTTCACAGCTTTCTAAATATTTTACCTTAAGTTTAACTTCAAGTAAACCAGGTATATCCTGAATTGTACATGTATCACTTTCCTACATGCCAATTTTCAACCAATGTTTAAAGTCTTGTAACAAATTTCTGATTTTGAAAAGACAGGTACTCCCAAAATAACTCCCGGTTTTCTGGAAATCTTAAATTAGTGTACTATGTAGCGCATTAATCCTGAATTTTTAATGCAAACTCATAGACAAGTGAATTTTGGCTCAAAATGGTCTAAATATATTTCCCTTTCACCATAAGTTTCATTTCTGCAAATTTGTTGGTTAGTTTAAGTAAACAATGACATCAAAAGCACTATTTTGTGTCAAAGCAGGACTACTTTTACATACGTTCTAAATTGGAGGGAGTAATTGGTGGTCTGACACCTAAAGAGCCAAAAAAGTTGCTCAGAAATCTTTGCTTTGCTTTATTCTTAATCCTTAGTCAATTTGAAGTCAGAAACATCCTATCTGAGCATAATGTGACTTATATTACAAATTTCACAGCTCAATTTAAACTGACTGTAATGTATGACTTTGATAGAAAATACTTGAAAATTTCATTTTGGACTACTGGAACATAAACTTTCAATATCAAGATCAGTTTTGTTGATTTTTTCTTGTTTGTTCTACTTCTTAAAAGACTTTCCACAATTTTTACAATGGGTTAAGTAAAAAATTCAAGGTATTGAAGAGTCAAGGAATATTGACCCCCCTTTTTTACACCTGGTGTAAGTAATGGGACTATTAAATGATCAAAAGTGCAGTCATGGTCATTTAACTGTTTTTATTTACTATCAGTTGATACAACTTAATGCATAAAACTTTCATTTGAGATAATAAATGGGATTTTTGAGAGTTTTTGCAATGTTTACATCAGGCTATGTTATCTGCCAAATACATGCTATGACGCAATGATATAAGGGATAAAAATCAAATAATTTCATTAAATCTTGATGACAAGAACTTTTTTTGGTGGTAAAATAACCATGTTTTAATGTTAATACCACAGAAACAACTTGCTGTGCATTTATAACAATTTGGGACATTTTTTTATGTGAAAGCATATTGTCAGGGTGGAAAAAGCTAAAAATAGCACAAATTCAGGTCTAAGGCTCTAAATTTGCAATATGTGACTTTTTACCCCCAAAAAGATTGAAATGTGACTAATATCACTTCATATGATCAGTTAAGTAAAAAAAATCAATTGTTTTCTGAATTTGGGGTTTCACCGCATTTCCCTTAAAGGTGTCAGACCACCAATTAAAAATCCCTATCTGTTCAACCAAATTTTGCAATTTTCACAGCTTTCTAAATATTTTACCTTAAGTTTAACTTCAAGTAAACCAGGTATATCCTGAATTGTACATGTATCACCTTCCTACATGCCAATTTTCAACCAATGTTTAAAGTCTTGTAACAAATTTCTGATTTTGAAAAGACAGGTACTACCAAAATAACTCCCGGTTTTCTGGAAATCTTAAATTAGTGTACTATGTAGCGCATTAATCCTGAATTTTTAATGCAAACTCATAGACAAGTGAATTTTGGCTCAAAATGGTCTAAATATATTTCCCTTTCACCATAAGTTTCATTTCTGCAAATTTGTTGGTTAGTTTAAGTAAACAATGACATCAAAAGCACTATTTTGTGTCAAAGTAGGACTACTTTTACATACGTTCTAAATTGGAGGGAGTAATTGGTGGTCTGACACCTAGTGACCTAAGCGTGACCCTCCTCGTAAAAATCCGGTGATAGCAATACGCATGAATCTGTCATTATAATAAACAATTACCTGATTGTATATGTTAAACACGTGCTAAATACCCATGCTTTTTGTAGATTATTTACTATAAGGTGACGATCGGTAAACTTCGGCTTCAAAACACGGCATTTAATGAGAAGCCATATTTGTTAAATCATAACAGACAGAGAGAAAAAAAATTGACGATTATACGATATATTTGCGTAAAAAATGTTAAAATCGTGCACAGAGGACTAAGTTTATGATATATACATGCATTGGTTCAAGATTTGGATCAACATTATTTTTCACCAGTCACTCGTTTCTTATGACTTTAAATAATTTGTAATTTCTGTATTTTATAAGTATCCTAAGAATTTATGCATTTTTTATTCAGAAATAACTTATATTTATCAAATGGTAATATGAATTGAGAAAAAAACGTATTTGTTTGCTATATATTTATCAACATTAAAAAAATTGCACTATTTACAGTTTTATAAAATTTGGTTCACATAATCTCCCTGCAAAATGTCGGCTTACTTGGCTGACAGACAGGGTTATCCAACACAGTTTGTAAACTAGATACACCAATGATAATTGTCGTAAAGTTGCAAAGTTTAACCAAAACTATTAGGCGACTCCCTAAGACATATTTTCGATAACATTTGGCCCAGTATAGTTTCAGAGACTGAGAAATTCCTGCACCCGGAAGCATCCTTCAGCTGGCCCCTAAACAAATATATATACCAGTTCAGTGATAATGAACGCCATACTAAACTCCAAAATGTACACAAGAAACTAAAATTAAAAATCTCAACCCTCCCCTATACCTCTAGCAACTGTAGAAAAGTAAACGCATAACAATACGCACATTAAAATTCAGTTCAAGAGAAGTCCGAGTCTGATGTCAGAAGATGTAACCAAAGAAAATAAACGAAATGACAATAATACATAAATAATAGACTACTAGCAGTTAACTGACATGCTAGCTCCAGATTTCAATTAAACTGACTGAAAGATTATTTATGTCTTCTTTATTATTATGAGGCTGACTTCATGCAGGAACTTCTTAGGAAGAAAGATAAGAAGTTAGCAATATCCTTTAACTCTACTTTCCGCTATATAGATGATGTTCTTTCACTAAACAATTCAAAATTTGGTGACTATGTGGAACGCATCTATCCAATCGAACTAGAGATAAAGGATACTACAGATACAGTTAAGTCGGCTTCATATCTTGACTTACATCTAGAAATTGACAATGAGGGTCGGTTGAAAACAAAACTTTACGACAAAAGAGATGATTTCAGCTTTCCAATTGTGAACTTTCCATTTCTAAGTAGCAACATTCCAGCAGCACCTGCATACGGGGTATATATCTCCCAATTGATACGATATTCCCGTGCTTGCATTTCCTATCATGATTTTCTTGATAGAGGTTTGCTGCTCACAAGGAAGCTATTAAACCAAGAGTTCCAAATGGTGAAGTTGAAATCATCCCTTCGTAAATTTTACGGACGCCATCACGAGTTGGTTGACCGTTATGGAATAACCGTTTCACAAATGATATCGGATATGTTCCTTACGTCGTAACTACAATCCCCTTTCATGAATATGACCTACCGAATTAGACTATTTACCGGATTTGTAATCACTTAAGCAACACGACGGGTGCCACATGTGGAGCAGGATCTGCTTACCCTTCCGGAGCACCTGAGATCACCCCTAGTTTTTGGTGGGGTTCGTGTTGTTTATTCTTTAGTTTTCTATGTTTTGTCGTGTGTACTATTGTTTTTCTGTTTGTCTTTTTTATTTTTAGCCATGGCGTTGTCAGTTTGTTTTAGATTTATGAGTTTGACTGTCCCTTTGGTATCTTTCGTCCCTCTTTTATATGAATATCAGGCACAATCCTTCCCGTTATGGCTTTAGTATCATACCATCATAATATATATGAGAAGAACATAACCCGTGTTTTTTTTAACTTTATAAAGAATATTTCCATAAAAAATTGGATGTGAAATACCTTCACGTATAAGAAGTCTGCATGTTGAGCTATATTTACGAATGATATCCTAATACCGATGATAAAATTTAGTAATTGTTGTTTTGACTAGTGATATCGAAAATCCTGGTGTAATAATTTTTCAGTAATACAAAACTTTTTCTGATGAGCTAAGCATGTTCAACTGACTCAGGGGCGTAGCTACCTAAGGCTCGACTAGGCACGTGCCTATACATAAATTTGCCGATTATACCCGTTTTGGAAAAAAAAAAATTAAAAAAAAGATAAACATTTTAATTCTAACGTGTATTATTGGCAATAGTTATTAAAGGTACCAGGAAGATGAGATAGCATGATGGAAAGCCCGTTGGCGTATTGACGACAACAGACCAGATAGACTTCTTGGTGTCCTTAACGTAACAAAGGCCGATCTGTACTCTTCAGTGTATAGGATTATTTGGATTTTATTGACAATGCCTGTTTCATCGGCAACTAGTGAAAGATCCTTCAGCGCGATAAGACGCGTCAAATCCTACCTAAGATCGACAATGGGAGACGAGCGACTTTTAAATCTATCTCTTCTTCATATCCACCGACACCTCAATGTTGATGTTCATGCGAGTATAACTGATTTTATCGGCAGAAAAAAACCGTCGACTTGACTTTGAGTAAATGTATCATTGTCTTTGTGTATGAAACTGGATCTGAAAGTTATTCATAAAAGTTCAGAAATATTAAATTTGTTTAACCAATTTTTGCCCAAATTTAAGTTAAAAGATTCGTTCAAAAAAGTTGAAAATCTTTTCTTTTGACCCTTTGTGGGCCTTAATCTAAAACTAGTCTGATCTACACTGGGCATATCGTAAATATTTATTTTTTTTGAGATTTTTGTTTGTACTACGTTAATTCAGGTGTTAATGTAATATTATTCATAATTCTTCGAACCTATCTTCATGAATATTATCATGATAAAAACCAGTAAATATGATATATTTGTACACAAAATTATGCAACTAAAATGCTGAAAACCGTTTTCCGTCGGGGGCTTCGCCCCCCTGAACCCCCTACCATGGCTCCGCCCTGGACCTACAGGGGGCCTTGATCGGCCCCCAGACCCCCTGCCGATTTGTGCCTACAGTTTATCTGAAACCTAGCTACGCCCCTGTGACTTTTATAGTTCGTTCTTATGTTATACCACTGTCCCAGGTTGGGGGTGGGTGGGGGGGGGGGGGAGTTGGGATCCTGCTAACATGTTTAACCCACCACATTATGTATGTATGTGATTGTCCCAAGTCAGGAGCCTGTAATTTATGGTTGTCGTTTTTTTATGTGTTACATATTTGATTTTCGTTCATGTTTTGTACATAAATAAGGCCGTTAGTTTTCTCGCTTGAATTGTTTTACATTGTCATTTCGTGGCCTTTTATAGCTTACTATGCGATATGGGCTTTGCTCATTGTTGAAGACCGTATGGTGACCTATAGTTGTTAATTTCTGTGTCTTTTTAGTCTCTTGTGGAGAGTTGTCATTTTGGCAATCATACCACATCTTCCTTTTATATATTTACGTAAATGTCGCAGTTGCAACTATATGCTGTCATCAAGGATTGCGCCAAAAAATCGTTAAGGACACCTTACATATATATTTATTTTATATTTTGAAAAAGCCCCATATAAACTATAATACATTAAATCAAAATTAAACAGTTACAGGAAAACAGGTAACACACAATGTTGGATTTACTCATTCCTAGGCTTCCGCAAGCAAAGAGTCGTGGTAAATTGAAAGATCAAACAGGTTCAACAGGCCGTTGATTCTGGCGTATCTCAACGAACTGTTCTGGATCATGTGTTATTTAGTAAATGATATCAGTGATATCTTGGAAAATCAGGTGTATGGCCAGTAGAAACATCCAAACGATCAGATGCGTAGTGTGAAATAAAGTATCATTTCCGTCATAAAGAACAGAGCAGAATGAGTTTTCAGTTGTCTTGACATAGCACCAAAATCATTAAAGACTACCAATATAAATAAAAGTAGCTTTCAAATTTCAATATTCCTTTTGTGTGAATGAATATGAATACATGTCTATGTTTACGGGTGGCACATGTGAAGCTGGATCTATTTACCTTAGTAGCTTTCAAATTTCAATATTCCTTTTGTGTGAATGAATATGGATACATGTCTGTTTTTACGGGTGGCACATGTGAAGCTGGATCTATTTACCTTTCCTGAGCAGCTGATATCACCCAAGTATTCAGTAGGGTTCGTGTTGCTCAGCCTTTAGTTTATATGTTGTGTTTTGTGTACAATTATTTGTATTTTGGTCGTTTTTGCCTTTTTTTTTTTTTAGTCATGGCGTTGACGGTTTGTTTTCGACTTCTGAGATTAAATAACCCTTTGGTATGTTTTGCCTATCTTTCTATGTTTTCTACTATAGTAAAACAGCATACTGAATGAGTGACACTATTTCAATTGTTATATTATGAAACAAAATTCACGGCTACTTGAGAGGAATGAATTTTCAGAGAAGAATTAAGCGGCATGAAATTTAAAGCAGTATGAACAATTTGATTTTGAAAACCTTAGGACATGGCTACGACTAACTTGGTGAGTGAGGGCACTGTGCAAATCGTATATATCCATGTAGGCTACCAATTGTTCGCCAATTTTTGTACATCAATTCGTATCTATTGATTTAAATTCTAGGAGATATAATGCTTTTCCTATGCAAATATCAAACAGCAAACATCAGTATTGCAAGGATTTAATATACAAATCCTTGAATATTGTAAAAGGGTGAGAAAGTATATACAAGTTTCTATTGTAGTTCCCTGGTTTCCATATCGGATATTGTCCATACACAATAATTATTGATCTATTATGTTTCTTATATACGTTTTCTTTCCGTTATATAAGAAAAGATACAACGAAAATGACCAATACAGAACAACGCAACAAGATACACCACATCATTAATTTTGTTTTTTAAGGCAATTAAAAAAGAAACAAAGAAGAAAAATGATGCAAAGGATTTCCCCAAAAGTGTATTACTTCACAACCTATTTATAGAATCGCGGCCGATGTCAATCTTTTATTGGCCCATAGAGATTTTTTGTGTTGTTGGGTTGCTATCTTTTTGACATTGATCAAACTTTTTTTGTAAGAAAAGTCAAAGAGACTATCCTGAATCAAGAAAGTAATACACTTGACCATATAAAATATTTCAAAAACATAGTCTCAATATCTCTTGGTAATTATTTCAATACTTCATGCTTTAAAATCTTTTATTTTAAATTCATTTCTCTGGGTTTTTTTCTTGTGAACATGTGTAATACTATATAAAACATGACTATGTAGATAAAATAACCAAAAAGAAAAGATGTTAATTCTTTCTGTTTCCGTTTTCCGTTTCCGTTCCGTTTTCCGTTTCCGCCGTTTAGCAACACCCGATAATTGCTTACTGTAATGTTTACTATAGTAACAATTTTTAAAGTTAATAGAAAAACATAAAACGACAATTTTCTTCTCAATTACGAAGTGTTTTATTTTAAAAACATCATTTGCATAAGTTTTCAATTTACCTATTACATAGTTAGGCAGAACAATTAAATATCAAGTCGATGACATGGATACCTATCAAATTGGATGTAGAAAATGCATAACCTCCGATTTTTTTTATCAATCTATTAGTTTAGTAATTTTCGTGTCTGCCCTTCCATTTTGTGACTCAAGAAAAAATTCCCAAAGATGGGTAACAATTGTATCGAAAAGAGAAAATCGAGTGCACCTTTTTATTTTAGGGCGTGTTTGAGTTGAATATTTTGTCTTGAAAACGTACAAAGCAAGAATATTTGATACATCATCTCAATCAGATTCTATCATTTTTATATATCAAAGCTACAGGTTGCCTTTATAACATAAAAATCACAGTACTAAAAGATGAAATATATGGGTCAAGTGAAATACCCATCTAATGAATCACAAAAACAGAAACAGTATAGGCGTGTTCGAATAGCTATTATTTTTTTTTAAATAAAAGTACTTGACGACAGTCTTTCAAGTATCTAGCCAAGCAGCAATCTGTATAGTTATTATAGCCAAGCGGCAATCGGTATATTGTTATTCTAGCCATGCGTCATATTTTAAGCGTTACTCTTCCCAAGCGGCTATCGGTATTCTTATTTTAGCCAAGCGGCAATCTTTTTTGTTTTTTTTAGCCAAGCGACAATCTATATTGTTATTTTAGCCAAGCGGCAATCTGTGTTGTCATTCTAGCCAAACGGCATGTATATATTGTTATTCTAGCCAAGCGGCATATCTTAATCGTTACTCTAGCCAAGCGGCATATCTATAATGTTATACTAGACAAGTTGAGTAGGAAATACCTAAACCATAACCAACTACACAAAACAAAGAAGATTGTTTGTAATGCATTTTTATCATTATTCAAAATCCAATCAATTATATCAATAATAGGTCACAATACGTACAGTAAGTACAGTCCCTTTAAAATCATCTAAACCAAACGTTAGAACCATGAATATAACTGTCTTTAGCATCATTGAATTCTAAATGTATAGGGGGGACCAATTGTTGTCCTCCTTCCAGTCAAACTAAAAAGCAATTACACCTGATGAACCTGGTATATAACATCTAGAATTAAATATTTCAATTTTCTTGTTATTTCTGTCAGCACATTTATCAACTGAATGAGTTCCATGCATGTAATCTATATATTCAAAAAACGTACTCAACACTGACGCCCCAATCGTCAAAATCAAAAACCTTGCTTATAGCATCTGCTTTAACATTTTTATCTCTAGGTATCCATTCAATATCTATATTGATAGAATTCATTACATAACTAGTAAATATTGAAATCGCCAAACTGTAATTGCGGTTAACCACTACCTGACTTCACTACCAACACAATTCTTACAGTCCGTAACCCACTTCAAGACTTTCTCTGATAACTGACTTTGAAAAGAACTGTATCTATACATAATTATATAGCTTTATATTCTCTCCATGTCAAACTTAATCCTGTCCCTCTATGCACCAGTCCACATTTTATTGAAAAATTTGATTATCTAATAGACAAGAAAGAATAAGCTCGATTAGCAAAACTGATAGCATCCGAATACACAATTATAGATAGAACCTTCTACTAGCAAATGTATCTCCCCTTGACCACTGACCCTTTTCTCATGCATTTGAACTATTATTTTATGTTTCTTTAATCACTGTAATGTTTATGGCATGTTGTTATTAATATTATGCTCTTTATGGGCCCTTTAATTTGGAAAAATAAAATATTGTATTGTAATGTATTGTATACTCTGAAAAGCATTTAGAATTTAAAGCGGAAATTTCATGTTTCCAAAACTGTAACTCACCTATGACTTCTTGATCCCTCAAGTTTAAACTATAGTCCCATGAAAAACGTGACTCAATAAATCTATACAAAGAACTAGGAACGATAAGGCCTGCCCCCCCCCCCCCCCCCCTATTTTCTCATTTTCTAAATTTTGCTTAGGAAAGCTACTTATCACGTTAAAATATTTCTTTAGGTTCGAAGTTTGTTTGGATGAACTTAAAAACCATTAATTTCAGAAAATGGGTGAGGTTAGGGGATAAAAGGGCATCAAAAACGCCATAAGAAGAAAAAATAACGATTTTGGAATAAAAAAAATCCTGGGTCACGTTGGCGCAGGCACGAAAAAAATAACAATTTGTTGTAAAATCATCTGCAAAATGAATAATAATTACAATATTTGAATATAAACAGAAAGTGAACCCCCTCACCTAACCCAGTTACAAAAATTAGTGGTTTTGAAGTTCATTCAAACAAACTTCAAACATCAGGAATGTTTTAACATAATAAGCTTACCAAAACAGAATTTGAAAAATTAGAAAATAGAGGGGCCAAAAACAGGCCTTATCGTACCTTGTCCTTTCTAGTCATTAATCTGGTTACATTAAAGTCATATGAAACGAGTGAGTGGTGAAAAATAATGTTTATCTAATTCTTGAACCAATGCATACAACTACAACTACATATATATCATAAACTTAGTCCTCTGTGCACGAATTTCTCATTTTTTACGCAAATGTATCGTTTAATCGTATGTTTATTTGTTTTAACAAATATGGCTGCTCATTAAATGCCGTGTTTTGAAGCTGCAGTTTACCGATTGTCACCTTATAGTACAAAATAACAAAAAGCCAGGGTATTGAGCACGTGTTTAACATGTACAATCAGATAATTGTTTATTTTAATGACAGATCCATGCGTATTGAGATCACCGGATTTTTACGAGGAGGGTTACGCTCAGGTCACTATGCATACGGAAAATATGTCGGCGAATTGCTTCCTGGAAGGAAGCAATAAAAAATAAGTAAACTTCTTCTAAATGTGAACAAATTAAAGAATTTTCCTCAGAAAAAAGTATATGTTCATAAGTTGTATAATGAAAACTATGTATTTAGTTATAAAAAACATATGAATAATTTTTTTTTAATTTGAGGTTTCCTATGACTAACTATTACAGGCGATATAGAAGTTACTCTGCCGGTAACCCCTGCTTAAAGCGTGCACTAACAAAAGGCAAAGAATGTGTCGAAATTGTTAACGGATTTATAACAAGAGGTCTGGTCTTACCTTCTTCAATACAATCATTCTCTACGGGTATTAGGAATAGTCTCTTCACTTTCAGAATTTTCCATACTAGGTTGAATGTATTAGTTGTAAGAATTCGAAAAAAAGCATCTAGAGCACTTGACTGCAATGACTCGAATGACTTAACTACTATCAAACCACCCGTGCATGAAATTCTACCCGCATACTTTATATATCCAATCCAACAGACCTTTCTATAAATAGCGTAAACACGTGTAATTTACCAAACATAACAATATATGTACAACTTTGATAAATACAAATATCATTGTATCAGATGTAAGAATTTGAGTTATTATTGCGATACTCAACCATCAGTCGCATTAATAAAAACTTTGCTATACTAATTTTTGAATTGACAGCAATATATTCAAAAGTAATAGAAAAGTATTGTTGTTGGTCCTTATTCACAGATGATAGCGGATATAATCCTATTAATGACGTAACTATAATCCCAACCCCTTTACCCGAAAGTGTCCTACCGAAATCGACTTACTACCGGGTTTGTAAGTATCATGAGCAACACGACGGGTGTGGCATGTGGAGTAGGATCTGGCTTATCCTGCCAGGGCACCCGAGTACACGCCCAGTTGTCCGTGGAGTTCGTGTTGCTCAGTCTTAAGTTTTCTATGGTGTGTTTTGTGTACTAATGTGTGTCTTTTTCTTTTTTAACCATGGCATTGTCAGTTTAATTTCGACTTGTGAGTTTGAATGTCCCTTTGGTATCTTTCGCCTCTCAAAGAGATCCATTCACTGACTTATTATAAAGTTATCTGGAAACCAAATGTCTTAAATTTTGACGACGACGCAGACAACGCATCGTCATACCATTATACGGCAAAAAAAAATCGGTCGTATAAAAATACTGTATAGTATATTAAGTCGATAATTGACAAAAAAACACTTTCATGTAAGAAATCCTGTTTCGGGGCGGCTGTATTGAGTATACATGAAACTCATAAAGCGTCATAGTGTTAAACTTTGAGCAGTTCTATATTTGTAAGATTATTTTCAGTCAAAAGCTATCTAAGTTATAGTTCTGCAAGTTCACCTGGGGCCCCCTTATGAGAATTTCTAGATCCGCCACTTCTTATCAAATGGCAAAATAAAAAGCTCAAATACATCAAACGAATTGAAAACTTACAACTTTCATATATGCCTGACTTAATACAGGCATTTCCTTAAGTAGACTGATGATGGGATGAACCTGAGTGTCCTCGTTTTATTTTTTTACAAAGAAATACCTTCTTAAAAGGATATATCATAGGGTAACAAAACAGTATTCCGATGGGAAAAAATGTTTGACTGAAAAAAAATAACTTTTTTTTGCTATTTGTGTTGTTGTTCGTCATTGCTCCTATTATAGACATGCGTCAAAGTCACCGAAAGGAAATTTGTGTAACGTGCAGAGAAGAGAGTTGTGATTTATAATCGAACCGAAACTACGTCCATGCCTGGCATGCCTTTCTCTAAGTTATATGAGGTTGCAATTGCTGCAAGGAATAGCATGGTACTATTTAGTCCAAATAATTATGACGTCTGGTAAGGCTATTTTATTTTATTTTCTTGGACGCTTTACTACGATTTGTCTTTTTCTGACATTTCAGTTATGCCGATAGGCGAGACATATCTCTGTGTCAACAGTTTATAGAATTTAACTTGGAGTTCGGTGTTTTTTGTAATTCTTTATTAATTTGGTAAATGTTTTTTTTTTTAATTTCCAGTGGCAGATATTTAATCGGAATATTCATAACGAACTTCTATTCTTTAAATGCTATTTGCTGATGACGGGACATTATCCCACAATGTTTTTATAATTCCAGGAATGGTAAAGCAATCTATAAAAATATAATGTTTCTTTTATTATCCAATTTTATAACACGCAATGATGTAATTAAGCCTTTTATGTTTATTTTTTTCTCCCGTATTCTCACATTTAAAGTGTGCTGGTTGTTGTTTTTGTTGCTAGACAATGAACGTTATTTGTTGGATTTCAGTTGTTCTAGTAATTGGTTGTTATTGTCATAAGGCGGATTCAGGATCGGTATGTATGTTATCTTAAAGGTTGATAGTCCTTTGTTATATATATGTTCATTTTGTCATTTTGCTAAGTTTCTACAGTTACTTTAATCTTACATCGGACACGGAATTCGTTTTAACCGAGTTTTACTGTGTGTATTGCTGTTTTTATGCCCCACCTACGATAGTAGAGGGCATTATGTTTTCTGGTCTGTGCGTCCGTTCGTCCGTCTGTCCCGCTTCAGGTTAAAGTTTTTGGTCAAGGTAGTTTTTGATGAATTTGAGGTCCAATCAACTTGAAACTTAGTACACATGTGCCCAATGATATGATCTTTCTAATTTAAATGCCAAATTATAGTTTTTACCTCAATTTCACGGTCCACTATACATAGAAAATGATAGTGCGAGTGGGCATCCGTGTTCTATGGACACATTTTTTTTATTTAACATTGGCTAGAGGTATAGAGGAGTGTTGAGATCTCACAAAACATAATTAACCCGACCGCCCGCATTGTTTACGCCTTACTAGTAAACCTTTTTTGATAATTTCTTTTTGCTGCAGCCCGCCTTTGGGTGTAGGATCTTATAGCTGTGTTGAAGACCTAATGATGGCCATCGGTTGTTTACTGCTCTTTGGTCGGGTTGTTTTCTCTTTGACACATTCCCCGTTTCCATTCTCAATTTATCATGCTCTACAAGCAATCACAGATAGCTTTAGCTATAGTTTCGACATAATGTTTTGAAATTTTGGGTTTGCACTGGCTTTCCAGTAATTTTAGTCGAGTGCCACTAATGAGTCTTATGAAACCGAAAATCACGTATGGGATACCAAAGTTAAAGCCTAAGTACCTTCTGTGCATTTATTTTATGAAATTCATATAATTTTAGAAAAAGAAAAAAAAAATATTTGCATGATATACTAATCTAAAGAGGTACAAATTAAAGTGGAGCCGAATCAAGAAAAGGAGCCGAATAAAGAAAATAATAATGAAAATGATTAAGTACATTTAAATAAATTATCTAAACACGATTGAGATCATGAGCAATCGAGTTAAGATCTCTAATTTGTTTATGATCATTTAATGTTCGAGCATGCGATTTAAAATAGGTCTGAATTTTAATCTGATTTGATCATAAAGAGATGCGAAAGATACCAAAAAGGATATTCAAGCTTAGGAGTCGAAACAAAATGACAATATCATAGAGAAAAACACGAACCCCACCAAAAACATGAGTGATCTCAAGTACTCCGGACGGAAGGGTTAGTCCTGTTCCACATATGGCACCCGACCTGTGATTCATGCAAGTATACACACGGTGATAAGTCTTATTCGGTAGGTCACATTTTAGGAAAGAGGACGGGATTGTGGTTACGATAAATGGGACATATCCGTCATCTAATGTTAAACAAATATTCTATATCACGTTCAACCAACTCATAATGGCGTCCATCATTGAAAAGTTAACTTAACCACTTGGAACTCTTGGTTTTGATTGCTTCCTTGTTTTTTTTAGATAATTTTAGATACCATACAATACCATATTTTAGAACTGATAAGAATGATTAAGTTTGATATGTATTATATACCCTGATATTCTAATATTTATTATTGTGTTTTTTCTTTAATTTCTTGTTTGACCTTTCATGTGATTTTTGTTAAACAGAAAATGCCAGTTTTGAAGATCTTCATCTAGGTAACTCATATACAGGCTGCATATACAAACATTTTTATTGTTTTATGATGACACTGAAGTAATGTGTAACTATTATTTAATTTATTTGGTACACCTTTTTTGAAATAGGGATAAACCGATGAACATGCTTTATTTACAATTAAACTGTGTTCGGCTGTGTTTTTATGCCCCATCTACGATAGCAGAAGGGCACTATGTTTTCTTGTCTGTGCGTCCCTTCGTCCGTCCGTCTATCCCGCTTTAGGTTTAAGTTTTTGGTCAAGGTAGTTTTTGATGTAGTTAAAGTCCAGTCAACTTGAAACTTAGTTCACATGTTCCCTATGATATGATCTTTCTAATTTAAATGCCAAATTAGATTTTTGATTCCAATTTACATAGAAAATGATAGTGGAAGTAGGGCATCTGTGAACTATGGACACATTCTTTGTTCAATATAATCTATAAGTGCAACTCTAATAAAATAATTTCATAATAGATTAGCGGTGTCCTACCTCTCCGAATAATAATTTGCTTCATGTCCTTTGAATGTTAACTATGTTTTTTTTCCAATTCTTTCATGTCACAAATATGACTATCATAAAAAAGTATATGAGATTTTCAATATTTTTTCTGTACAGGTTTGAGTCAACATGACAAAGTATTTTCAGCCTTTGCAGCTTCTTTAACTGCGTCAAAAACTTTTTTTTTGAAAATAAATAACTCAGCCTTGATAATCACAAAAATAAATGGTTTGTTCTGTGATAGTTTGAAAATAAATTACCTGACTTGCAATGTATTGAAAATAAATAACTCAGCAGTTAAAGTATGAGATAGCACCAGATTCTTCATAAATTCATCTTTTTTTCCCCAAAAAATCGTGAAACACTTCCCATTTTTTTTAATAATAAAAGTATAAATATTATTTAATATACTTAAAATGTCTGAAAATTGGTTTCATTTAACTTGAGGTATATTGTCTCAGGAAACCTTACCTCACTTTTATTTTAACAGGGCCATAATTTCAAAACCAAACGCTTGTCTCCATATAAAATCGTGTTCATGGCAAGTGCCTTGCAAGAAGCAAGTTCTGTTTTCCCTCAGACGTAGCCCTGATTTTTCAGGATCAATGTTTCTTATTTATTTCTCTTTTGTTCAATGATTGCCCTTCTGTATTCTGTTAGTGTTGCATTCCTTATGTAATCTAGTAATTTTGTTATGAACTTGATCACGAGTTTAAAAAAATACAGCAGACACAGACTTAACTATGTGAATTCCATTTTTGCTTAATAATGCACATTGGTCTTTTGATGTTGTCCCTAGAAACTTACACTGAATTTATACATTTTGCTTTAAGACCAAAATATTGTCAAAAAATTATTCAAACAAAACTTGCATTTTCAGATTAAGAAAGGGTCTTTGGAACACCCAGCAAGCATGATTCTGCATCATTTGTTCTATAGCTTCTTGGGCTTTCAGTGGCTCCAAAACCCTTCATAAAAAATATTGCCTCGCTCCGCTCGGCGAAATAGGTTTGCCAATTGAATACTTTTATAAAGAGGCTAGTTACAACCAAACTTTAATACTATATATGTAAGCAGTCACATGTATATGCAGTTGGGAATATAAAAGATTCATTTCTGCAGAGGAGGCGGATTAATTCTGATTAAATAGTACATAATGACTTGACTATACATGTATTATTTATAATAAGCAAATCATTTAAAAATTGTGTTTTCGAATATCATAAATATAGTTGTGAAAATGAATAATCAGTCCCTTGCTTTAATGAAAATAAAAAATCTTGCTTCAAAAGTGCAGAAAATGAATAATCTGTACTCTTAGTTTACAAAAAAAAATAACCGATCAAAAACAAATCCTCCTGCCCCCCCCCCCCCCCCCAGAATATCAAATGGTCGTCCCCTTAGTTTATTTATAAATCACAATTTCATGTTTTTAATTATGATGTTTTCCTTGTAAGTACGTTTTGGATATTGTGTTATGTATTATCGATAGTAGATTTAATTCTGTATTTTGGATACAGATATCACATATGCCTTATTTGTCTGAAACTCGTGGAACTTCTACACTGTTTATGTTGTTTGATTTGCAAGTGTTTTAATGTTTGTTCTTACATCATCTTGCCTTATATTTCAGTCATTACTTTTTTTGTCTATATGCATGTAATAGTTAAGATAAAACATCAGCTATTTCATCTCTATCATTTAAGTTTAAAGCAACTATATATGCACTGGGTTTTATTTTGTTTATAGACGTCTAGATATGATTTATAAAAAAAACCGACATGATGAGAAAATACAAATTATAACACCATTACAAACACAATTCCATCTAAATACTCTTTTCATGGTTAGAAAATACGTAAAATAACTCCATTACAAACTTAATTCAAATTTAGTATTCTTGTACGTGTCTTAGATTAAACAAATCTATGATGTGTTGTTAGAAATTTACTTGTCCCAAAAATACGTCACTTTTTTGTGGCGTTGGTACATTCATGTGACGCACAGTTTATTTCTCGTTTATGGTGTCCTTGTATGCTGTCGTAAATTCATGAGGGGTATCGGTTGTTAATCTGCAGTTTACGTGTTGTAGTGTACTATTATTATATTATGTATTTATGTATTTCTCTGTGATGAGTGTTCTTTCGTTTGTTTGTTCTGTATTTCTGTCTCATAGTAATGTCCATTCAGCAATATTTTTTACATTGCCACATGATCGGGAGGTTTGGCTAGCCATAAACCAGGTTCAACGAAAACCATGTCATGAATATGTCAGTTGCTATATAAAAAAAATCATTTCTTTATGTATGTTGGCGTTCGTATTTGTTGCAGATTAGTGTTTCTATTGTTTCCTTGATTTCCTTTTATAGTTGATGTGTTTTCTTCGGTTTTAGTTTGTTAACCGAATTTGTTTTCGCTTAATCGATTTATGACTTTTGAACAGCGGCACACTACTGTTGCATTTATTCAGCACTATTGGCTATTTCGTTATCCTAGTCAATAAAGCTCCGAACTATTGGATTCGAACTCACAACCTCAGTGTTGACATGATTGTGATACAGAAGACCTTTGTCAATGACGAATGAAAGCCACTAATGAATAAAAGACCTACTAACAGATTCTTGACTCTTGACAGACATGCGTGTTTATAACCTTGATAGAGTTTGAACGAGTTGCTATAAATTATCAAACCCACATGACCTTGACCATGACACGAGCTTGAAAACTGATCAAATAATACATGTCACTAAAATTAATAGAGAAACATTTAACAGTTGTTTCAAAAAGTAATTGAGTGTATCTCTTCAAATCTAAATGCTACATTGATAATTTTCTTATATCTAGTTGGATATCAAATATAGTTATGTCTAAAGCAACTTGCGAATTATAATAATTCAATAAATACATATTAGTAACATATTTTTTTGTGCTTTTTATCTCTAACATAATTTATGTATTATACACTACAATTGAACATCGAACTTAAAATTAGATATCAGATAAAATCTTATTTTACTGTATTGGTTTACCATGATCTGTGGTGAGGTATTATCTAGAGTACACTCACTGTTTGTATTTTTAAGTGTGCATGAGTTTGAGAGTGCATGGCTACAAAAGAAAAAAGACAAACAGACAAACAATAGTACAAAAAAAAAAAAAAAACACAACATAGAAAAATAAAAACTTACTAACACGAACCCCACTAAAGACTGGGTATGATCTCAGATGCTCCGGAAGGGTAAGCAGACCCTGATACACATGTGGCACCCGTCGTATTACTAATGATATTATTCACCAAATAAATAATATAATTTAGTAGGTCAAATTCGAGAAAAGTGGATAGGATTGTAGTTTCGACATGAAGAACATATCCGATATCATCTGTGAAACGGATACTAGTATTTCTTAACGGTCAACCAACTCGTGATGGCGTCCATAAAATTAACATAAGGATGATTTCAACTTCATCATTTGAAACTCTTGGTTTAATAGCTTCCTTTTGAGCAGCAACCATCTAGCAAGGAAATCATGACAGGAAATACACGCCCGGGAATATCGTATCAATTGGGAAATATATACTCCCTATGCATGCTCTGCTGGAAAATGTTGCTACATAGAAATGGAAAGTTAACAATTGGGAAGCTAAAATCATCTCTTTTGTCGTAAAGTTTTGTTTTCAACCGACTCTTATTGTCAATTTCTAGATGTAAGTCAAGATATGAGGCAGATTTAACTGTATCTGTTGTATACCCTTTATCTCTAGTTCGTTGGGATAGAAGCTTTCAATATAGTCACCGAATGTTGTATTATGAAATGAGCGAACATCATCTTTATGGCGGAAAGTAAAGTAAAAGGATATTGCTAACTTCTTTTGTTTCTTCTTGAGAAGTTGGGGCCTCGGTGGCCGAGTGGTCTAAGTAGTTACTACTGTAATCACTAGCCAGTCAACACTGAGGTTGTGAGTTCGAACACCGCTCGTGCAGGTGCACTCGACTCCAATCTTAATTGACTAGGAATGTCAGTTTTCCTATCGAAGGTCGGTGGTTTTCTCCGGGCACTCCGGCTTCCTCCACAAATAAAAACTGGCCGCCACGAAATAGTCTAAATGCGGTGCTTTAGAGTGGCGTTAAAACACCATAAATCTAATATAATCTTAAGAAGTTCCTGTATGAATCCAACCTCAAAAGAATAAAGGAACTTATTAAGTCGGCAAGAAGAGGGCAATTGGTTCCAATGTCAATAGTATGTTGAAAAACACGTCCTCTAAACTGAGGAAGGACAGTGTTTTGCAACATTTACGTTTTTAAGATTGACGTAGTATGGGTATTGATAGACCCATTCAGTTTCTGAATTCTGATTTTTATCAACGACCTTACAGCCTTAACCCATTCGGGAAGACTATCCACGTCTTTTTTTGCGCGCGCGTTTAACTCGATTACCTGGCAAAATCCTCGACTGAATTCTTCAGTATTTTGAAATTGTGTTTCCAATTAATGGATTTAGGCTCACAATATTTCGGACCTTTGGATAACACCTGTTTTAGGGGAGTGTAATGGACTATGTTGATGTCACCGGTTGTAACGTGACCAGTCGGATTATATATGAGTGGGGAACTAGCACAAGTACAATCAGGAGGTCAAGACTTGAAGTCGTCAATATTGAGATCCTGCAAAACGTGTTTGTAATTGAAAATTTTAGTTGCAATTGGTTTGGTAAGATATAAGAAATGATTGGTACAGACTGATCTTTAAAGTAGGAAGTTATTTTCGATGGAAATAGTTTATGATGAAAAAGATTGCCAAAGTATAGATTTGTACGTTCCGCCTCTGTCATGCACTCCACCAAACGGTGTGTTTTAGATTTGCTAAAAACACACTCGAACTTTGTCATTATATAGGGATTGCCACTACTAAATGAAACCAATGACAAAAAAAGTGTCTAAAAGTATTTTCCCTTTGTAGTAAAAACCCGCGGAACGGATTCAAGCAGAAATATTTTGTAAGCAGAGAAAAACGTGCACCTTATAATCAGCATGAATTTGTCATATTCAAGTTACAATACGAATACTTCAAATCCAGGCTGAACTTAAGGCGTAGGAACTTTAATTCAGTCACGGACCCATGTCACGGGTGTGTTCTAGTTTTTAACTATACTAACTTGCTAACAGACTTTAACACCACATAATTCTTATATTACTTGTAGATCTACAAATACTTGAAAGTTATTGGTCCGTTCGAATTTTGACTATTGTTTGCTATTTGGTTGACCTTTTTGCCGAACCCACTTTCTTAGAATTTCACTAAAGATACCGAGCTCATAACTTGTACGCCAGACGTTCGTAATCTTTGAAAACATGTCGATTTGACTGCGATCTATTCATAAGCAATACATAGTAAATGTTTGGGTTGAGGATTAAAACATATTGTTTTTGAATTTTACTTATGTGTGCGTAGTCTGGACAGCTAGCTCACGAAATTTACATAATTTACGGCAAGCGGGACGACTATTCCTTTCTAAAAGAAAAAAAACCCTTTTTTTATGTTACTTGTCGTTGTCTATTTAATACGGAATGTTAATTTCTCAGTTTATAGTTCGATATACGAAGTTTTGCAGTAACGTCTCTTATTAAAATAAAACAGGGGCATATGTGTTCCTCTAGTGATAAAATTACATCATGAATTAAGCAAGTAGTCATTTTGATCTAAAAAAAAAAAACCCAGAAGGTTGGAAAGGAAAAAAAAAACTCTTTTTATCCAACCATCTCATTGTCCCCCATGTAGGGGTCTGCGTTGATAAGTGGTTATTCTTTTGATTGTTATATCTGATTGTTTTTTTGTTGTTTGTTTTTTGATATTTTTTTGTTTTTTGTTTGTTTTTTTTTGTGTGTGTAAGGAATCTAGTCTTTTTGAAAGATGGTGAATTGGATAATTCATTGCATGTTTTAGACTCGGGGCGTTGTTTTGCATATACACTGGACTACTGTTGATTTTGTATATTGACCAATATATGAAGGTTATCTTTTACGGTGACCGTAAAATTGTATTGCTGCTTCACTGAACTATACGGTAACCATACATACCCTTCATAACATACAAATGTTTTATCATACAGATTTAAAAGCTGTATTTACTTATAATCGTACCTATTTTTATTTGGTGATAATTTCATGATTTTTTTTTAATTATGATAAGAATTAGTAAACAAGATATAGAAAAAAGACAGTGGTACGTGAACACTAACTGTCGTTGCATTATCTAGTACAGTCACCTTTTGGTAAATTTGTCTTCCTGTTTCATTTGAAGATTTTGTATCGATTATGGAAAAAAATTATAGTCTGTTGAAAAGTAAAGATGCATATCCTCTGTTGTGTATCGATATGATTAAGGAACCAATCTTATACATAGTAATTTACAACACCATCTGAAAGAACTGTCTGGGGCCATTGAAATCACTGTTTTCATTCCACGATTCCTTCTTCTGACTACATATAATGACCAGCATGGTAAAAAGTGCAAACAGTTGTTATACCTTTATGTCGCCTTTTTAAAGTTTTAAATGTTTGCCGTCTAAAAAAAATATTGGTTTACTGAAACTAGTTATATACTCTCATTACAACTCCGATGTGCACAAAGCATGACAGAATTCAGTAATATCTAATCACGTCAATTAAAAATATTTCTAAGAGATTTAGAAATTCACAAAGCACAATTTATATAGGAGCACGTTACGTATTTATTACAGTCACAATCAAAATAATACGCATAACTGTTGACCGCAATAAATAAAGACAAAAGTAGTAAAACTGCTGTTCAAAAGTCATAAATCGAATGAGAGAAAACAAATCCGGGTTACAAACTAAAACCGAAAACACATCAACGATACGAGGAAAACAACAGAACAACAGAAACACTGAATTGCAACAAAAAAAGAACACAAAAACAAACGCAAACATACATAGGAATGGACAACAACTGACAAATCATGACTTGGTACAGGACATTTTTTGGAAAAATGATAGATTAAACCTGGTTTTATGGCAAGCCTTGCCACCGGCTTATATATCAATGTGAGAAGAGATTTAAAAGACGCTGTTATTTGCAAAAACATTATGGAGGATTATTAAACTTGTGTAGGGCAACAATTACATGCCCATTACCTAGCACGAATGTGACCTACCGAATTAGATTTATTACCGGGTTTGTACTAACATAAGCAACATGAAGAGTGCCACATGTGGGGCAGGATCTACTTACACTTCCGGAACACCTGAGATCAGCCCCAGTAATTGGTGGGGTTCGTGTTGTATAGTCTTTATTTTTCTATGTTGTGTTACTGCATGTGTGCTAATAATTGTTTGTTTGTCTTTTTTTCAGCCATGTCGTTGTGAGTTTATTTTCGATTTACGAGTTTGAATGTCCCTCTGGTATCTTTCGCCACTGTTTTACACAAAGTGTGTAAAATCATTTGTTTATTTAAAGCGATTGTTTCAATGATTTTTTTTATTCATTATGTTTATTTCATATGCAAACACAAAAAACATCAATGAATAGCGTAAAACTGAATTATTTTCCTGTCTTGATTTATCAAAAGAAGCTCCCTCTTTTCCCGATTATAAGCCATCCCTCTTGGATATTTTATACCGTCCTCCTCCTCCGTTAGAATAATTGATAATAGTGTTCCGTCTTGACTTAGTTGATGAACATTATTAGAACTTAGTCCTGCTACGTACACATGTCCGTGCGTATCCACTGCAACTCCTGTTGGGCCAATAAGTTTTGGGTGATTGTAAGAAAATATGTTTTTACCGTCCAGGTTGATACAATGAAGAACATCGTCATCATCAGAAAAGTCGGAGTAGTATATTTTGCCATTAAAGACTGCAGAAAGAGACCAAACCAACCCAGGGTGATCTATATGACGAATAAGTGTGCCATCTATTGTGATTAACTTCAGCTTATCATCAACTGCAACAATAACCTTTTTATTGTCACGAGTAACAGCAGTACATTTACCTCCAAGGTTGATAACTTTCCCAAGAGGACGTAGTGATACGATGTTTAACGATTGTATTCCATCCTTTCCCAGAGCCACTATGAGTCGTGTTTTGTCGTAAACCGAAATGTCAAGAGGTTCTTGTGTTAAAGGCACCTTTTTCAACTGTCGACCTTTTTCGTTACATGACATAACCAATTTACCGGTAGTATCAATTAACACAAGTTTTCCATCTGGTAAGTAACAACATTCTGTACACGTTACATTAGAACCTAGTACAGATAGTTGGAGTATGTGAGTAAGGGAAGCTTTTGCTGGTCTTCGTTCTACATTCATCTCAGTGCTTTTCTTTCTGTCGTTCTGTGAATTCTGGTCCCCTGATATCGAAGTTTTTTTCAATTTTTCACTGCTGCCTTTGTAAGTGTTTTTCTTTTCTTTGTCATTTGAAGTCGTTTCACATTTTGTATCACACCCAGTTTTGTCCATCGAGTCAGATTGGAGGCTTTTTCTATCATAGATTATTTCATTTGTCTTTTGGCACGGAATTTGGTTATCTGAAACGTGACGTACATCACTTATCTGGGTGATGCATATTTCTCCTAAAGACTTCACATTTGTTTCTAATACAGACATTACGTCCACTGGTTTAAACAAGAATTGGAAGGCTTGTTTGGTTGAACTCGAAAATTTGTTATAATGATTTTGTAATTGCTTTATCATTTCATTTCGAAACTGAAACGAAATTTCAATCGGTATGTCATCAGATAGTACACCCATAAGTTCTTTCATAATTTTAATTTCATGGCAACATTCCTCAACACTATAATTTTCTTGGTGAACTAACTTTAAATATGATTCATGCTGAACTACCAAATTTTTCTTCACCTCTTCTTCTAAATTATCAAAATATTTGTCAATTTCTTTTCGCATCTGCTGAACCTTCTGTACAACTTCTTCACCTTGACTTACGAGACTTTTTCGTATGGTTTCTGTTTTGATTTCCAACAATTGCTCCAATGACTTGATTTTCTCCGCAACATCATCGTTGGTTGTGGTAGTGACGGCCTCGGTCAATGTTATCACTTGTTTGCAGTCCGCATGAGACGTATTTACACACAACTTACAACAAAGATCGCGATGTGTTGCACAAAATAACACTAGTGATTGGTTGTTGTGCATAGGACAACTAGTGTGGATATAACTCAGTAGCACATCAAAATTGGGAATGTTGTTAAAAACAACAATTTTGTGATGTCTGGATGGTTTTTGTTTTCTATGGTATTTTGCACACTCTGTACAAAGACCTTCCATACAGTTCCAACACCATTCTGATGATGATACGTTCTCATCCTCTTGAAGACAAGATGCGCATATTTTGAAATGAGTTTCCATTTCACCTATGTGACTTGTGAACTGAAAGTGAAAGTACGATAATGGGTATTTGGATAGTATAAAATCAATATGAAAACAACAACATTAAAGTGTTTTCTGAAACATTCAATAACATTATACCCCTAGATCATAGGTTCCTTACTCCGGAACAATATTAGTCATAACCCACCCATACCTCATAGTCAGCTATAATGACCAGTAAAACAATTCAAACGGAAAACGAACTGACTGCCATACTTATATAAAAAAAAAAAGAACAAAAAACAAAGTGTTAACACATCAACAAACAACGTGTTTATCGATATTCAGTAAAAAATCTCTTCAAATACGAGCACACCTTGACACTTGAGGATTTTTTTTCAGATACAAATCCTATCAGTAGATAAATCAGTAGGTAAATAATAAAATATGAAGCATTATAATGTTAAAAATATTTTCTACTAACACGAAAAAACTAAGACATGGTCAACGCAATGTTCAGTAAAAAATATCCTTTTCATATTCTATGGATCTACCTCAGGGTGCACTGGGATACTTCAGGGAGTTAAAATATCCATATCTACTGATATAAACGTAGAAAACTTATATTATAATGCTAAAAAAATATTGGGTACGACTTAGTAGAAGTACGAGTTGGTAGAAGTACGAGTTGCCGAAAGTACGAGTTGGCTGAGTACGAGTTGCCGAAAGTACGAGTTGACATGTATCCTTTTCATATTCTATGACTTTTCTAATCTTAAAAAAGTGTCCCCCATTCCAAACTAAAAGACAAATTGGGCTTGTCCTGCTATATTTCTTAAAAAAAGAACAGCCAAGTAGATATACATATCTTATCATAGGGAGGGATAAATGTTGGTATTAAAAGTAACTCTTCAATAAAAATGTCCCCCATACATTTTAAGACTAGTTGATGAACGAATACTTGAGACTTTGGTGTCGATATGTCACACAGTAGCAACCCAGAAAAACAATAACATAAGGTGTTTTATCAGTAAACAAATGCCATTTAGGCGAAGTTAAAACGAACTACATGGTTATGAAATACTCACCGTTTTAGTTCTATGGACTTCCTTAATAGTGGGGGTATTTAAATATTACACTGATAATTACATAACCTTGTACAGCAAAAACAATTAAAGCTGCACTTTGCACCTATATGATAATATTTTATCAAATTGGGTAAGTCTGTGGGGGTAAAGAATAAGACAGAGATAACATTATTTTATCATCTCTCTTCGTCCTTAGACAACTATGACACATGTGTTAAAGTTAAAGAATTCTGATCTCCGTCTTTCAACACAATTTACATACAAACTAGAAAATCATATAATCACAAGAATCCTTACGTGGAAACCTCTTTCGTTTTAATGAAGATCTGATATCTAAAACTTGTTCATCGTGCAATAGTATGAACATATTTGACTTTTCTAATCTTAAAAAAAGTGTCCCCCATTCCAAACTAAAAGACAAATTGGGCTTGTCCTGCTATATTTCTTAAAAAAAGAACAGCCAAGTAGATATACATATCTTATCATAGGGAGGGATAACCGTACTTTGTCAAACATCACTGAATCAAACAAAGCAATCTCTGAAACTGACAATATCAAGATGCTTCATTTATTGGTTGATAACATATTTGTTCCGCTTGGAGTACATATATTTCAACAAACAATCGGTTTTATCATGGTAACGTACCGTGCTCCTCGTTTTGTCGTCTTTATTCAAATATGGCTGACTTCATACAAGAAACTCGTTAAGAAGAAAGCAAAGAAGTTAGCAGTATTCTATAACTTTACTTTCCGTTATAAAGATGATGTTTTCTCACTAAACAGTTCATAATTTTGTGACTATGTCAAAAGTATCTATCCCATCGACCTTAAGATAAAGGCTACAAATACAGTTAAATCTGCCCTCACATCTTGAATAACATCTAGAAATAGACATAATGGGCCGCTTGAAAACATAATTATACGACAAAAGAGATAATATAAGCTTCCCATTTCTATGGAGTTAATTATCCGTCATGTTATATCTACAACAGAGACATCTTCAGAGTTTGAATGTCCATCGTGTATTTTTCGCCTTTCATTTATCAGTTTGGAAGGCTATTATTTACTGTTAATTGAAAAAGTAAAAATCACAAAAATACTTAACTCTGATGAAAATTCAAAACGGAAAGTCCCTGATGAAATGGCAAAACCAAAAGCTCAAACACATAAAAACGACTGCTCTGTTTTAATTAATTGGAAGGAAAAATATTTAAAATCACAAATGGTAACACATTTGTTCATATACATTTACATTTCAAAGCTATGAGACACAAGTTTTGTGAGTCATGCCACATGGGAAAATGATGAAATGTATTTTTGCAATGTTGATTTTAGTAATTATTATGTTGATGAGATGCCATTCTTGTGTGTGTATAAAGGATTGTATGCACTTGTTGTATCACACAGGTTAAAAATGAAAATTGCACTTCTATTTGTACTATCCACGGTTTCATTGAAAGTTTAATAATTGTTTTTGCCTATTTTGTACTTTGTTTAACTACATTCAGATAGGGAAATATCTGTGACTTGAAAGTATTTTATGTTGTTTCTATTTCACCTGGCATGCATGTGAATTGCATCTATTGTCAATATCAGTGACAAAATCTGTATTAATAGTTGCATGGTCTTCAACCACTAAAATATTTTGATATCCATGGGTATATCACACATATAAATGGTAGAATCTTCCATCAAATTCTATATTCCATTGCTAAAGAAAGATATTATTCAATTCATTTGAAGTATGTCTTATGCACAACACTACTACACATTCAGTAAAAGGAATGTTAAATTACAAAAACAAATCAACTTGCATGACATTGGAATGAGACTGACATGTTAACTTGCATGACATTGAATGAAGACTGAACAGATATTTTATCTGAGATGTTGCAAGTAGGGAGGAAAAAATTAACACCAGAAATAAATGTAATATTACTGTTTAATTATTTTATTTACAATTAATGATAACAATACTATAACATAACATCTTTATAAGGAAATGTAGTAGGAGGAGGTAACTCTGTCATGAATCACAGACATTCTAAAACACATATCACATTTACAACAAATAATTCCATTCATACATGTGTATCTTGTTAGGTTAACAGAACTGTAAGGGAAGTTATTGTAGCACATGAATGGTGTGATAAGTAAACAGTTGGCTCTTTAGAATGAGCTTCTCTCAATATCTGTATGTTACAATGTTAACAATACAAGTATTTATAAGAGTTCACAAAATAATTTCATTTGGAAAAGAATGACATTCAACAGCTTGAATGAATCAGTTTTATCAACAACACTATTTATATATTTTGACAAAGAGATCATTGTGTATCCATTTCATTTAAAATATCTAACTTCTAAAATTCAGTTTAAAAAATAAGCCAATATATAGTAAATGAAATTGATTTCTGTTTTAAAAATATCAAATATCTCATATAGTATTACATATCTTGCACAGATTACGTCTTTTGTAGCCAGAAATTAGATGAGAAGTCTTAGTTATTAAACCTACTTTTCGCATCCTATACATATTTACCTAAAGATTGTTCCTATCACATTTCTAAGTACCTAGTACTTTAAAATATATGTTTTTATCATACTGTGTCTAGATCATCTAAAATAACATTTTGATTTTGCATCATGTTGTCTAATACTACATATAAAAATGTCTGTAGTTTGTAAATATATAGTGAACATCAACATATTACATGTACCATACAAACTTTCACCCTATTGCTTATTCAAGAAATCCCACATATGATGTTCAACACTGGATCCAGCCTTTTTTAAAAGGAATAGGGACCTAGAACAAAAAGGGGTTCCAACTATATGTCCCCATTCAAATGCATTGATCGTCAAAAAAAGGGGGGAGTTCTAACCCCCAGAACCCTCCCACCTAGATCCGCCACTGGGACATATTTTATCCAAGGTTTGATTTACAACATGCTAACTTACTAACAGTATTTATGAAGATTAGTAGTGTTCAGAAATAAACTTTAAGAACTATACATTGTCTTTTACTCTTAAAGTTGTCAATATTTTTCACTAAAAATATGTTGGATATGATCAATACTCTGCAGTGATAATAAGTATACAAATAAACAGAATAATGGTTGAAATCGTGTGTCTATATGCTATGATGTTGAATGACATCTAACTAAACAAGAAAATGAAGGTACAATTTTGTGCCAAATAAGCCCTAAATTTAATGAACTTCAAACTGAATCTGATTTGAATAAAGAATGTTGAATATATGTACATTGCAGTTGGAGTTTAACATATACCTTTTAATGAGTAAAGACAGCCACATATTGATGTGAATTCAGTTAAATGACAAAATCTCATAGTCTTGACTAGCACATACTTACGAAATAACAAAGAATTAAAATCATTGTTCAACAGTACATATTCACAAGTAACTGGAATTTTGTTTTTATCTATTGACTGACAAAAAATTATTGTAGATGAGGTCACTTTAACTTAGCTAGATTGTCCAGACAGTGGACTTTTTTGGCTAATAACCTATAAAAATAAAGATCTTGCAAGACAGCATTTGTCAAGTCTAATTATGTCAGCAACACTAGACTTATATTCACTTTCTAAAAAGCTTTCCTCTAAAGTAAAAAAAAATTGATAACAAATGAAATTTTTATTTGATATGGTGAAATTATGGAGCAAGAAAAAGCCACATAATGTTCCTTCAAATGTAATATCTTCATACTTGATGTCTTTAAGTGGCAAGAAACTCAACATAAAAATACAATTATATGACTACAAAATTTAAATGAATCTGACCCTAATTTGATATAATATTTATGGGAAAAAATGTGCTAAAAGTTCATAGTAAAAGTTACAATATATATATGTTAATATAAACAGCACCAGTGCTTGTGATTATTGGTCTAGAATACATGTATTTAATCATACTAGGGATATTTCTTTTAAAAAAAGTTTCAAATGGGGGTGTTTTTAGTTATATGGCCATAAGTGGTTTTATTCTACTACTACATTGTTCGAATGAGTATATATGTGCTTTATATGAATTTTATCTCATTTTATATAATAATGAATTTCAAAATTCAGGTCAAAACCTCTCATAGGGGATATTCCCTATAAATCAGAATATAACTGGTTGTTTTCCCCCCCAAAAAAAATGTACTAATATTTGAGCTTTTCAGCTATGATAAAAAGCTGGCAATTTCACTTTATGATGAATTATGGAAAATGATTATAATTTATGAAATATTAAACCTTACTGCGATTCATTAGGGCCAGAAATACTTATTTTACTTTTCTTAAATAACCTTAAAGACTTAATGGCTTTTCTAATTAAAAAATTGCAACAAAACTTAACTTACATGAACTGATTACTATAGAATATAGTAAGCTAATGTCATGAAAACAAGACATTTCGTTGAAATTCAAATTTATATACTTAAGGATATAAAAGCCTACAAGTCAATGCAACTTGCAACAATTAAACATTTAAAGAAAAATAAATAATGAATATCAAGAATCTCATTCTGGCCAAATGTTCTTGTTATATCTAAAGTAGTAAGCTTCCTACATTTAAGCTAAGTTTAGATGAAAAATGTTTTTATTTAAGAATTGAATGCTTCTTTTTGTTAATATATTGGGTTGTAAACGTGTTGTATGAAGCGTGGAAAAAATGTGTGCACATAAAAAACTTTTACAACTCTATAAAATTACTGAAAGAAGCTAAGCATTCAATACTTAAAATTACATTTTTTTTTTTGCTAGGATCATGAAAACACAATGACACAAGATTGATGTTAGCCAATAAAAATAAAGTGTTAAAATGAAACATACATTTAATGTCGTTATTGATATGTATTTAAATGTTTTTAGGGTCTGATACCATTGGTCCTCCCAGAGACTCATGTATAAACTATAATTAATAAGTGTATTACGAGTAGCCTAACATTATCCATGTATGTGAAATGAAAATCATACCAAAATATTTGACATTCATTAACCAAATTCAGCTGAGGACTTGTAGACTAATATAAATGTAAAATTCTGAAAAAGGGGGATAGTTTGAGCAAGTTCTGAACTTAATTGGAATTCAGATTAATGCCTTAACATTCTTAATACTTTAATGTTCCATCTGGATTAAGTACAGTCACATAAAAATTATACAAGAATACACAAAAATACATAGAAGCTAATTGAAGTAATGTTATTTTTTACAAATTAATATGGCATGCCAAATGTATTGCACTTTTATTGTACAACATATGGTACATCTACTACATACAAACTAACAAAGAAGAAATTCATAGCACTTTTATTTTCTGTGTAATTAATCATAGTGTGCACACCAAAATAACTAATGTATCATACTGCAGCAATGTTAACAATCATAACAAATTACAAACAATTCAACTTCCTTGTTATCCATCTTATTAAGTAATATCAATAATATATATTGCTCATTTGGCTTATGTTCAATTGCACATTATTTCAATAAGATAGAAAAACCTTATTAGAAATTAAATCCTCTGCATAAATTAATCAAATTATAGGGAAGATTTAACAATTTTTCAATCTATAATGTAAATCATCAATTTTGACTTACAACTATTTGTAACAGTATGTTTTCACATTAACACAGAAACTATTCAAAATGTTGAAAGATAAATGCTACTTCTCTTATGAATGTGGCATGTTATCTATTTCTTGTATGAATAGATATTTCTTGTATCACTGCATGGAGCGTGATACGAAAAAGTCACACTAAAAAAATATTAAAGGCCGGTTTATTACAATATTGAAATTAGATAACTTTAGTTGATATCAAGTGATATCCCATTCTCACTCGTTATGAAACCTATAATTTAACAATAAAGACAACAAGATTTTAGTACTAAGAAATCTGTAATATGAATATCAACCATGTTATCCAATTTTCTCAGTTCATTTCATCTTAAAACTTTTATTGCTGAGAACAAGCGCCCATTTTGTTTGGGACTTCATTGTCATATACAATAGATGTAAACAATAACATATCATTCTTGAAATATCAAAGCACTTATTCTCTATTTGTGAAACAATTATATTATAAATTATACAAAACTAATTGTATTTTACATTCTGCAAAAAATAATTTACATGAAGCTTAATAAACAAAGTTTTCTTTGATATAATTTCTGAAGCAAAAAAACAAAACTCATTACATTAATGTTAAAAGACACAATAAATAATTCATGAATTCAACTAGAAGAGTAGAGTCTCAATCACACATTTGCAAAGATGAACAAACATATTTTGCATTAAACAGGATGTAAAAAATGGCAGTAAATATCAAAACCTTCTTCCAAAACTTCAATAAAATTTAACAAGTGCAAATAAAAATGATGTGGGGTTTACACTTACGAGTTAACAACTCAACACAAAAAAATAGACATTTAGAGATGAACATATGTTAAACATACTGGACAAGTATCCATATAATATGTGTAACTTTAAAATGTCCTGTGTTGTGGATAAGTGTTTATCAAATAAGAAACAAGATTCTTACTCCCTTTTGTAAATAAGAATTAATGTGGTGAAACCTAAAATTCATTTGGATCAATAAATAGAGTTCCATATATTGGAAATTCAATTTTTTAAAAGTTTGAATGAAATCTTGTAACATAGAAAGGTGGAACAGATGAATGAACATAAGGATAGACATAAGGATGGACAAATGAAAAACAGTTATTACATTTTACTATACCATATAAGCTCAAGATATACAAATCTGCTTCAGTAAATGGATATATCATATTACATGTTTCTCTTGCAATCCCACATACATAAAAATCTCAAAAGTTATAGTATAAACAAGAAATGAAGAGAAACAATAATATTTTTTACATTAATTGATAAATGTTACAGAAAATATGTAGTAATGAAAATGGTTGAGTTTCAAATTTGACCTCAAATAATAAATATTCAATTTTGTGACAATTGCAAGTAGAAATAGCTGTACTGTACAGATATCTGGGTTAAGTTCAAGTCCTTACTTAAAATCTTTCGAGAAGATTCAACAATTTTATAAGCCATATTTCACTCTACAAGCCGTGATCAATAAATAAATAATTTACAATAATAATAAATCCTTAGAACCTGACTTGTTTCTATGCATAAATAACAAATCACATATAAGGAAACTTAACAAAACAACACAACAATCACTACAATCCTCAATTTACATTTAAACTTTTCTAATCTTGAATCACAATTGGCCTTTTTAGAATCTAAAGGACTATGGGTAATCTCATTGTTTGTATACCAAAATGAAAATAACGTCGCATCGTTTCGGTGCACACTTTTTTGAAAATATTACCCAGAATGCATTAGATTCTGAAACAGCAAAAAATTGTTATTAAAAAAATACTTGCTTTATACCCAATTTGTTTTTTATTGCCCTATGCCCTCGTCCTCACAATTTTCATACAATAAATGAGTTGTTGTTGGACTACCTAAATCATGAAGATAATTAAATTAAATGAAAACAACATCTTATAGATTTCATGTGCAGTACTTTTCTGGTTTTGCCTTCCTTTATCAGGACTGCTCAAACCCCCTAACATGTAATTACTTAAGTGATCACAATACCTTGCCTTGTTTCCTGTTTATAATTAAAATTTCAACATTTAAGCGTAGATGTGTTTTTATAAAAAACATGCAATACCAAAGATGTAAATAACATTGTAATCTGAATTAATGAAAAGGTAAACAGTACTTCAAGTATATGGAAAATGATTAAAGGGACATGTGGGGTAAATGTCAATGAGACAGACACCAACAAACACATGTTAGACCAGAAAGACACTATGGTTCTTTGGCATAATATGATTTGAATATATTTCCAGATGATGTTGTTCCTTTTAAAGCAGGAAGGTTATTTTAACATATGTCATATACTGGAACAACTAATAAATCTATAAATACTATGACACAGGTGAATAATTTATTGTTCATCTGGTCCCCTGTTTGACCTTTGTTTAGATAGCCTGGTTAGTTTCTGTAACCAAGACTTACTATTAATAATAATAAGTCGATTGAAGTTGTGAGTATGCAGCAGAATTTTTTTTACAGAAAAGTTGACCAAAACAAGCATACATAAAGAAACATTTGATTAGCTGTAGATAAAGTGACTTAAACATGAACAAATTTTTCTCCTAACATCTAACACTATGCCAGGTTTGGTTTTCTTGGTAGCTTGATATATCTCTGGAAGAACCTTGATGTCTTATGTGATGACTCACAAAAGAATATTGTGTAACCAATGAAATGACAGATGACATCTTAGTCTAGTTTTCTATCCAATGAGACATCAGATGACTTGTTAAGCTGCTAGATATTGGTCCTTCACATGTAATAGCTGTGTGCCCTTGACTGAATGTGCCATAACCATGATAACACATTAACTAGATATACACTGATGAAACATTTACTCATCTGCAAAAGTAATATAACAAATTTAACAATCATTAAAACAGTTTTTATAAGAGTTAATCATATATTTGGCTTTCATTTATCACAAATCAGTCGAAGCTTAATTTGGAGTTGTTGGTTGAATTTTAATTTTAGTTCAAATATTGAAATTAAAGACAAGAATTTTTTAAAGAACCCATCCTGATCTCTAAATCTGTTTTTCTCACCTACAAAGGTAAAGTAAAGTAATTTATACAAACCCAAACATTTCTTTACAAGTGTTTAAACAATACAAATATCAATATTACAGTTGATTGATGATTGTTGATTGCTTAATGTCCAGTAACAAATAGTTCATACATGTTCAGGATGAGAACAAATTTACAGTAACTATAACTATTTTATGAAATTTTCCTTTGATTTTACTGACTGATAACTTCCTTTCTCAGCACAGTAGAGTGATATGAAAAATTATAGATAGAAACTAAGGGCACACTTGCCATTGTCAATGAAATTAACAAAGCCGTAAAATAGCGATAAACAGATTATCATTGGTCATCTCAGCATCTATTGCTTTTGTTACTTTTGCCATAGCTGCTCAAGCAAGAAAATCATTCTCGTTGAGATGACCAAGGTAACTTATAAATATGATAGGTAGGTCCTGTAATAGAAGCTGTTCCAGATGAAGGTTGGGAAAATTTAGACTGCCACTGGAAAATGAGGGTATATTGGATAGGGATAGAAATTTGACCTTGCAACATGCCATCAATGGATCCCCCAAAGAGTTGTTGGGTTGGTTCTTAATATGCATAAAGGATAGCACTTTCTTTACACAATATATCAGATTTAACTTCCCATTTGTAGCTGAATCCACTTTTATGCTTTTATCACTAAGGAAATAAACTGCATTGCAAAACATTAATATTTCAATTTCATTTTCATTTCCGATCAATAAAGAAGCTTTCACACCTGAATACACACAGTACAGGTAGCTGTAAGCAGAAGACCAACAGTTTTATTACCTAGTAATTATCATTCTTCCATTTCTTTTTCTTCATGTATGCGATCAAAACAATCTTTCATATATATATACTGCAAAAAACAAATAAAAAATTCTGTCAATGCATGCAATAGACATGTTAAAAATATAAATCAAAACACAAGATTTTTTAAAATTCAAAATTTAATGTTGTATGTGAGAAACTTTCAGATTGATTGGTTGTAAATTTTTTCTTTATGTTATAACCTTTGAATCTTGAAATAGAAAAGTTGTATCAATTAAAAAATCATTTCATTTTTAAACATTGATTTGAAATTAAGTTAATTGTTTTATTAATTGAATTTCTAAGCTTCTAAAGGAAGAGATATATTGCATTTAGCTGCATCTCCTCTGAAAGGATAAAGTTGAAAATATTTGTGATATGACGTATAAATGTAGTGTTATGTTCTTCTTAAATTTGTCTTTGAATCAATCTTTTTTTCCACAGAAAATGTCAATTATTGAGAAACTAACTCAATTTCCGAAACCATTATCCATCCAGGTCTTAAACACTTTTGCGCATGCTCAGTCAACATACTGCCAGTGAAATTTAAAAACTCTTTTTTTTAACACTTGCCCAATTCTACTGCAATTTCGTGGGCATCTTCTAGTAAAATTTTAAATAAACTACTATTATCTTACATAAGGAGTTAATATCTGAACAACTCGTGATTTCTTCCCTGGTCTTTCATACTCAAAACTAAACGTCATTCCTTCTTCTTCAACATCATAACCTTTTATATCATTCCACTGAAACTCAATGCATTGTGACTGAAACATAAATATCATATATATTATCATATAATTTAATACATTGTAACTGAAACATAAACATCATATACATTATTATAAAATTTAAAACATTGTAACCGAAACATAAATATCATATATATTATCATATAATTTAAAACATTGTAACTGAAACATAAATATCATATATATTATCATATAATTTCATGCATTGTAACTGGAACATAAATATCGTATACATTATCATATAATTTAATACATTGTAACTGAAACATAAATATCATATATATTATCATATAATTTAATACATTGTAACTGAAACATAAATATCATACATCTCAATACATTGTGACTGTTGAGTTATATTCAACCAGGCCAATAGATAAGGCAAATATCAGATCTTTAGGTTGTATCAACTTTTATCAAAAGTCAACAATTGTTTCATTATTTGACTTTTCAACCCATCTCCAATTGTCTGGAATTTGCTCAAGATATTTAGTTTCTCCTTGTTTTTGTAGCTAACTTTTATACTACAGATTTTTTTAAATTTTTGTTGAAATATATAGTACATTGTACTATGTTTTTAAGAGTTATGTTTATCTTTTTCCTGGTAACCTATAAGTCTACATCTCGTTTGTAAAATTGTTAATTTCATAAAAAAAGCTTTAGTTGTTGGTGTCATATTAATATTTATAAACAATAGGAAAGTATGAATGTATTTCCCCTCTAATTAAAGATATAATCCTTTTTAAAAATCTTAAATGTGATTATAAAACAATCATTTGAAGTCTGATCAGTATTCTACATGAAGGTAGTAATGCCCTTTACCGTCAGATGTCAAACAGTGAATTTCGGTTACTGTTAGCGTCAAATTGTTTGAAATTTTACAGTGATTAATCAAAATATCCTTATTGTGATTCGTCAGACATGTCAGATGTCTCAAATTATTATTGTTAGCTTCATTTTTGGGAAAATGTGATGCCACAAAATCAGTAAGTTTTTATTGTCTAAAAGAAAGTGTACACATTGTCAGGCACCAAAAATTACCTTTAATGTATTTTAAAGAATTTTTACCGTTATTCATGAAGGTATCCCCATTAATACCCTTAAATATAAACTTTCATTCCTCACCTCTAATGTACCATCAGCTTTACAGGCTTGTAATTTGAAACAACTGGTTCCTACTATAGCAATCACATGACCATCCTTCCTGGAGTCACATGCACAGTGGGGAAACATCACTTCACCATAACCGTCTAAATGCCGTGCAATTTTTAAATACTGAAAAATAAGACAGAAAAAAAAAATTAACAATATTTTACTATACATGAATTGTTGATTATTATTCTTAATATTTTTTTTTCTTTTCTTTTTTATTATATAAATTCGCCACTTAGTTATAAAAAACATATGCATCAATCTTTTTTTAGTTTGAATTTCATTTGAGTTTAATGTAAATGGTCATCAAATATCCTATTTACCATAGGAACTTTATCCTAAATAAATGGATTTAAAACATACCAGTGTAACAAATCCAAAATAAGCAGGACTGAAGGAGAAAATACTCATATTCTGATTGTTAATGAAATATGATTGCTTTTGTAACAGCAAATAATACTTCAATGGCCTAAGTTTTATAAACACTCTTTGTGAACACAACATTAAAAGCAATTGTTTATACATCATTGAACTGCAAAACTGAAGGACAGGGCTTCATATTCAACATTTGAAATGTATGTTACAGCAACTTTAGATCAATGATCAATTATCTATCATTAATACTTAATCTGAGTTTGATCTTAGCAGAGAACATAACATTGGATTTTGATGAATAGTATGACATATATATTTGATGCATTTGAGACCCAAAAAAATAGAAAAACCAATAAGTATGTAATTATCACAAGAGGAGTATTTTGTATGGGAGTATGACATTTGCGCCGATTTTAAAAAATTTCAGCTGATGGTCTGACTACTGTCAAACCACAGAACGATTATAACCATTATGGCAGATGATCAAAAGACAGAGGCTAAAGAACTACGGGTACGGTCAAGGAAAAAGTCTGGAGATGTATCTAGTAGGCATTCTTCCACCTCCCCGTGGTGAGCAGGGGACAACAGTTATTACATGTTATGATTGACAATTCATAACATTTGTACAACTGGATAACGGAAGAGGTCTATAATGATAAATGAAAAATAACATGACTTGGATAGTCAGTTGTCTCATTAGCACTCATACCTCATCTTCTTATATCTATTCACCTGTAATTTAACTGTAAAAATATCGGCGCAAATGAAGAAAATTTTCAGCGCAAATGAAAGAAGTAATCGGCGCAAATGAAATGCAGATTGGCACAAATGCAAAACACTGTTTGGTATTGCTGTTTTATTTGTAGACAGTAACAAACTAGAGGCTCTAAAAAGCCTGTGTCGCTCACCTTGGTATATGTGAATATTAAACAAAAGAAGCAGATAGATTCATGACAAAATTGTGTTTTGGTGATGGTGACGTGTTTGTACATCTTACTTTACTGAACATTCTTGCTGCTTACAATTATCTCTATCTATAGTGAACTTGGCCCAGTAGTTTCAGTGGAAAATGTTAGTAAAAATTTACAAATTTTATGAAAATTGTTAAAAATTGACTATAAAGGACAATAACTCCTTAGGGGGTCAATTGACCATTTCAGTGATGTTGACTTATTTGTAAATCTTACTTTGCTGAACATTATTTCTGTTTACAGGTTATCTCTATCTATAATAGTATTCAAGATAATAACCAAAAACAGCAAAATTTCCTTAAAATTACCAATTTAGTGGGAGCAACCCAACAACGGGTTGTCCGATTCATCTGAAAATTTAAGGGCAGATAGATCTTGACCTGATAAACAATTTTACTCCAGTCAGATTTGCTCTAAATGCTTTGGTTTTTGAGTTATAAGCCAAAAACTGCATTTTACCCCTATGTTCTATTTTTATCCCTGGCGGCCATTTTGGTTGGATGACCGGGTCACTGGACCCATTTTTTAAACTAGATACCCCAAAGATGATTGTGGCCAAGTTTGGATTAATTTGGCCCAGTAGTTTCAGAGGAGAAGATTTTTGATTACAAAAATTTACCAAAAATTGGTAAAAAATGACTATAAAGGGCAATACCTCCTTAAGGGGTCAACTGACCATTTTGGTCATGTTGACTTATTTGTAGATCTTACTTTGCTGAACATTCTGATGTTGATAGTTTATCTCTATCTATAATAATATTCAAAATAATAACCAAAAACTGCAAAATTTTCTTAAAATTACCAATTTAGTGGTAGCAACCCAACAACAGGTTGTCAGATTCATCTGAAAATTTCAGGGCAGATAGATCTTGACCTGATAAACAATTTTACCCCTATCAGATTTGCTCTTAATACTTTGGTTTCAGAGATATAAGCCAAAATCTACATTTTACCCCTATGTTCTATTTTTAGCCATGGTGGCCATCTTGGTTGGTTGGCCGTGTCACGGGACACATTTTTTAAACTAGATACCCTAATGATGATTGTGGCCAAGTTTGGTTAAATTTGACCCTGTAGTTTCAAAGGAGAAGATTTTTGTAAAAGATTACTAAGATTTACGAAAAATGGTTAAAAATTGACTATAAAGGGCAATAACTCCTAAAGGGGTCAACTGACCATTTCGGTCATGTTGACTTATTTGTAAATCTTACTTTGCTAAACATTATTGCTGTTTACAGTTCATCTCTATCTATAATAATATTCAAGATAATAACCAACAAGAGGCTATCACAACGACAGCAAACCGGATTTATTTACATTTATTTGTGTCCTGGCAATATCACAAGAACCATTACTGATGAATGGTGAAAGTGAAAATCATCAATATCAAATTTGACCTCCATTTTGTCATCAGTATCAACATTTTGAAATAATAATATTTGAAAAGCTTAGATTGAATGGTTCATGAGTAAATGCAACAACGTGAATGGAAACATCATTTTACGATCTTTCAAGAACCATAACTCCTGAACAGTAAAAGTCAAAATCGTCATTATAGAACTTGACCTCTATTTTGTCATCAGTAACAACATATTAAAATTTCAAAAGCTTTGGTTGAATGGTTCATGAGAAAATGCACGGACACGACGGGAAACACCATTTTTCAATCTTTCAAGAACCATAACTCCTGAACTGTAAAAGTCAAAATCGTCATTATTGAACTTGACCTCCATTTTGTCATCAGTAACAGCATATTATAATTTCGTAAGCTTTGGTAGAACAGTTCATGCATAAATGCACAGACACGACTGGAAACTCCATTTTTCAATCTTTCAAGAACCATAACTCCTGAACGGTAAAAGTCAAAATCGTCATTATTGAACTTGACCTCCATTCTGTCATCAGTAACAACATATTAAAATTTGGGAAGCTTTGGTAGAACAGTTCATGAGTAAATGCACGGACACGACTGAAAACTCCATTTTTCAATCTTTCAAGAACCATAACTCCTGAACGGTAAAAGTCAAAATCGCCATTATTGAACTTGACCTTCATTTAGTTGTCAGTAACAACATATTAAAATTTTAAAAGCTTTGGTTGAACGGTTCATGAGTTAATGCACGGACAACATTTGATTGCCGCCTTTCAAGAACCATAACTCCTGAACGGTAAAAGTCAAAATCGCCATTATTGAACTTGACCTTCGTATAGTTGTCAGTAATAACATATTAAAATTTTAAAAGCTTTGGTTGAACGGTTCATGAGTTAATGCACGGACAACATTTGATTGCCGCCCGCCCGCCCGACCGCCCATCCCCCGCCCACCGTACATCCCCAAATCAATAACCGACATTTTTGTCACAAAAATCTGATTAAAAACAGCAAAATTTCCTTAAAATTACCAATTCAGGGTCAGCAACCCAACAACAGATTGTGCGATTCATCTGAAAATTTCAAGGCAGGTAGATCCTGACCTGATAAACAATTTTATCCCTGTAAAATTTGCTCTTAATGCTTTGGTTTGTAAGTTATAAGCCAAAAACTGCATTTTACCCCTTTGTTCTATTTTTAGCCATGGTGGCCATCTTGGTTGGTTGGCCGGGTCACCGGACACATTTTTTAAACTAGATACCCCAATGATGATTGTGGCCAAGTTTGGTTTAATTTGGCCCAGTAGTTTCAGAGGAGAATATTTTTGTAAAAGTTAACGACTAAAAATGTCTAATTGGTCAAAATCTGGTCAAGTCTTGCTTTAGATGCGTTCATTCATAGTCAATAACCAAAATAATAATCTATGTGTAAGCAAAAGAGAATTTATTTTTAAGTATCATTGATATATTTTTTTCCTTTCAGCACTAACTGCAGTTTTTTCTGTTTTGTAGTTCCTAAAAAATGCCTATTCAGCATATTTTCATATCATTAATAACAATACTGGTATTTAGCAAATGAACTTTCATACAACTTTTATTTATATTATTTAATATTAAAAATATCAAAACAACTTTTAATTTTATTTTGTTAAATGACTTACAGAAAGCACTTTTGCTTAGAATATAAGTGTAACTTTAAATCTGTTTACTTATCTATTTAATATCAATAATGATTACATACCTCTACTTTTTTATTAGATTCTTGTAATGATTTGAGCTCATATAATTTATCATCTGCTTTGATCTGACCAGTATTTACTTTGTCCAGTGCCTATAAAAACAAAATTTTCATCAAAGTTATAGGTCAAACAAGGTTAACAAGTAAAAAAGTTGGCACATCTTCCTGTGCTACCCAAAATGCACATGATTTGATGTTCACTTACATACCAAATGATATTGAAGCACAATAACATAAATGGGTAATGTGTCCATGGGACACAGAAGATGCCCCTGCTTGCATATCATATACATGTATAAATGAACACATTTGTACTTGATCTGAGTTTTGAGGTATTAAGCATTGTGTATAAGGTTTATAACCATTAGTTGAGGCAAACTAAAGTTATAGAACAGAAACGAAAAATTCAGCAACTTTTCTATTTGTAAATGGGCATAAACCTAGAGCAGTAAAAATGACGATACCAAAATTCAAACTTGATCTGTGTTTTGTGGTAATGAGCATTGTGTATAAGTTTCATACGATTAAGTATAGACAAACTAAAGTTAAGAGAACAGAAATGAAAAATTCAGCAATTTTTTCAATTTGTAAAGGGGCATATCTCTAGAATGGTGAAAGTGACGTCATCAAAATTCAACCTTGACCTCAGTTTTGTGGTAATAAACATTGTGTATAAGTTTCATAACATTTAGTTGAGGTAAACTAAAGTTAGAGAAAGGAAACCAATTTTGGGACATATGGATGGATGTACAGAAATACAGATGGACACAGTTAAAACTTAATGTCCCCTCCACATGTACAACTGCGAGGGCATAAGAAAAATTATGGTCCAAGCAAGCAAAATTTTCTAAAATAAAATTCACAAGACATCAGCTTAAATTTTAAATGATATAGATTGTTTTTACATGAAATATTGAATATTTCACTGATTTCGGCTGAAATAAACAAAAACAATTGATCTTTTCACTTTATATGCACTGCTTTAGTGTATAAATAGTTGATTGACATATCATAAAATAAAGAAATAATGTAAACATCCACACTGCGTTCCTTACCTCCCAATATAAAAAGTTGATTGCCAGATCATCAGAATTAAGAAAGGACTCTTGTGTTAATGTGAAAACCCATTTTCGTAACGTTATACATGTTGCTGTGGCAGTGCTATAGTTCTGGATATAAATATTATGAGGAAATTCTGTTGGTTGCAATTTTCTGTCTGTAAAAGAAAATTCATGTTATATTTAAAAATTTGATAGTCCTAATGTGTATTATACTATGCTCCAAATCTACAATGTACCTCTCATTCTGAAACTATCAAATATTATGCTCAACTAACCTTTGCAATATGTTGTGATCGTTCTAACTTTGCAGTCAGAATGCTACAATCTATTAGCAAAATAAAGGCAGAAGATATGATAAATTTCTTGCATTTTATTTCTTTATTGCATGTTAGAATTTACCTTTAGTTCACATTTAGTTTGAATCCAGAATAAAATCTTGAAATGACCACATTCCTATCTGTAGCAAAGACAGACAAATATATTATATTACATGATTTTCGTATTATCAGAATTTTTTTAACAATAATCTTTTTTCAAATAAAAGAAATTTACATGTAAGTCCGCAATTTTTAATCTTTGTATGAATTATTGTTAATTTTTTTGTTGTTTGTTTGGTGTGTCTTTGATAATCATCTCCCATCATTCATAACTCCAAGACAAATGTGTTATAAATTGTTTTTAGTCTTTGCAGCTATATCTGATTCAATTACAACTGAAATCCAGCATATGTTTTAACTGATTAGTTCTTGTCATTTTCAAATCTCTGATGCTATTAGAAGCAATTTATTTCACCACTTCTAAAAATAACATTGAAGACCTACAAACATTATATAACACTTTAATATAAATTACATAATGTTTTTCTGAAGCTTCACAGGATTATAACTGATCACTCAATTGCCTTGTTCAATCAGTCTCAAATTTGCACTAACCATTGATTTCTAATGTCTAAACTGCAGACAAAATTTGTTACTATCAGGGTTTCTAAATCATACAAAATTCAAGCAAGTCCAGAATGCTGATTTGTAAACTATTAGGATATATTCATCATATGAAGAAAAGAAGATGTTTATTTGTTAATTAAACTTTAACAAGACAATATTTAGAAACCTCTCAATTACATCAGACAAAAAAAAGACGTCTAAATATCATTTTTACAGACAAGCCAGTCCTGATGAAAAAGCTTCAAGTTCTAGGATGTAGGATGACATTCATTTGTTATAACTTAAAGATATGGGTCTATTTATAGCCTGATATAGTGTATGGACCCCATGTTGAACACTGTATATTGACCTCTACTCTAGATGTGTTTTTTTTTTTTTATTGTTGTTGGATTGCTGTCTCATAGATGTATTTTCACATCACCTTTCATACAAATGCCACAATAATAATCTCTGTGTTTGTGTAATGAAGTGAGACAGAATGAATTATTTCTGTTTCAATGCAGCCTTGAAGGGGCACTAGCTACAAGATATATAAAAAATCTAAAGTTTGATTTTTTTTTGTTCAATCAATAATGAAAGTGAAATAGTGAAATAACAATTCATTTTTTGCAGCCAAAAAGGGTCAATTTTGTCAAATTACGCTAAGAAACATTGATAATTAGTTATTCACTTGCAAGTGAATGAGTCGACCTCTTCAAATCCGTATTCATGTGAACTTCAATTTGACCCCTAGCTAGAAATTGACAATGCATGCATTGTATGTGTACTGATTATTTAAAGAAAAAAAATGTCAACAATGAAAGTGAAACTACGGTAAATCATTTGATTACTAATTCGATGCACATAAAATCATTCTTATACGGTTAAAAGCAATGAGAAACATCTATTTTTAATCTATAAAATAAAATCAAACAGACCTATGAAAATCCAATTGCACGTGTTGGTTTAATCTATTCATATCTTTATTTATGTTTACATCGTTTATATGGTCATCTGAGGCCAAATCGATAGTTAATTAGATGGCGTCTGGACTAAAATACACACCAAACAAACCTATATATTATCTACCCCATGCTCTGTAAACTGTTTATTTTAGACTTTTGATAAATTGGATAAATGTTTTACATTGTTATAAATCAAATATGAGAATTTAAGTCAAATCAGTGACCATGAATTTGACAGCTAGTGCCCCTTTAAGTTTATCTACATAAATGATCATACTAAAAATGTTGCACCTTACATATTGAAGAAAACGTAACATTTATTCCAAGACAAAATTTCATTATCATGTAAACTTACCAAAATTATATTCTACAGTTTCAAATAAATAAAAACAACAAGCAGCCTTATCTGACATATTCAACTTCACAACCACAGCCTGAAAATACAAATATAGAAAATAATTCACTGCTTTAGAATCTAATGCATCATGGCCAATATTTAATTTTCAAAAGTGTACACCAAAAAGTCATAATTGGTTACAGATGTCATAAGCAATGTAAATTCAATGTGACTTCATTTTCATTTTGGGGTACAAACTATGAAATTACCCATGATTCTTTAGATTCTGACACGGCCAATTCACCACAGAGATATCACTTTTTGTAGTTTGGTTGTGTAGTTAGATTCTAGATATTTACATTGTAGTTTAACAGAGCTATCATATATATATATATAAAAGATTTGTTTTCTAGGGTATCAGTTCTTATGGACTTATGGTGACCTGTAATTGTTTACATCTTTGTCCTCTGGTTTTTAATGAGTAACTGTCTCCTTATTTTAATATTCATGGCCAACTTATTAGGATTAAACACTGCATGATAAACAAGTTCTTTCCTATGTTACAAATAAAACATTTTACTAAAATGCCTGAAGATACCATTCATGTATAGAAATCAAATTTCATTTTTTTTTTATATTATCTTAAAACAGTTTACTGGAAAAAGAGAGGAGATAAAAAGTGGGAAACCTAAAACTAAAACACCATGGCCAAAGGAAAAAAGATAAGCAGACAATCAATAGACAGTCAAAGAAAACACAGGAGACTTGATTTAGCAATAAGAACTCCAACAGAAATTAATGGTAAACTCAGATGATATAGAAGGGGCAATCATTAGAGTTTTCAGAGGACACACAAAATTTACAATGTGTAAAAACATACCATAGTAGTAGATTTAAGGGTAGCAATTTATATTGACAATCACTTATATTTCAGTAAAATTTTCAGCTTTATGTTTAGGGTTTAAAAAAAACTTTTCCCTAACACATGAACAATTTGTTAAACAAAACATTGTGCTTTTTTTAAAAAAAAGAATGATTCTCATAAAAATAGATCAGTTTATCTAAAAATAAACAAAAAGAATAATCATTTTGATCCATCCTGTCTTGATTGTATCTATATATACATGATAAAGTCAAATAAGTTTATTTCTATATAAAAAAATATAAAAAATAAAGTACTTGAATACTCTTCCTGGAAAACAATATAACAACATAACTACAAATAAACTCTTCCTGATAAAGGTAGTTTACCGCACAAATTGCCATCTGTATTACTATTTTTTCTACATTTATTTACTAAATATCTGCTTAATTTTTACAGGGATAGTGTTTTTCTACATAAGAAAATGCCTGTACCAAGTAAGGGATATGACAGTTATTATCCATTCGTTTGATGCATTTGTCTTTGAGCTTAGGTTAGGGGATGGGAGGGGTAACCCGCTTACATTTTTAACCCGCCACATTCTGTATGTATGTGCCTGTCTCAAAGTCAGAAGCCTACAATTCACTGAGTGGTTGTAGTTTGTTGATGTGTTTCAAATATTTTGTTTTTGTTTTTTGTATATTTTTTAGACTGTTAATTTTCTCATTTGAATTGTTTTGCATTTGTGATTTAGGGACCTTTCATAGCTGACTATGTTGGCCTTGTTCATCGTTAAAGGCCGTATGGTGATTTATAGCTGTTAATTTCTGTGTCATTTGGTCTCTTGTGGTGAGTTGTCTCATTGGCAATCATACCACATCTTCTTTTTTATATGTCAAACCACTGAAAAAACAAAGGACAGTCAAATGGAGACCAGTCAAGTGAATGACACACTCAAAAACAATCAAATGGAGACCAGTCAAGTGAATGACACACTCAAAAACAATCAAATGGAGACCAGTCAAGTGAATGACACACTCAAAAACAATCAAATGGAGACCAGTCAAGTGGATGACACACTTAAAAACAATCAAATGGAGACCAATCAAGTGAATGACACACTCAAAAACAATCAAATGGAGAGCAGTCAAGTGAATGACACACTCAAAAACAATCAAATGGAGACCAGTCAAGTGAATGACACTCAAAAACAATCAAATGGAGACCAGTCAAGTGAATGACACACTCAAAAACAATCAAATGGAGACCAGTCAAGTGAATGACACACTCAAAAACAATCAAATGGAGACCAGTCAAGTGAATGACACACTCAAAAACCATCAAATGGAAACAAGTAAAATGAAACACAATTAACTTTGGTCCTAAGAAGAAAAGTCCATGTTCTGTGAACCATGAAATCTAGGTCAAAATCCTAATTTGGCATACATATTAAACAGTTCACTTCATAAAGAACATGTGTACTTAGTTTCAAGTTGATGTGAAAACAATCTACCTTAAACAAAAAATTTAATCAACCTTAAAAAATAACTTAAATCAGAAAAGGAATTGACGGACACATGAACTGGAAAACATACTAGTATATATTGCACATCCGGTACGTCTAAACACTGCTAAGGACTCCTTAGTGCACTAAGGACTATGCAATGCCACTAAGGACTAGAAGGACTACTGTTATACGTGTTATTTTTACATATTATGTTAGAGATTGATATTTAATGCATAAATTTCAAATTTTATAGAAAAATAATCATAAATGAAAAAGATATTCAACATTTTCTAGGCACGTGCCTATTTTTCTTTGATATACCGAAAATCAATGAACCGATTGACACGTGCCAAAAAATATAACAACTGATTAAACAATCATATTCTTTAATTTAAGTAATAAACAATTATATCGAAAAGATTAATACTTGATTATCATAATAAAATGTGTTGTTTTTATTTAAAATTATTAAAAGGACAAATAATTTTGCTTTTGTTTCATTTATTTCCCGACAAAGTTATTTGCCATAGGTTTTATCCTTGATGTGCGCCAAGTAATAAGAAAGAGTGTGGTCGGCTTGGTAAAATGTTTATGTAAGAGACATGAAGACAAAATGGATATATATATTTATAACTTTTTTGTTTTTATTTTAGTTCCGACAAAGATGCGTGTATATACACAAATGGTTTCACTAAAACATGAGTAAATTCCGAAAAAAAACTATAAATAATGATTTTTATTTTTCCACTTTCTAATACTGCTTTATACGTTCTAGTACGATGAACGATTGAATTGAAAAAAAAAATCATATGGCGTCCTCGGGGTTTATCAAAATCACCAGTTTTCAACCAGTTTGATATCAGTTTACAAAGGCTTCATACGGTACTTATTTATTTGAAATTGTTTGACATTTTTTTTTAGTTTTCAACCAGTTTGATATTAGTTTACAAAGGCTTCATACGGTACTTATTTATTTGAAATTATTTGACATTTTTTTTGAAGAAGTTGAAAATAATCATTTAACGAATTTTAGTCAGATTAGGTTTTATTTCAAATATATAAATATGAAAGCAATAAATGTTTTTTCAAAATGTTCCACCAGAGACATATATACACAGAGATTGGCAACTCCGTGAAATCCCGGGGCACCCAGGGCAAAAGGGGGGGGGGGTGCAAAACATATGTCCCGATACAAATGCATTGATCGGCAAAAATAAAGGGGGGGGGGGGTGCGCACCCCCGGAACCCCCCCCCCCCCCCCTGGATCCGCCACTGGAACATATTATAATTTCTTTTCTAAAAAAAAACTACTTGAAATCGTTATATTCATTTAGAGTTAAAGATATAATGTTGACAGAAAAAGAGAATGCTTTGTACAAATGCCTTGAAAATATGCCTTAACCACATGATTTGAAAATTAAAAAAAAAGAAAAAGACCAACAGAAATATTTTCAAATAATATTTCTTTAATTCAGTTTTCTTTAAGAAGATCTTGTTTGTTAGAAGGGAATCCAAAGTGTATTCTTTTTTATTACAAAATTATTTGTTTAACATATTGTAAGAAATAATTTATGAAATAACGACTATGTGGTATGTGCATTATTCACTGTTGAAGGCCGTAGGGTAACTTATAGTTATTAATTTCTGTGTCATTTTGGTTCCAACGACAAAGAACGCTACGAAGTATTAAATCCAATTTTCGGTGCTACTGGACTTATCACAGCCCAAGATCATGATGAGTTCAACGAAAAAAAGCAGCAAACATATCTGTCTCTTACCCAAATTTCGACACGTACTTTCAAAAACTTAAAGAGCGATTGTACGAATATGTATTAAAACCACGTAATCAGCTTCAGCATTGTGATTTATGGACAAATAACAATTGTGAATCAATAAATCATGTGTTCAAAACGGCGATTAACTGGAAACCAAAAAGCACACCAGAACTTGTTAAAATTCTCCACGAACTAGTCAAGCCGGAGTTTGCCGACTTAAGACGAGCACTGTACAGCCAAGGCAATTACCTGCTGTTTGGATACTATAAGCGCCACCAATTATTGTATCAATGCTGGCTTACAAAATCAGCTGACCAAAAAGATCGTCTTTTTCATAAACTTATGAAAGACAGTGACAAGTCAAGATTGACTGCAGAAAAAGAAAAAACTGTGACAAGTACTCTGTATGACTTTACTATGCCATTACCCCAAAGACTTGCCAAGAAACTATGCCAGACAAAAAGACCTAGGGTTGCCCGAACACAGCCGCGATTTTGAACATTTAACATATATATAAATGTGAATTAAAATATTTAAAAGAAATATATATATTCTGTCATTTATTAATATGAACATAAAATTAAACAACCTTCATTAGATATAATATGTTGCTCTGGAGACAAATTTATTATTTACAAAAAATAATTACAAAATACACTTGAGAAAAAATACTTCTTCATTCTGAAAAAAACCTCACATTAATAGTATTTCAACAACAATTCATTTATTAGTATCCAACTTTACCAATCTTGTCCATTAAACACAACAAATAGCATGATTCCCGTGTAATCAGTTATGTAATTTGACACGTGTCAAACGGTTCATTGATTTTCGGCACATCAAAGAAATACAGGCACGTGTCTAAATAATGTTGAATATCTTATTTATCTATGATTATTTTTCAACAAAAATTGAAATTTATGCATTAAATATCATTCTCTACCATAATATGAAAAGAAATTACATGTAACAGCACCCCATCTAGTCCTTAGTGGCATGTTATAAGTCCTTAGTGCACTAAGGACTCCTTAGCAGTGTTTAGACGCACATCTACTGTCAAAGGGGGGCATAAAAATGCATGAAAGGTTTCAAACTGTTTTGTTAAAATTACCTCATATACTTGATCAGCTGTATCATTCCGTCGTATCGTCACTGTCGAAACTTTTCTGTCTGGCAACAGTACTTTTAATTCTACACCAGAATTTGAACTATCCTGTAAAATTGTAAAGATTTTTTTATCTAAATTCATTCATTTGTAAAAAACATGTCTAAAAATTTCCTGTTAAAATAATAGGAATGCTGCGGTGAGCAGCATGATATGGTTGCATATGTTTAATCTGCACCAATAGCAACTACATTTGTACCTGTAGTCTGATGCACCAGTCTAGTAACTTTCATTCAGGCTAGTAAGTATTTCCAAAACTATGTCTAGTAACATAAGAAAAGTGTAGGAATATGGGTCTTCTATTTAGTAGTTGGAAAAGATTTTGGTGCAGACTGTCAGTTTTATCTGACAAGGTCATTGTCATAGTTACAAGTTTCCTTTTAAGAATTGTAAATATATAGTTAAGAATTATATATATGTAGTTCAAAATTAAATTCAAAAAGATATATATGGTTAAAAAGAACATTAATTCGTATTCTGCATATAACAGATCCACAAAGCAATATAAATAGATGAATACTGAATTTATAAAGGCTAAATCATAAAATTCTCTAAAGCACTATACCAAATAGGCAACAGAGAGTATAGAGTGTCCCATATACAGGAGCTGAAGTTTCAAAGAATCAACAGTAGTTATAAAATATTAAAAAATAAATGTGGAATGCATCCATGGAACACAGATGATGTACACCCTTGTCTATCAAATAAAATTTTAAAGGGACATAACTGAAAAACCATAATAGTGACACCATTCAAATTTGTACTTGATCTGGAGTTAAGTGATAATAATAATTGTGTATGAGTTTCATAACATTTGATAGAGGTAAACTTAAATAAGAAAACGGAAATGAAAAAAATCCTTTGTAAAGGGGCATAACTCTAAAACAACTTAAATGAATTCCACAAAAATCAGACTTGATCTGTATTTTTTTGTGATAATAAGCATTGTGTATAAGTTTCATAGCACTTGGTTCAGGCAATTTCAAGTTAGAGAATGGTAAACAACTTTGAGCATACGGAAGGACAGACATACATACAGACGGACATGGGTAAAACATAATGCCCCCTCAGCAGCGGCTGGGGCATAATAAATATAACAACTTCATTCAGAACATAATCCACGTCTATAAAAGGTCACGAGAAGGTTGGTTTAATTTGCATAGCAGGCTTATAGGGTAATGTAATTAGGTATTGGTTAGGTTTTTGAAAATAACATAAGGTTGGTGATATTTTGTACCTAGATATAATGTGAAGGCATGTAGACAGTGGAGGATTTGAGAGGGTGATTGTCCTAAACATGCAAAATGATAGTATTCAGAAATAATGTGTGTAGCTTATCACTTGTCTGGTTTTACTCTTTTTTTATGAGCATGCTTGGAAAATAAATACCAGGTATCTAAATCTCAAGGACTTATAACTTGATTATAAGAAAATCCTAAAGTAGTACAAGTGCCAAATCTATAAAATATGTGACTGATTCTACAGTGTGTTAACTAAGTAACACATAAAACAAAAAATGTGACAAGTTCATGCTGCTACCATGTAACGACTGATTGTACAATGTGTTAACTAAGTTACACATAAAATACATAAAATGTTAACACAGAGATATGTCTAGCCTATTTGTTTATTTGAAAATGCAAACAATGAATTTAAAATAGCAATACTTTATTATGGAAGTTATGCCTATATTCGAAAGTCAATGAACCATGACTGAAGGTAATGGGCTAAACAATCTCCATGGAAATGAGGTGTGCCAATACTAATACAACTGTATACCAAATATCATTAACTTATCATAAGTCGTTCCCTTTAAACAAACCTAAACACAAACATTAATTGTAAACTATGTAAAAATTTCAAAGTCAATGAACTATAAGGAGGGTGTGGGGTTATATAATATAATGGAAATGTTCATCTTAAACTGACCTAATCACACACTAATTGTAAACTACATGTAAACTAAGCAAAAGTTTGACTGAGGGGTAGGATCAAATAAACTCCATGGAAATGAGATATGCCAATGCTTATTCAACTGCATACCAAGTATCACTGACCTACCACTAAAGGTTCCCCATAAACTGACCTAATCACAAACTATTGCATGTAAACTAAGCAAAAGTTTCAAAGTCAAAAGACCATGACAGAGGGGTTTGGACCAAATAATTTCCATGTGAATGAGATATGCCAATGTTTATACAACTTCATACCAAATATCATTGACCCATCATTAGTGGTTCTGCATAAACTAGACCTAATCACAAACTAATACATGTAAACTAAGCAAAGTTTCAAAGTCAATTGATCAGGACTAAGGGTGCGGGGCCAAATAATCTCCATGGTAATGAGATGTGCTAATTCTAATACAACTGCATATCAAAGGTTCACAATAACCTAGACCTTATCAAAAACTAAAACATTGTTGCTGCCACTGCCAGCGGAAACAGCATACATATGTCTCCCTTTTTGACTCCATCAAGGCGAGACAAAAATGAGAATTTACCATGATGGTACCATGTAAAATGAAAACTATTTTTAAAGTTATTGCACATTTTTCCCTTTTTTTTTTGCATTTAGCTAATTAAGTGCTCAAATATCTAAAAATACTATGTTTATAATTTGTAGAGACAACTTTGACAAGGAGAAAACTGCAGATTTTATTTGTAGGAATGAAGCAGTTTATACTATAAAGGAGCCAGGGTTGTATATATATACATACTTCTTCTTGGTCTACAGAAAGATTCTAAAAACAATATGTATATACATCAATGTTCAAGGATTTCCAGGAAATATTAATATTTATCTCCTACATTGTGAAAGGACAGTAATAAATCTTCTCTTTAACATTTCGCTGTAATGTCTAAGGCATTGCTGGTTTTCTTATACAAACATTAATACCGGCGTCACACATCAGTGTATAGTCCCGACATACGCCGGGCGTGTTAAAAAATTATGTACGCTGCCAATACGCTAGTAATTTTGGATGCATTCCACCTGTCAATCATATCTGTAACGTGTGCACAACGAGCTTTAAGAGTGTATTGGGCGTACAAGAAGAGTACCTAAGCGTTATTCGGGTGTTCAAGAAACGTATGGTTGCATATGCCTGGCGTTTGTCTAACGTAGATGGAATGCACGCTACAAAGGAAAAAACTTTCTTGAACGTATTTGAGACGCGTCTCGGTCGTATCTTGGACGTTCTATTATGGGGTGTTTGTTACAAAAACACCTGCATACGTTTTAGTTAAAGTAGGACGATCTCGAGCGTATATAACTTGCCCAAAACATATCTCAAACTTATCTGTAGCGTGTTAAACGTGCTTGTAGTGTATGTATAACGTGCGTGTAGTTGGGCGAAAATTTTTATGCATTGAGTTGTAGCGTTCACCAAGCGTATATCTTTGTACTTCGACATACTTCAAACTTATGAACCGGTGTTTAACGATTGCTAAGCGTTCCTCTGGCGTTCAACTAACGTATACTGACTTTGTCAATTTTCTCTGTATGTTTGGTGCACGCCGGTGTTTGCACCAAGGTGTGACGCCAGCATTAGCAATGTTAATAATTTGTACATGTATCAAACATTCTTAGGGCACTTTTCATTAATTTTCTTTCATATTCTCATATCCTTTGACTAATAAATTTTGATTTCCCCTTTGGTGTCTTTATTATTTTTTTTTTCTCAAATACCAGAAAAGCAATTTTTATCTAAATATAGATATAGACAGAGTGTAAATGTAGTAAATATATCTTAACCTTAGTTCTCAATAGTAGACCAGGGTAAGTTTCCTGCATTTTTGTAATAATAATTAGTGATATTTCAACCTAAAACCATATTTTGAAAATTCAAAAAACAAAAAATTATTTAGTATGGCTGAAAATTAAATATGCTTTCCCAATCATGTGCAGAATATTACCTTCAAATCTTATATCTTTGCTAAAAAATGCCTTTAATTGTCTTTTTTTTTAAATTATTTAAAACTACTACATTTGTACTAGGATGAACCTTTCCAAGGTTAAAAGGTACTATGTAATGTACAAAACCTTTTTTCATAAATTTTAATATTGTCCAATAGTACAATGTACCAAAACAACTTACAGAGTCAACTTCTGGAGATGCTAAAAATTCCTGCATAATATCACTTTCTCCTAGCACTCTTACAGCACATACTGAAAAAAAAATCAACAAATTATTGTTAAAATTCCAATATAACATATTTTTTTTCTAAACACTAATAAAGCATCAACTACAACAGAAATATCAACTAATCATTGCTAATTCCATATATATATATATATATTACCGGAACATATTTTTTACATCTTCATAGTTAAAACTGAAAGAATTTAAGAGAAATGTATTGCTGTTAATCCAAATTTCTTCATTTTTTTCACTCTTCATTGGACTACTTTTTAGTCAGCTGGTCCGAGACCACAATTATTTCGTAGTGCATTTCTTTTAGAACATAAATGAAAATAAAAAAAATCCCACTTGCGCTTTCTCAAAGAAACTTTTACAGTGTGTTGTACTACTCTTGGGACAAATTATATCAAAATTATAGAAAACGTCATCGCCTCTAACTCAAAATATGGATAATTTTATGTTTAGGGCGTCTTGAAATCTTTTGACAGCTTCCAAAGTGCTAATTTTAAACCTTTTTCAGCTGGACCAAATCACTTTTTTCCATTAAAATTCTGGACCCAAATTTTTTACAGTGTAATTTCACCCCCTACTTGCAATTTGAGGCATTAAACATGGAGAAATAAATTTGGAAGGGGTATAAAAATTAATGGCAAGTAACCCACTGTCAACACTAGGGACTATATTTGTGAACAACGAAAATCAAGGGACGACAATGGTGGTCTCGGACCAGCTGGACAAACTGAAATAACAGATAACTTTAACACAATATAAGTATTAAAAGCTGTTGCGAATACATCAATGAAACAGCATACTAGCAACACTAAAAGACATCTAAAGCACACAAAATCTCAAACCTGAACTAACAAGTAATATTGCTGATTCCAACCTTTAACCAACTTTATGAAAAAGAAGATGTGGTATGATTGCTAATGAGACAACTCTTCACATGAGAACAAATGACACAGAAAGTAACACTTATAGGTCACTGTACAGCCTTCAATAATGAGCAAAGCCCATACTGCATAGTCAGCTATAAAAGATCCCGAAATGACAAATGTAAAACAATTAAAATGAGAAAACCTGGGCCTAATTAATGTACAACAAAAATGAACGAAAAAATAAATATAACTATTATGAATTTAACTTGCGTTTTCATGGATATAAGATTCCCGGTTTTGCCCATCACTGCATACAAAGGCTAGTATTCATTGAACATTTGAATACTTGGTTCATCTGTTTTCACAAAAAAATTGGAATCCAACGCAAAATAAGGAATCCACAGTATGTATTTCAGATATGAGAATGTTAATTCTTATTATTGCAAGAATTTCTGCATATACAGTATAAAATATCCTTACTATAATAACTATGATAAAAAAAAATCAAGAATAAAACGATTTCTTTTTCTCACAAAACATGCACTCATTAGTCTAACTAAGTAGTGAGCTAATAATAAATAATAACTTATATCAAATCACAATTTCTTAAAAAGGCAGTCAAGGTATTTCAGCAAAATGTTACTCCATTAGTGAAAATGTCTGATGCCAAAAGCTGAGGTTGAAAATATGAATTGGTCAAGTGAAAGTGACACACTATAAATATGGTCAGAATCTTTCTTCTATTCATTTAATCATACTTTAAATGCAACGTACCAATGAGTGGATTCGTTTTTTTTTTTTTTAGAAATAACCTATTTGTACCAAAAAAAGATTGGGTGTTTAATCAAAAACAGTGAGTGAAATCAAATACCTTTCAAAGTATGTTACACTAAAGGAATGAAAACAATAAAATATTACAGAGCATTTAACATTTGAAAAACATAGCTGAAATGATTAGAAAAGAAGCATTAAACTTATTTCTACAAGGAATAGAAGTTATTTTATATGTCTTACAGTCTATCACATTATGCCTTTGTCACAATCGTTACATCCTTAAGGAATTGTCAACAGATGTGTTCCGTGATAAATTAATATCATCAATGTCATAACACTGGGGTCAAGTGACTTATGCTCTGTATAGCAGAGTAATAGAGATTAGTAATGGGAAGATAAGTGGGGCTCTATTAGAGTACATCTTAAGTGTCAAGGACACATTTAAAATTTCCTCGCGTCACTAGGTCACTTTAAAAGCATATTTGAAAGCAACATCAATCCACATAACAAATTATAAAAAAAATAAATGGGAAATGTGTCCATGGGATACAGATGTTGCCCCTACTTGCAAATCATATAAAGTTATAAAAGGATATAACTGATGAACGGTAATAGTTGACACATCAAAAATGTGTAGTTGATGTGTGTTTAGTAGTTATAAGCATTGTGTAAAAATTTCATAACATTTGGTAGAGGAAAACAAAAGTTAGAGAACCTAAAATAAAAATTCAGCAATTTTTTCATTTATAAAGGGGTATCAATTTAGAATGGTTAAAGTGACACTACCGAAATTCTAACTTGATCTGCATTTTGTGCCCATAAGCATTGTGTATAAGTTTAATAACATTTGGTTGATGCAAACTAAAGTTAGAGAATGGAAACCAACTTTGGGAGGTATATACTAATGTACAGACGGAAAAGGGTAAAACTAAAAGCCCCCTTCCTACAGCAGGGGCATATACTAATGTACAGACGGACAAGGGTAAAACTTAAAGCCCCCTTCCTACAGCAGGGGCATATTTAAAATTTGCAAGTCCTTAAAAATGAAAGGCCAGGTTGCAAGGTTGTAGGTCGTTAATGTAACAGGTTGTATCATGAGACTGTTCCTTCCATGCAGGTCATGGGGTCCAATCATAGTCATATTGGAGTCCTTCCATGTGACTGTTCCTTTTCTGTGAACATTCAGTACCTTTTCTATCATGTGACCCCTACTAACATGTTAACATTCAGTACACATCCTATCATGTGATTCATGTTTCCTGTTTAACATTCAGTACACACTCTATCGTGCGACTCCTGCTCGACTTTAACATGCAGAACACATCCTATCATGTGACTCATGCTTCCTTGTTCACAGTACCGGTACACATCCTATAATGTGACTCCTACTTCCTTGTTAATATTCAGTACAATTTCTATAATGTGACTCCTGCCTCACTGTTAACATTCAGTACACATCCTATAATGGGACTCCTGCCTCAATGTTAACATTCAGCACACATTCTATCATGTGATTCCTGCCTCACTGTTAACATTTAGTACACATCCTACTATGGGGCTACTGCCCCATTGTTAACATTTAGAACACATTCTATCATGTGACTCCTGCTATCTAGTTAATATTCAGTAAATTCATATCATGTCACTCCTGCTTCCATGTTAACATTCAGCACACATCCTAGCATGTGACTCTTGCCTCATTCTTAACATTTAGTAATCCCATCATGTAACTCTTACTTCCATGTAATCATTTAGAACACAGTCTATCATGTGACTACTGTGTTCCTGTTAACATTTTGTACACATCCTACCATGTGACTCCTGTTTCCTTGTTAACATTTTGTAAACATCCTATCATGTGAATCCTGTGTTCTTGTTATCATTTAGAACACATCCTTTCATGTGACTCCTGCCTTATTGTTATCATTTAGTACACCTCCTATCATGTGACTCCTGCTTCCTTGTTAACATTCAGTATAGATATATCATGTGACTCTTGTTCCTTGTTAACATTCAGTATAGATATATCATGTGACTCTTGTTCCTTGTTAACATTTAGTACACATCCTATCATGTGACTCCTGCTTCCTTGGTAACAGTTAAGTATAGATCTATCATGTGACTCCTGCCTCATTGTTAACATTCAGTACGCATCCTACCATGTGACTCTTGTTTCCCTGGTAATGTTGAGTATAGATCCTATCATGTGACTAGTGATTCAGTAACATACAACAAATTTAATATGTCTCAAAGATGTAAAGTTATTTACATTGTCTCCAAATTAACTTTCATTACTAGGTTATAGACATTTTATTGTGATTCTTGATTAAGAGTCTGACGATCATAGTAATGTTCCGTATCATCTTGGCAGTTGATAAATGGTAATACTGTCTAGATACAATTGATCTGTTCAAACCACTGTTGTGAATCAAACCATTTATTACAAACAATTAATTATATCTCATGGTATAGGATATTTAAGGAAAAATGTTTAAACATGTCTTTAGGAAAAAACATAACTCTTCCTTGTTCTTTAGAAATGAAGAAGATATTGTGAATTCAGTGTTATCTCTGATAATGTAGCAAACTCGTTCCATACAATTCATCAAAATGTCTCAGAATTGCACAATCAATGTTCAAATGTGAAAAAGATGCAGTTTTGAAGTTTATTTCTGTATGTCTTAAAAGCTTGGACAGTGAAAAATGTAACTAGAGGCTCTTAAGAGCCTGTGTCGCTCACCTTGGTCTATGTGCATACTAAACAAAGGACACAGATGGATTATGACAAAATTATGTTTTGGTGATGGTGATGTGTTTGTAGAACTTACTTGACTGAACAATCTTGCTGCTTACAATTATATCTATCTATTTAACTTTGCCCTTTAGTTACAGAGGAAAATATTTTGTTAAAATTTACCAAATTTATGAAAATTGCTAAAAATTGACTATGAAGGGCAATAACTCATTAAGGGGTCAACTGACCATTTTGGTCATGTTGAATTATTTGCAGATTTTATTTTGCTGCACATTATTGCTGTTTACAGTTTATCTCTATCTATAATAATATTCAAGATAGTAACCAAAAACGACAAAATTTCCTTGAAAATTACCAATTCAGGGGCAGCAACCCAACAACCAGTTGTCCAATTGATCTGAAAATTTCAGGGCAGACAGATCTTGACCTTATAAACAATTTAACCCATGTGTCAGATTTGCCCTATATGCTTTGGTTTCAGAGTTATAAGCCAAAATCTACATTTTACCCCGGACGACGGACAATGACGACAACAGACAAAGGACGACAAGTGATGAGAAAAGCTCACTTGGCCCTATGGGCCAGGTGAGCTAAAAAAGTGTTAGTTGTAGAAAGAAATTTGGTCTAGCAAATAATTAATTCACTATCATGTAAAAATTGTTGTTAACAGAAACATTAAAATCGCCTTTTTATTAGGATATTTCATTTATCACTGAAAATCTTCTTACAATAATTACTATTCTTAGAAAAGATTGGATTAATATTAGAGCTATGATTACATCTCTGTACATTAACAGTATGGATGTTATAACGGTATATCTCTTACATATATACACAATATCATGATGACTGACACTTTCTGTGTTTTTCTCTAAGATTGAACTAAATTAGCCCATACCACAGTCAGCTATAAAAGGCCCCCAAAGACAAAAGTAAAACAAGATTGGATTTAATTCGCTATGATAATCAACATGAATATTTTAATAAATATATAACAACACTCGTTATTGGGGTCATATTATAAACTAAGTTCATGTAAAATGAGTTGTGGTAAGTGTTTGTCATCTCAGCTGATCAAGGTCTAATTCAATAAAATCATGAGCATATCTGTCAGAAACAAAGATGGACATCCTTGGACCGTAGTATAGTTGAGGCAGGGCATAATTCCCTCACACATTGTGAAGCTATCAGTGTGACCTCTAGAGAGGCAGGGATAAAATCGATATTTTCAAATTGTATTGAGGATTTGCAGTAAAAAATTACAATTTTTCATAAACAAAATGTTTAAACTCATTATAAATGTTTATGCATCAACTTGAAACATTGTTACTGTTAAATAATGGACTTAATATTGGGGACAAAAAAGAGCCCTAAGTGCAACTACTCATTTTTAATCAAACTCAAAATCAGTCCTGGACAATTTTACTTACAGACATTTGTTTGTACATGTACATAATTTATTCAAAAACAATATTTAAAAATTTAAAATGTCAAATAAACCATTTCATAGGTAAAGATCAATTTGTAAAAAAATAGTTATAACAAATTTTATATAAACAGAACTCCAAGGTGAATTTAAAAAAAGTTTTACATTATTAAAATAAAAAAAGTACAAAATTAAGAATTGTGTATTATATATTCTCAGCGAAAGATTCTTACAACAATGCTTTAGAAATAATGCTTGTTTTATTGTGACCATTACTAGAGAAGTTCTGTCAATTCTGGTTATAAATAGGCATAGCATGCAGGAAGTCAATTAGTTATATGATATTTTACTACATTAATGAAGCTACTTTCTCTTCTGTCGGCTTTATAGTCTAAGACTCAATAATTACTGTCAAAGGCAAATCATACAAGACTTATGTTACAATGTTTACAATGTTAAAAGACAGAAAATCTATGGAGAATTCTTACTTGATACAAAAGTAAAACTACTTAACATGGTATATTATTGAATTATATAATTACTGCATGTTTACAAAGGTATTCCCTTTGATATCTTCTTTACAATAAAACAAATTTCACAGTAATTAATAATAATTAGGTTGGTCTCAACAATATAAACTGCTCCAGAAGTATTGAGTAATGACATGATCTCTTTAGAAAACAAAACCTTACAAGAAATAAGCCTTATAAGTCATAAGCATTTCAATGTAACCTAAAAAGTTTTTTGAAAAAGTAAGATTTTTGTAAAAAGTTCACAGTTCACCAAATTTCTGTTCAGGATTTTGTGGAAAAAATATAAAACCCGTAGTAATAGTTTTGTTAGAAGTTATGTACAATCATTTAATTTATTTTAGAAATTCTACTGAAGCAGTTTATATATGTTCTTCAGGTTAGGGTGTATATCTCTTTATAAGTACATTTCAAGATTATCAGATCATTGTTCTTAGATTTGATCAGGTTATCTTGACATTAAACAATATAAAATCATTTCAATTTTTTGTATACATTTTTTTTTCTATTAGTATATATGGATTAAAAGATACATCTCCAAAAACGGGTTTCAGAAATATTTTTGGTCAGACAATTTCATTAATGTGAAAATTAAGTAGTGTTATATGAAGCTCTTGAGAAAAATATTAAGCATTCAGAGTATTATTTGGTGAAAATTTTAGTTCGCAGATCATTCAGCCAAATTAAATAAAAGAAATCTCCTGACAATATACAATCATTTTAATGGTCTATCTAACAACCAACATTGAATGGCTTAACAAAAATGAGACAAATCATCCTCTAGTTTAAAATGCACTCTTTTGGACCATTCCAAAGCAATTCTTGATTACAGTAAAACCTATTGACTGTGTTAAGAAAAGCATAGCTCCGACATCTGATATATTAGTTATCAATATTTCATGAAGAAATATAAATATATGATCTAATTCTTCTACTATTATTTAGTTTATAAATTCATTATGTGTCTGAGGTCGGGGATATAATTATGACAAACAGAAATAGAAAATTTAATATAAAGAAAAAAATGTGGACACTAATAGTATTAAGGCTGAATTTATTGGACATTTATTATATCTATTGTATACGGCAGTTGAATACACTGTGAAACAATTCACAGCAGTTATAAATAAAGAAAAACTCCCAGCACAACATGTACATCACCAGAACTTGGATCTTGTGTTTATCACAAAGGTTTTGATTTTTTCATGTTTAAATGCCACTTTAAAGCACTGCTTTTTTAGCTATTTCGTGTGGCCAGTTTTTATTGGTGGAGGAAGCCGGAGTGCCAAAAGAAAACCACCAATCTTTGATAGGAAAACTGACAATTAAGATTGGAGTCAAACGAGCAGGATTCAAACTCACAACCTCAGTGTTGACTGGCTAGTGATTTCAGACAACTAGGCCACTGAGGCCCCTTGATACCAAGAGATGCTGGGTCCGTTTACTCTGATATTGGACAATGTGGGGAGAAGCAGTTGACTATGAGGGATCAATTCAAATTGGTAAAGTGGTGGTACTTATGTAGTTTTAAATTTCAATGACACCATAACTCAGTATCCTTAATATATATAATCAATTGATTCTTATATTACAATATAAAGTGCAAAAAACTGATAAAGCAATATTCTGTCTTAGGACCACAACGTTCACAAAATTTAATCACCCAGAACATAACTCAAGTTACTCAACCTTAATCTGTAAGTTTTAAGGATATGAAATATATAATTACTTTCTAATCAATTGACCTTTATTGGCATTACAGGAAAATGTAAGAAAAACTAAATAATGGTCAATTACCATAAGCTACAATTAATGCAAAAATCCCTCAATCAGACAAAACATTAACTTGAACTGAACCATCTTAAAAAAAGATGACATTATACAAATATCTTATAAATTGACACCATAAGAAAAACATAATATATATATAAAAGAAGATATGGTATGATTGCCAATGAGACAACTCTCCACAAGAGACAAAATGACACAGAAATTAACAACTATAGGTCACTGTATGGCCTTCAACAATGAGCAACCAGATGCTCAGCAGGGCACAGCTTTATACAACCGTAGAGGTCAAACCCTGAACAGTTGGGGCAAGTATGGACACTACATTCAAGCTTGATATATAGCTCTGAATTTGGATTGTGATTAAATAGTGGACACAGCATAGGTTTCTAACACAGAATGAATGTGGTCTAATAAACTTAACAATTTTTTTTTGGCTTTTGAGCAATATACTATGCTGTTGAATATTAATCTCCTGAAAACAAATATTTGAAGAAATTTTCTTTTTAATTTCTAAAATCTGAAATGAGACAAATTGTAACCCTTTTGGCCCTTTATTCCTTGACTGTTTGCCCCATAACCCTTAAAATAAATCCCAACCTTCTACTTATAATATCAAACATTGTGGTACAGAGCAATTGAAATACTTATACAAAACTTATTGTCCTGAAACTAGATAAATGCTTGTTTTGGGCCCCTTTGGGCCCCTTATTTCAAAACCTTAGGGACCATAACCCCCAAAATCAATCCCAAGCTTCCATTTGTGGTTATAAACATTGTGTTAAAATTTTATTCATTTCTATTTACTTATACTAAAGTTATTATCTGGAAACCATTCATCTTCAGACGAAGCTGATGACACACTGACGACATGATACCAATATATGACCTCAAAAATTTTGCAGTCGTATAAAAGTAACGCTATATATATCAGAAAAAAATAATAAGGCCTTGATATAGTCATTCTGCATACAATAAGATTGACTAAAGTAAAACCTCTAGTTACTTAGTAAGAGAGTGTTTAATGGTCTTGAATGGGTGTTTTAAGGTGGTACATAACACCTTTACTAAAATTAATTTGGCTCGTTTAATTTTCTTAAAATTTTGATAAAGTATTTACTTTGAACCTTTGACAAAAATATAAAAATTTCAAAAAATTTGAACCAACCGTTTAATCAGAAAAAATACACTGGTTATATAGCAGTTTGACAAAATCTTGTTTTGATCATTGAGAAGCTTAATATTCCTTTGAGAACAATATGTCATTAAAACGTTCTGCTGGTTTTACAGAGTTGTCTCCCTGTAGTGTTAGGTACCACCTTAAAGCCCTTTTTCAAAAATTTTGCAAACCAAAATAGTTGATTTCCAAACTACAGCTGATTTGATTATACCTTTGAACTATGGCCAAGTTTTTAAAAGAAATGTAAGAGACAAATTTGAACAACAGAAGAGATTATTGGATGATGGCATTATGTCGCATATAATAAGTTAAAGGTGGCAATTATCAAACATGAGATTAGTGACCAATGAATTCCTTAGTGCTCCATCATGTTGGCCTTTAATATAAGGGGTTGCAACCTTATTGACAACCACACATTATCGTTATTCAAAACAGTTAAACTAAATTGCTTTACTGTTTAACCTTACACTCAGTGAAGAGTTTAAAGTGCAAACTCTTAACCAGGGTGTTCTTGTTGAAATTATTTATCAAGTGGACATATGCTGTTAAAAAATCAATAAATATAGTGGATTTTATATTTGGTAAACTTCAAAAACTGGTTTCTGTTTTGAAAAAAAAACAGACCCAGCTAAGTCTTGTATTCAATATTGCTTTACATCTAGAAGGTTGAGGCTCATTTATTAATTTTTTATTATTATTATATACAGTCCTTTAACCCAAATACATTTTGTGCCTGTATCAAGACGACGCTATCTGGACCAAGTGTTGGTCATTGTTGTTTGTTTTTGTTAGGAGTCAGGTGTTGGTCATTTGTGTGGTCTGTTGTACCATCCAATTAATTTTTGTTATTTACCATCATCTTTATTAGGTAGTACTTAATTTTGTAGAAGACTTAAGAGGCATCCTTTAGCTATAAGGATTGGGGATTTGTCAGTACGGCCTAGCCAAGATCAGATGTGCATTTCATATTGGGTCTATGTTATAGGCTTGTAAAGACAAGAAGATAAATTTTACATAAGTAATACATCTTTGAACTGAAGAAGAGAATGTAGGGCTTCACAATGAATATCAAATATCATGTATAGGTGTTACCGTTTTGAAAAAAAACACTAAAATACACGCTGAAAATGGGCAAAATTTCACGTTATGTTGTTTCATTTAAAATTTCGCTGTTTTTATCAATTGATAGTTAATAAGTGAACTTAATCTGAACTACATTATTGTTTCATTGCTATAGACAATTTATTCATCTTTCTTTTACTGTTTGTTGCAACAAAAAATCTTCAGTGGTTACAAAGTTATGATAAAAAGTTGAATACTATGCGCTTGTTATGAAATTTTGTACTTTTGTTTTTAGCTTGCTCAGTGTAGTGATAAAAGAGAAAAATAAATCAAATTTATGCTATTATGTGTTTTGTTTTCTCTTCTAGTATATACATTATCAAAAACTACCTCATTTATCAAAATTGCAGTACCCTAGCTGGAGATATATGCCATCAAAGTTGGATATACAAATAAAGTGAAAAAATGTCTTGTCCGTAGACATGCATTCCCTAGTAAACTGGAAGCATAATTACAATAATGTTGCATTGCTAAGTTCCTGTTCTTTTGTAGATATGTAAACACTACTAACATTTTTTTCTACCATCTATTAATAGAGGAAAAAATTCAAAAATATGTCAGAATGTCTTGTCCGTAGACACATGTCTTGTCCGTAGACATGTCTTTTTATCAATATTGCTTGGCTTTATGGGTCTTAATTAGTCCTGTGTGTTGTTTAAACTTAGAAATATCTTATTTTTAATAAATAAATGGTAATTTAAGTGTTCTCAATTTTTGTAAAATTACTTTACAGGAGTGGATTTTAAAAAGTGTCAGATTATCAGTCATAAAAAGCATACCTTATTTTACTTCAATATTGTTTATTCCAGTTGCTGCATACCTTAAAAGATTAACTAAATCAAATGAAGACAAAATATTTCTCTCTCTCTAACTTTCTCTTTTGCATTTCAGTATTAACAGCATATGAGGAAGTGTCTACGGACAAGACACTTGTACATAACAAGTATTAAATTCCATTATTTGTCTGCTATGGAACTTAAATCTTATTTATAGGTGATGAAAGTTATCTATTCAAATTAAAACTCAGTATTTTCGACATAAATATAGTCACAATTAATTCTAACAGATTTTTTTTTAACTGAAATTGTCTTGTCCGTAGACATTACCACAATATATTTGTATCCAATTTCCTTGAGTTCAGCCTAATTTGATAGGTAAAATGTATGTTATTTTTTCAAGAGAACACATTCAACTATGTCAAAATTGAGTTTTAATGATAGTTTGATTGTTTTAAACAGTCAAATATATGGATTTCAGTTAAAAGAATGTGTCTTCATTTTGGCTTAATCAATAAATTATTGAGATATGTAAAGAATTATGGGTACATTTTTATATTTTCCAAAATTAAAAAACACCGCTTAAAACTTAATTAGTAACTTTTAATCTTAACTTTAACAATCATCTTTGAAAGCATTTAATTGAATATCAATAAAATGTCTTGTCGGTAGACATTATCAAAATGTATTTGTTTCCATTTTCCTCGAAGTTAAGCATCATTTGATAGATAAACCTGATAAAATGTTGTTTTTTTTTCAAGATAACACTTTCAGGCTCAGCTATATCAAAATTAGGTTTTAATAATGCATTTAATTAAATATGAATACATTTGTCTTGTCCGTAGACAAAACATATAAATTGTATTGCTAAGTTTGATTGTTTATTGTAAGAATATGCATTAAGTTATTTTAATGTTCTATACACCAAAAGAAAGGGTTCTTTTGGAAGTTTTGTTATTTATAAATAATTTTAGATACAGTTTTATCAGATAAGATTAATGATCAAAGAAAGCTACTGTTGTTTGAAATAACTGTGAGTCAAACATGTTCTTGTTATTTTTTTTTTCAATTAAAATGTTTGATATTCAATAGTTCTAAACATATTTTGTTGTCTTTGTCATTGACCAAAAATCTGTCACGAGTGACCATGTCTTGAAGGCAACCATTAAAGAAAATTATACAGTTTTTAAATACCATTTATTTAATAAAAATATTAAATATTTCTTTCAAAAACTGCATGTAATTATATAAATGCTTCCAGTGTTAGCCTAACGCTGGCAATTTTTCATAATTTAAACCATTTTTGAACCAAAATATCAAAAGAGTTTTTCCCTGAGGTGATACCCATTTTTGACTTCATGTGAAACACAAAATGCACATCTGATTGTGGCTAGGCCGAGTAGTATTTCATTTTGTAGAAGAATTATGAGGCATCCTTTAGCTATAAGGATTGGGGATTTGTCAGTAGTATTTCATTTTGTAGAAGAATTAAGAGGCATCCTTTAGTTATAAGGATTGGGGATTTGTCAGTAGTATTTCATTTTGTAGAAGAATTAAGAGGCATCCTTTAGCTATAAGGATTGGGGATTTGTCAGTAGTATTTCATTTTGTAGAAGAATTAAGAGGCATCCTTTAGCTATAAGGATTGGGGATTTGTCAGTAGTATTTCATTTTGTAGAAGAATTAAGAGGCATCCTTTAGCTATAAGGATTGTGGATTTGTCAGTAGTATTTCATTTTGTAGAAGAATTAAGAGGCATCCTTTAGCTATAAGGATTGGGGATTTGTCAGTAGTATTTCATTCTTTAGAAGAATTAAGAGGCATCCTTTAGCTATAAGGATTGGGGATTTGTCTTTGAGATGCTGTGTCTTTTTTCTAAAATGTACATTAACCTTATCACTCAGTGGCGGATGCAGGAATTTTCGAAAGGGGGGGTGCTAGCCCAGGGCAAAGGGGGGGTGCAGGGGGGGTGCAAACATATGTCCCGATTCAAATGCATTGATCGGCCAAAATAAAGGGGGGTGCGGACCCCCGGAACCCCCCCTCTGGATCCGCCACTGTCACTACCCATTTAATAAGCTAAACCAAGGCTATCACCACATTATATTGTAACAATGTCCTATTAACTATATTTAGTATAAGAAGTCTTATATCACTAATAAATCCTACAGAGATCTTAGTAATTATATTCTATACTGATAATGATACAATTTTCTACTGATAATGATACTAATAAGATAACAAAATGTGGTTAATGCAGAAAACTTGTTATTGTTCTCTAAGATCAATATTTTTCAATAAGGAAGAGTATAAATTAAACTGCTGTGAAAAGTATTATAACGTACATTTTCTTATCCTTTTACGGTTTAATGCAGTAATTGGATAGCTATGCAATCTATCTTCTTTACCTGTTTAAGTACATATGACTTTCAGTTATAAATATTCCCCCAGGAAAATTTTACATCCAAGCATGATATGATCAGATACCTGGATTCTTAGTCAATTAAATTTTTAACTTGTAAGTTATGATACTGAATCATTCTTCATAAAAACAATACATTAATTTCAAGTTATTTACATATTTCGGAGTTTAGTATGAGGTCCATTATCACTAAACAAGTACACATTTTTGTTTGGGGCCAGCTGAAGAGGGGGGATAGGACCTTTATCGGGACTCCGGAATCGGGTGTTTTTAAGCTCGGGATTTCGGGATTGATCCTTTCGGGATCCAGGAATCCTTTTTTTCGGATTTCGGGATGTCGGGATTTGCTTTATTTAAATTCGGGACCTCAGGATTTCGTTTTTTCAAGTCCGGGATTTCGGGATCAAGACCCCTCCTATCCCCCCTCAGCTGAAGCATTCCTCTGTGTGCTTGATTTTCTGGCTGTATTGAAGACCCATTGATGGCTTTCAGTTGTTTTATTCTCTTTGGTTGGGTTGTTGTCTTTTTGACAAATTCCCCATTTCCATTCTCAATTTTATAAAATACATCAAGCAAGGTAGCTATTTGACAACCTACCTTTTTCTAAATACTGTTCCAATCCACGTCGTCTAGCATCTAACTGTTGCTCTGACAACTGAAATAACTTTTTCCCAGGTATTTTAGGAAAATTAAAGTCTGGAAATTCTCTTTTTAATTTATTATGTAAACAATCAAATTCTCTGTATCTTCGTGAACACAAATGTCTGCCAGCCATGTATATATTGAACACCTAAAAGAAAACACAAATGGTAGCAGTTAATTATAACAATTTTATAATGATCAATGAAATATGGCAGAGTCAAAAATCATCTATGATACACTATAAGACATTCTCTTAAGGGGGCTCGCGGGTCTAAATGAAATTTTTTTTTTAATATAGGATTTCTCTATATTTTTCTATAAATGAACTTTATCTTATACTTGATAGAAAAATGAAATAAAAAAATGGGGTCACCGTTCATTTACGCTCACAATCTACCTTCGAAAGGAGCATACATTTTTATTAATGTCCTTTTTTCCTGTTGAACTAATAGGAGAAATAGCGGCAATATCGAAATAAAAAAAGAACTAAATTACAGAAATCGCTACAATTTTACAATTATTTAGTCTATGTACAGCTTATTCGAAAACAACAATAAAAAATATAGGTCACCGATGAGTTAAAAAAGATATTTCAAGTTTTATGCCAAAAAATGGCATTTTTGCACCAAAGGGAGATAATTTGAAGCTTTTTCAATGACATCTACATTTTAAAAGTCCGCTGGGGCCAACACAAATTGAGTTTTTGGAATGATTTTTGTACCATATGATAAAGTAACAGCTACTTAAGGTAATCAATAAAATTTGTAATGAAAAATTAATGTTTAATTTTTTTCTGAAAATCCTTTACCCGCGAGCCTCCTTAAAGTTAATTTTTTTTTCTTCTTGTTGTTGGGTTGCTGTTTCCAACTATATTTGAATGTTTTTTACTGACCGACCTTTGTAAATGACATTAGTCTATTATAAACACCTATTTTGGATTCATGGCGGTTGAAGTAGCATTAAATTTATTTTTCCTATTCTTTTTATCTAATTTTCAAACTGTCCACATGACTTTGGAACGTAGGCAAATTAGAAACATGGTATATGTAATGGAGTGGGATACATAGATCATCAGTTTTGTTTTGATCTGAAATGTATTTTATGTAAAATGTAAGATAATATGTGACAGACTGATGAAATAAGACTGATAAATCTTGTATCTTTAGTATTGTGACACATAAACATGTAGTTCCCTATATTAATGATTTACAGAAAACTTTCTATCAGACAATTTACATTTTTAACAAATAAATTGCTATATTTTCAACAACCAACAGGATATTTGAAACTTTTTCTTATGTCATCCATTATAAGAATGGTAGGTTGTTTAATTAAACAAAACCTATGAAATATGAGGGCCTTCAGTCCTTCTACCTGATTTGATTTCAGATTGTCAATATTTGTTGTCTGAAGCAATAAGAGTCCTTTCAATATTGGTAGCAAACCTACCCATTTGTTTTAGATATGCATTAAAATGATCAGAGAATGAAAGCATCACAAACAAGCTAAACAACAACAAACAAAAAGTTTTCTTTGCTATTTATTTCATTTTTTTATGACAAGGAGTTTGTGATCATGTTGCAATTGATGGTTGTTGAACAATAACATATACCTACTCAGTTAATTTTTATTAGCAATATTAATGAGGTAACAGGAATTTCGGTACCCAATATTTCCAAAAAATTAACAACACTATCTCTTGGCCTGGGGTCTTGATAATATCTGTTATAATTTGATAAAAAGTCATCCTATATCATTTATAAAACATTCCTGATTGCACCATAAAAAAAGAGTTTTTTTAAAAACATAAATAATTTCATTATAAATAGCTAACATGATCAACAGTAATACATAATGATCAATGTAAACACTGGAAATCAAATTTACCAAGTTTATTCTAACAAAGTAACTAAATATGGATATAATTTTATCTCTTTCCCTGAATAATATCATCATTCAAATTCAATATTCTAGGCACATTTACATGATAAATCATGTAATCCGATTCTTGATAGAAACTTGATTAAATTGTTGATCTTTGTAGAAGTGTTTCACATAGTTGTCAAATGGAAAAAGAAATGGGTAAATTATTTAAGGAGATTGAGGTACTTTTGCACCATTAATACTGACAATGCAACAGAAAACCTGAGAATTAACAGTTGATACAAAAAAGTTGCAACCCTCATTATATCGTGTAAGAGAGCTGTAGGGATATATAATATTATAGCGATTGATCACAATTAGGGTAAAAATCGTAACTAATCAAAGTTGTGAAAGTTTTAAATGATGATTAAGGTCAAATGAATATGCCATGACACTTAAAAATGAGACCAATATCAATGAAATTAAAACTGAGACTCTTTTGAAGAAATCAGAATATAATTTAGTGAAATTGGAAAAATGACATTTGACAATCGGAAACTGAGACAACTATTAATGACAATTGGAAACTGAGACCATTATCTGAAATTGTGTGTTAAGGTACTAAACATTGTAAATTAGCTTAAGCTTCATAACATTTGGTTGAGGCAAACTTGTTTAGAGACCACTCTTCCTTTTGTTAGTCTTGCATGATTTTTAATTTTAGTTAGTTTATAAGTTTCAGAGTTAATTATCATGTCCATTATCACTGAACAAGAAAACATTTTTATTTAGGAGCCAGATGAAGCACGCCTTTGGGAGCTACATTTTCTCGTTGTGCTGGAGGCCTTTGGCTGTTTTCTGCTCTTTGGTCGGGTTGTTATCTCTTTGACACATTCCCATTTTCATTTTTAATCTTATTTTAAAGTGAGAGATCTTAAACTAATTTTTGGGAATACGTATATACAGATGCACAGACAAATAAGTTGCATCAACTCAAAAACCACAAAACTAAATTTTACAAAAAACTTTTGATCTAATGCTAACCAGATGCTCTGCAGGGCACAGCTATATACGACCGCAGAGGTTGAACCCTGAACAGTTGGGGCAAGTATGGACACAACATTTAAGCTGGATTCAGCTCTAAATTTGGATTGTGATTAAATAGTTGACACAGCATAGGTTTCTGACACAGAATGAATGTGGTCTAATGAACTTAAAATATTTTTTTTGCCTTTGAGCAATTCACTATGCTGTTGAATATTAATCCTCTCAAAAAAATGTTTGAAGAAATTTTCTTTTTATTTATGAAATCTGAAATGAGAAAAATTTAACCCCCCCCCCCCATTTTTTTTCACATCCCCTTTCCCTTTTTCCAAAACTGATCTCAATTCAAATTCCTAATGGAGTTTGCAACAATAACTACTCATTTAAATACATCATAAAATATTAAAATGTAAAATAAAGTGCTTGTTATCACTGAATGGTAAAGATTGTTTTAATTTATCAGTTGGTAGTAAAAGTGAATATACATTGTATATTGTATAAAACAATGATTTAAGTTGATTCAACTACTATTCTGGACAAAGAAAGATAACTCCAATCAATTGAAAATTTCTTGCTATTGCACAATATTGTGCAATTAGATATTTCTTGCTATTGTGCAATACTGTGCAATTGAAAATATTTGCTATTGCACAATACTGTGCAATTGAAGATTTCTTGCTATTGTGCAATACTGTGCAATTGAAAATTGCTTGCTATTGCACAATACTGTGCAATTGAAGATTTCTTGCTAATGCTGAATACTGTGCAATTGAAAATTTCTTGCTATTGCACAATACTTAATATAATAATTTTGGATTCTGATTTGAACCAACTTGAAAACTGGGCCCATAATCAAAAATCTAAGTATACATGTATATGTTTAGATTCAGCATATCAAAAAAGCCCAAGAATTCAATTTTTGTTAAAATCAAACTAAGTTTAATTTTGGACCCTTTGGACCTTAATGTAGACCAATTTGAAAACTGGACCAAAAATTAAGATTCTACATACATTTTACACAGTTAGATTCGGCATATCAAAGAACTCCAATTATTCAATTTTTGATGAAATCAAACAAAGTTCAATTTTGGACCCTTTGGGCCCCTTATTCCTAAACTTGTGGGACCAAACCTCCAAAAATGAAACCCAACCTTTCTTTTATGGTCATAAACCTTGTGTTTAAATTTCATAGATTTCTATTTACTTATACTAAAGTTATGGTGCGAAAACCAAGAATAATGCTTATTTGGGCCCCTTTTTGGCCCCTAATTTCTAAACTGTTGGGACCAAAACTCCCAAAATCAATCCCAACCTTCATTTTGTGTTCATAAAACTTGTGTTTAAATTTCATTGATTTCTATTTATTTATACTATTAAAGTTATTGTACGAAAACCAAGAATAATGCTTATTTGGGCCCTTTTTTGGCCCCTAATTCCTAAACTGTTGGAACCAAAACTCCCAAAATCAATCCCAACCTTCATTTTGTGGTCATAAACCTTGTGTCAAAATTTCATAGATTTCAATTTACTTAAACTAAAGTTATAGTGCGAAAACCAAGAAAATGCTTATTTGGGCCCTTTTTGGCCCCTAATTCCTAAAATGTTGGGACCAAAACTCCCAAAATCAATCCCAACCTTCCTTTTGTGGTAATAAACCTTGTGTTAGAATTTCATAGATTTCTATTCACTTTTACAAAAGTTAGAGTGCGAAAACTAAAAGTATTCGGATGACGATGACGACGACGGAGACGACGTAGGACGACGACGGAGACGACGTAGGACGACGACGCCAACGTAAAAGCAATATACGACGAAAAATTAAAATTTTTGCGGTCGTATAAAAACCTGTTTGTAAACTTGCAAAGTACTGTTGAATAATTATTTAAAAAAATGAGATGAAACTTACCACAAATTTGTCTCCAGCATGCTCTATGGTTTGATAATCTGGTATTGAGATTGGTAGTGAGCGTCTTTCAGAATAATCTATGTATGAAGGACCAGAAGAATCATCACTGGGTTCCAGTCTTTCTGCAACTTGATCTGGTACTGATATTACTGGAAAGAATTGGACATAAATGAGTGCAAATATTGAAGAAAGTTGGCAAAGCAACAGATTCTCACTGAATTCCAACTTTCATTAGAAAATTAAAAACCTAAATAAAAAATACATTTATCTGATGATGAGCAGACTCGGAGCAGTAATGTACCAAAATAAGAAAGGTAATACGTGTACTGAAGTTACAATCAAGCAATCAATAATTTTCATGCTGCAATTCCAATAAATCCAGGTGTGAAATAAATTGAGTCTCTGAGCACATGAGGATACAACAGCAGAGGATCAACCCTGAGCAGTTGGGGCAAAAATGGACACAATATTAGCACTTGATACAGGTTTAAATTTGGATAGTAATTTGACAAATAATAGGTTTCTGACAAAGAATAACTGTAGTCAAAGAACTTAGAATTGGTTATATGGTTTAAATTTATATTCAATGTTTTTCTTTAGTGCAATACACTACATGTATGCTGTTGTAAATTGACCTTGTCCCCCCCTCCTTTTCACCTTTTATTGCAAAAAAAACAACAAAAACATTTAAAGAAAATTTCTTTTTAATATCTGAATTCTGAAATGAGAAAAAATTATCTCCTCCCTCAATTTCTTATCTCCACCCCCCCCCCTTTCCCCCAAAACAATCTTTCCCTCAAAATATGGTCATAATCTTAACTAAAATTTCTAATGGAGTTTGCAACCATAATTACCCACTTAAATACATTGTTCTTTAAATGTGATTAGATTACCTCCCTTACAAACTCTAATTCAAAAAAAAAAAATTCTCTGAATCTGACATTATGAAGATGCTTGATTTCTTGATTGACAACATATTTGTAACATTCGGGGGGGGGGGGGGGGTTTCAACAGATTGTCAGCATTCCAATGGGAACCAATTGTGCCCCTCTTCTTGCCGACTTGTTTCTTTATTATTATAAGGCTGAGTTCATACAGGAACTTCTTAGGAAGAAAGATAAGAAGTTAGCAATATCCTTTAACTTTACTTTCCGCTATATCATGTATATAGATGATGTTCTCTCACTAAATAATTCAAAATTTGGTGACTGTGTTGAATTCATCTATCCAATCGAACTAGAGATAAAGGATACAACAGATACAGTTAAGTCGGCCTCATATCTTGACTTACATCTAGAAATTGACAATGAGGGTCGGTTGAAAACTAAACTTTACGACAAAAGAGATGATTTCAGCTTTCCAATTGTGAACTTTTCTACATGTTCTAAGTAGCAACATACCAGCAGCACCTGTATACGGGGTATATATCTCCCAAATGATACAATATTCCTGTGCTTGTATTTCCTATCATGATTTTCTTGATAGAGGGTTGCTGCTCACAAGGAAGGTATTAAATCAAGAGTTCCAAATGGCGAAGTTGAAATCATCCCTTTGCAAATTTTACGGACGCCATCACGAGTTGGTTGACTGTTATATGGGATAACTGTTTCACAGATGATATCGGATATGTTCCTTACGTCATAACTACAATCCTCTTCCCTTTCATGAATGTGACCTATCGAATAAGACTATTTACCAGATTTGTTATAACATGAGCAACACGACGGGTGCCACATGTGGAGCAGGATCTGCTTTAAATACCCTTCCAGAGCACCTGAGATCACCCCCAGTTTTTGTGGGGTTTGTGTTGCTTATTCTTTAGTTTTCTATGTTGTGTTATGTGTACTATTGTTTGTCTGTTTGTCTTTTTCATTTTTAGCCATGGTGTTGTCAGTTTATTTTCGATTTATGAGTTTGACTGTCTCTCTGGTATCTTTTGTCCCTCTTTTAATTTTACACTGCTTTAAATTTGTCTTAATTGTCCATTAACCAGGAAACCCTTGTTTTTCCCCCTTTTAGTCCCCAATTCCTAAATGGTTTTGTGTCATAACCCCCCAAAGTCAATCCTATAATAACCATCCTTTTCTAAACACAAGTTGTTGTCTGGAATCTATTAAAATGCTTATTTGGGCCTTTTTTGGACCCCTTATTCCTAAACTGTTTGGATCATATCCCCTAAAATCAATCCCAACCTCCCTTTTGAAGTTATAAACCTTGTGAATAAATTTCATAGATTTCTATTTACTTATACTAAAGTTATTGTCAGGAAACCAACTGTCTTCAGACAACTCGGACGACAACGATAGAGTGATACCAATATATGACTGAAAAAATGTGTGCGGTCGTATAAAAACTGTTGACACAAGAACTAAAATTAAAATAATATTTAGGTGATTAGCAAAACACAGATACATGTACTGTAATATAAGTTATTCAATTTGTCAATCACAAATACAATTTCAGTGCAATAGACCAAACTTCATAAAATCATCATGAACTTTTTGAAAAATTTTGAATTTGAGATTAATGCAGTTCGAGTAATGTTTAAAAGAAAAACTGATAAATTGCTAGGCTTATCCTTTCAAAATTTATTTGATCAATTTTGATCACAACTCCTTTAAAACCAGATGCTCCGCAGGGCGTAGCTTTATACGACCGCAGAGATTGAACCCTGAACGGTTGGGGCAAGTATGGACACAACATTCAAGCTGGATTCAGCTCTAAATTTGGATTGTGATTAAATAGTTGACACAGCATAGGTTTCTGACACAGAATGAATGTGTTCTAATGAACTTAAAATTTTTGTTTTCTCTTAGAGCAATTCACTATGCTGTTGAATATTAATCCTCTCAAAAAATGTTTGAAGAAATTTTCTTTTTTATTTATGAAATTTCAAACGAGAAAAATTGATCCCAATTTTTTTAATCACATCCCCCTTTCCCTTATTCCAAAACTAATCTCAATTAAAATTTCTAATGGAGTTTGCAACAATAACTACTCATTTAAATACATCATAAAATATTAAGATGTAAAAAAACTGCTTGTTATCACTGAATGGTAAAGATTATTTTAATTTATCAGTTGGTAGTAAAAAGTGAATATACATTGTATATTGTATATAACAAAGATTTAAGTTGATTCTGGACAAAGAAAGATAACTCCAATTAAAAAAAAATCTTGCTATTGCACAATATTTTGCAATTAGATATTTCTTGCTTACTATTCTGGACAAAGAAAGATAACTCTAATTAAAAAAAAATTTGCTATTTCACAATATTGTGCAATTAGATATTTCTTGCCATTGCGCAATACTGTGCAATTGAAAAGACTTGCTATTGCACAATACTTAATATAATAATTTTAGATCCTGATTTGGACCAACTTGAAAACTGGGCCCATAATAAAAAATCTAAGTACATTTTTGGATTCAGCATATCAAAGAACCCCAAGATTTCAATTTTTGTTGAAATCAGACTAAGTTTAATTTTGGACCCTTTGGACTTTAGTGTAGACCAATTTGAAAACAGGACCAAAAATGAAGAATCTACATACACAGTTAGATTTGGTATATCAAAGAACCCCATTTATTAAATTTTTGATGAAATCAAACAAAGTTTAATTTTGGACCCCGATTTGGACCAACTTGAAAACTGGGCCAATAATCAAGAATCTAAGTACATTTTTAGATTCAGCATATCAAAGAACCTAACTGATTCATTTTTTGTCAAAATCAAACTAAGTTTAATTTTGGACCCTTTGGACCTTAATGTAGACCAATTTGAAAACGGGACCAAAAGTTAAGAATCTACATACACAGTCATGACAGTTAGATTCGGCATATCAAAGAACCCCAATTATTCAATTTTGATGAAATCAAACAAAGTTTAATTTTGGACCCTTTGGGCCCCTTATTCTGTTGGGACCAAAACTCCCAAAATCAATACCAACCTTCCTTTTATGGTCATAAACCTTGTGTTTAAATTTCATAGATTTCTATTTACTTATACTAACGTTATGGTGCGAAAACCAAGAAAAATGCTTATTTGGGTCCCTTTTTGGCCCCTAATTCCTAAACTGTTGGGACCTTAACTCCCAAAATCAATACCAACCTTCCTTTTGTAGTCATTAACATTGTGTTTAAATTTCATTGATTTCTATTTACTTAAACTAAAGTTATTGTGCGAAAACCAAGAATAATGCTTATTTGGGCCCTTTTTTGGACCCTAATTCCTAAACTGTTGAAACCTAAACTCCCAAAATCAATCCCAACCATTCTTGTGTGGTCATAAACCTTGTGTCAAAATTTCATAGATTTCTATTAACTTAAACTAAAGTTATAGTGCGAAAACCAAGAAAATGCTTATTTGGGCCCTTTTTGGCCCCTAATTCCTAAAATGTTGGGACCAAAACTCCCAAAATCAATACCAACCTTCCTTTTGTGGTCATAAACCTTGTGTTAAAATTTCATAGATTTCCATTCACTTTTACTAAAGTTAGAGTGCGAAAACTAAAAGTATTCGGACGCCGGACGACGACGACGACGCCGACGCCAACGTGATAGCAATATACGACGAAAAATTTTTCAAATTTTGCGGTCGTATAAAAATATTGACTTATTTTTTTATGACATTTTAAAAATGAACAGAGCTATCAGGAGAAAAAACTCCAGAAGCAACAAATAGAAAAGTTCATCACTACTAAAGCATGTGTACATGAACAAGACTTAGGCTGTGTTCCCATTGACCTAAACTCGGTGTTGTGTTAGTGTAATTCACAATAAACACAATTACGTTCTAATTGGTAAAACTCAATGTTTACATGTAGTTTAAATAGTGTTTTGTCTACATGCAGTCGATAGTCATGACTCAATGTAGAACTTGTGTTGGTAAGTGTACACAACACAAGGTATTTAGAACATGAATTCTACCATGATATATATTTAAAGAAGAAACGTGTTTTGAATAAAACTGATATTTATAATAATTATTAATATAGTTTTTTAACGAATAATTTGTCTTAACTCGTTATTGCTTTGTTATACCAAAAAGCTTTTCCATAACAGTTTTGAATGATGGCGGAAGACAATTTAACGATGGCGTGGGTCATTTGACGATGGTGCAAGATATTTGAAAGATGGCAGGGCGCCATCATTAAACAGGCCATGGAGATCCCTGGCTTTATAAGCCAAGGGTACCACTATTCAACTTAAAGCTTTTTGTTTGAATCAGAATATTTTTTTCGCGCATAGCACAAACATTTTTTTTTGTTTTTCAACGCTTTCAATCAAATTATTTTGTTCAAAATTTAACACTATAAGGTTTTGGAAAAATCTGGATTCAAAATATACTCTTTTCCATCATTGTACAGAATATTATTTTTCATCAATTTTAGAATTAGAATATTTTTTTAGGAAAAAAACACTCCCCTTTGAAGTTCCCTTACCCGCTTTCCAGACTAAAAGCTTCATCATTGCCAAACACATAATTCATTTAAAAATGTCTTCCCGAATCGACTGTACCTTCACAGAAATATTTGACTCTGATCTTTACTCAATCAATGATTTACTCATAAATGCATTACGAAAACATCCTAAACATTTCAATCAATGTTCTTCATCTGTAAGCACACTGCTGCAGCCTATGTTTGTTTATTATGGCATCATCAGTGGCGGATCCAGAGGGGGTCCGACGATTGGAACCCCCCTTTTTTGGACAATCAATGCATTTGAATTGGGACCTATGGTTGAAACACTCCCCCTTTTAATGCTGAGTTTGGCACCCCCTTTTAAAAATGCATGGATCCGCCCCTAGTAATCGAGACATCTTTATAGTATCTTTAAAATACTAAAAATCATCAAAATGGCTTTTAAAACTGCAAGAAAAGTTGTCCAAGAAATATTAATTCGATTCTATTTAATGAGCATTTAAATGACATATAGTTTATAAGTGTGAACAAAACTTATGCACAGTTAACTAAACCAGGTGTATATATAGATGTGAACAAATTTAATGTAAAACCAGTGTACATTACATTAAACTAATTGTAAACATGTTTACTGTACATGGCGTTTGGTGTGAACACGGCCTATGTGTAGTTGTGTACCTACCAGTAAGTGTCAGCTTATCACCGCCTGATTTTATCAAGTCTACTACTTGTTTATGTGTAGAACCCTCCACACTTACACCATTTCTGTAATAAAATAAATTAGGATAGACATTGTATATTATATATTGATGACAGTCAAACCTATGGTCAATCAGGACACAGGGAAAGAATGGTATAACATTTTGGGTTAAGCAGTGATATTGTTGTCTTTTTTCAAAACTACCTCTACCGTTTTTTATTGGGAAAAATGAATATTTTGTATTGAAATTGGGAAATTTGTATATTTCATTCTTAACACATCTCCGATTTTTTGCTGACCTTTGCTGTCTTTTTTGTACTGTTTTTTCATGTATATTTTGGTTGTCAACATTTTCAATCTGAAAGGTACTTTTCGGAGAGGGGAAAGAAACAGAAGCAATGATGGTACTTAATGCATTGAAAACTTCATGTGTTACAAACACCATGATGATTCTGATCAGAAAACCGGATCTCAAAAGTGCTTTCTACTATCAAAATAATAACATGAGTACGATATTTACAAACATTACTACCAATGCCATAAAGTACAAGTGAGTTGTTTACTAGAGTGAAATATAAATACACGCGAGATTTAAATAATTACAAGGGAGACAATCCAGTGTCAACAGCGACACCTACAGAATACAGAATACATGCCATCACTGTTTGGGGAAAATGTAAAACTTTTTGGGAGGAATTTTAAGCCATTTTTTTTAGTAATTGGGAAATTTCTCTAGGGGAAAAGGCCGAATTTCGGCTGTAATTTGAGGCAAACAATATCACTGTTAAGTTATTGCATCTTTAAATAATTAACTGCATTTTAACTATTTCAAATCCCTAAATAATGGGGGAAGGGGGGTTAATCCATATGCACTTTCGAGAATGGTATATAGTTTGATATAAATATAATAAAATGCTCCACAGGGCACAGCTTGATACGACCGTACAGGTGGAAATCTGAACAATTGGGGCCAGTATGGAAACAAAATTCAAGCTTGATACAGCTCTGAATTTGGATTGTGATTTAACATTTGACACAGCCTAAGTTTCTGACACAGCATGAATGTGGTCTAATGAACTTTAAACATTTAAATTTACCTATTATGGTCCAATCTGTCACCAAGAGCCAATGCACGTCGAGTTTAAGGGGGGCTATCGAACATGCACAGCCCAAGGCACAGGGGGTCAGTCTTTCGCAAGACTTAAGCAATGGCAGTCAAAACTATAAAGCAAGCAGCAAGTTGTAACAATTTTATATAGTAACTGGTCCAAATAATAATAATGATGTCGAAACAATTTACAAATAAATAAAGTTCAAATGTTCCAAATAATAAAGTCACTAATTTCACTAATCCAATTCACAGTTTAAAGTTAAAGTCCAAAATGTTCCAAATATTCTAAGTTGATGTTGTCTGGTTGAACGATTACAGTTGTGTTGAGCTGTCTTTTGAGTTAGCGTTTCTCCTGAGTAGCTGAGCCTGGTTGGCTTTGGAAGCACTCCTTTCTGGATCACACCGACGAGACTACACTGACGAATAACTGTACATGTTCGACTCCGATATTTAAGGCGAAAGCTGAAAACTACTCATAAAATGACAGACATTGACAATTTTGATAATTGAGATAATTTGAGTATTAATAATATAGGGTTATTGCATGAATATTGGGGAATATTGTCCCGAGTAGAATTTTATATTGCACGAGCTTGCGAGTGCAATATATGTTCTACGAGGGACAATATTCCCCAATATTCATGCAATAACCCTTTTATTGTATAGTAATATAATATTTAAAAGTATTAACTGGTTTAAACTAAGATTTTGTCGTTGATGACGTCATGAATTTTGAGGATTTATTGCACTAGTGCAATATTAGAATTTATTGCACGCTAACTTTTGGTTACTTTCTGTTGGAAATATTATATTGCTATACAATAATATTGTTTACAATGTCCAAAGGTGAAATATGAATAATGTCAATTAGAGAGATACAAGTTAATTACATTTATAATCCTAATTAAAACATAATATTGCTCAGATTAATTAATGACAATTGACAAGGTACCAAAGTGTTGCTCAGAGCAATTATTTACAAGCAACATGTTTAACAAAATTTACCTGATTAATTAAATTCAAATTTGTAATAAAATATTTCATAATTTCATATTTTCTAAAATAATATATTTTCTCAATAAAATTCATTTTAAAAACTTTTACCTAAAAGAACACCTATGACAAATATCCAAAATCAGCATATTAAAAAAATCCCAAGAATTCAATTTTTGATAATATCAAATAAAGTTTAATTTTGGACCCTTTTGACCTCAATGTGGACCAATTTGATAACAGGGCTCAAAAATCAAAAATTTACATACATGGTTAGATTTAGCATATCAAAGAGCCCAATACATATGCATTCAATTTTGGTTGAAATCAAACAAAGTAAAATTAAGGACACCAAGTTGGACCAACTTAAAAACTGGGCCATAATCAAAAATCTAGATTCAGCATATCAAACAACACCAAGAATTCAATTTTAAAAAAAACCTAGATTCAGCATATCAAACAACGCCAGGAGTTCAATTTTTTTTTAAACCAAACAAAGTTAAATTTTTGACCCTTTTGACCTTAATGTAGACCAATTTGTAAACAGGACTAAAAGTTTAATATCTGAAAACACAGTTAGATTCGGCATATCAAAGAATTTTTGATGAAATCAAACAAAGTTTAATTTTGGACCCTTTTGACCTCAATGAGGACCAATTTGTTTAAAGCCCAAAAATCAAAATACATGGTTAGATTTAGCATATTGAAAAACTCCATAAATTCAATTTTTGTTGAAATCAAACAAAGTTAATTTTGTACCCCAATTTGGACCAACTTGAAAACTGGGCCCATAATCAAAAATCTAAATACATGTTTAGATTCAGCATACCAATGAACCCCAAGACTTCAATTTTTGTTTAAATCAAACTAAATTATATTAAGTTTGTTGAATATTATATAGAATTTTTACAATTTTTTGGTTGTTTATTGTTATTGACAGGTAACGAATATCTATACATCAATAGGGCTCTTCTCGGTTAGTTCGGCCATATTTGATAGGGGGCAGATTTTCATAATGGAGGTAAAAATGGTGTGAAAAATATGGGAAAACATCATTAAAACAGAGCAGTTGCTTGGAAACACACAGAAGATTTCCCATACTTTCATACTATTTCCACCTCTTTCTAAAAAATCTGCCCCCTATCCAATATGGCCGAACTAAAAGTGAAGAGCCCTATTGAGGTATAATCCACCAATTTTTTTTTAATGTTTATTCCTGACCCGACAAACACCAATCATTGAATAACCAACTCCTGCCAAGTGACAAGCACATACAGAATGTAGCAGGACTTGTAGGCTTTTGTAAGGCAGAACAAATGAATAATCGGTTTACAGCAAATTTGTAACTGATTACCTCAAAAAGGTTTTTGAATATCTGATTATACGTCTACAAAAAGCATGTTTGAATATCAAACAAACAAACATGCAAAATTCACTTTACACCAACAATCTTCTGGAGATCATCATGCACAAATAAATGAAGATCTTTTAAAGACTACTGTTAACTGGCCTGAGACCACAATTATTTTGTAGTGCATTTCTTTTGGAACATAAATGAAAATTAAAAAAATCCCACCTGCGCTTTCTCAAAGAAACTTTTACAGTGTATTGTACTACTTTTGGGACAAATTATATCAAAATTATAGAAAACTTCATCGGCTCTAACTCAAAATATGGACAATTTTATGTTTAGGGCATTTTGAAATCTTTTGACAGCTTCCAAAGTGCTATTTTTAACCTTTTTCAGCTGGACCAAATCACTACTTTCCTTTAAAATTCTAGACCCAATTTTTTTTTACAGTGTAATTCCCCCCCCCCCCCCCCCCATACTTGCAATTTGAGGCATTAAACATGGAGAAATAAATTTGGAAGGGGCATAAAAATTAATGTCAAGTAACCCACTGTCAACACTAAGGACTATATTTGAAAATCAAGGGACGACAATTGTGGTCTCGGACCAACTTTACTGTCTATAAACATAAGAAAAATAATGTTAACAACATTTACTCAAAAATACACGAGACACTTCTTCTTCTTCCGAATACCATATTGACATTGAAGGGGATTGAAATTTCACATACTTGTATGAAAAAAAGACAGAGAAAGACTTACACTTCTAATATTCTGTCTCCTTTTCGAATTCCAGCTTGTTGAGCTGCTCCACCGTCGAGCACGGCACTAACGTGCTGAAGTGGTGCATATAAAGTTCCGTTTATTGATTTCAAAACACCACCTTCGCTAACCTGTCCTCTGACATTGAAGCCAAACCCAGTTTCTGTCTTTGTTATGGTAACAATACGTGGACTACACTCTTCACCCGGGTCAGGCGAAGAGGGTGGACTGTTTTCATCGCTGTCAGCCATAATGGTCATGTGACCAAACTAAATTCATTTCCGGTTTACTTTTTTTGGCTTTCAATTTGTCTCAGAACCAAAAATCTACAAAACAGATAAGTACATGGAAGTACGTTTTCAGTATTATACTCCAATTTTTTATCAAAGACTTAAAATTCACAAACTTCATTGGTCTTTTTATTTGCTCACCTGGCCTAAAAGGCCATGTGAGCTTTTCTCATCACTTGGCGTCCGTCGTCGTCGTCGTCGTCGTCTGTCGTCGTTAACAATTTTTCAAACATCTTCTTCTCTGAAACTACTGAATGGATTTGAATGAAACTTAAAATGATTGTTCCTTAGATTATCCTGCACAAAATGTGTGCTTCGATTTTTGATCCGTCAAAAAACATGGCCGCCGTTACTTAAAATAGAACATAGGGGTCAAATGCAGTTTTTGGCTTATATCTCAAAAACGGAAGCATTTAGAGCAAATCTGACATGGGGGTAAAAATGTTCATTAGGTCAAGATCTATCAGCCCAGAAATTTTCAGATGAATCAAACAAACCATTGTTGGGTTGCTGCCACTTAATTGGTAATTTTAAGGAAATTTTGCAGTTTTTGGTCATTATCTTGAATATTATTATAGATGAAGATAAACTGTAAACAGCAAAAATGATCAGCAAAGTAAGATCTACAAATAGGTTAATATGACCAAAATTGTCAATTGACCCCTTAAGGGGTAAATGACCTTTAATGACAATTTTTCACAATTTGTTCATCATATTTGCTAAATTTAAAAAATCTTCTCCTCTGAAACTACTGAATGGATTTGGATGAAACTTAGCATGATAGTTCCTTAGATTATCCTGCACAAAGTGTGTGCTTCGATTTTTGATCCGTCAAAAAACATGGCCGCCCTTACTTTAAATAGAACATAGGGGTCAAATGCAGTTTTTGGCTTATAACTCAAAAACGAAAGCATTTAGAGCAAATCTGACATGGGGTAAAAATGTTCATTAGGTCAAGATCAATCAGCCCTGAAATTTTCAGACGAATCAAACAAACCATTGTTGGGTTGCTGCCACTTAATTGGTAATTTTAAGGAAATTTTGCAGTTTTTGGTCATTATCTTGAATATCATTATAGATAAAGATAAACTGTAAACAGCAAAAATGATCAGCAAAATAAGATCTACAAATAAGTTAATATGACCAAAATTGTCAATTGACCCCTTAAGGGGTAAATGTCCTTTAATGACAATTTTTCACAATTTGTTCATCATATTTGCTAACTTTAAAAAATCTTCTCCTCTGAAACTACTGAATGGATTTGGATGAAACTTAGCATGATAGTTCCTTAGATTATCCTGCACAAAGTGTGTGCTTCGATTTTTGATACGTCAAAAAACATGGCCGCCCTTACTTTAAATAGAACATAGGGGTCAAAGTTAACTTTTTTAGTTTTGGTCTATTTTTTTAATACTTTATGCATTAGGTCAACTATATTTGGTGTATGAAAATATTTTATGATCTATATGTCGGTTACGCAGGTTTTATTTGAACTTGACCTAATTTTCACAGTCAATTGCTAAGTTTTAAGTGTTTGTGTTTTTGTCTCATTTTCTTTATTTATAAACAGTAAGTTATATATATTTGTAATATTGAAGAATTGTTAGCTGTACATGTTTGCCTGGCATGGTTCAATATGTCCAATAAGGCATTGTTTACCAGGTGAGCGATTCAGGCTCTTGAGAGCCTCTTGTATGATTTAAGTGATATTAATTAATATCTTAGTGTGATTTTCAGAGATTACACAGCTAAGTTTTTTTCTCAAAGTCAAGGAACTAAATAGAGAATTAAACCGGTTGCTAGATGATAATTTAAAATCTAAAATGAGCCTCAATGTTATAAGTGTAACAAAATTATAATACATGTTAAAATAAATTTACAACATGAATTAATAGGTTTTTTTTTAAGATCTAATGAGGAACCTCGATTGATCTTAACTCTTTATCATCACTGCCATATATGAACCTTAAACATATTTTTATCTTTTAACAAGTGGACTCTTATAAACTTATTAACTTTAGGTTTTATCCATTTTTTAAATTTTAAATCTAAACAGTGTTTTAATCTTGTGACAGTATGCTCTGTACAGTGTAAATACAAGTTTTTACCTTTTATCCTTATTATTTTGTTTTACTAAAACTAAGTTACATATTTAAACCTAACAATTTTAATATTTTATAAATAACTACGCATTTTTAATTTTTACCTAAAACTAGGATAATTTAATGCGGTGACCCTGCAAATAGGGTGGACTTCCGAAGAAGAAGAAGAAGAAGAAGAAGAAGAAGAAGAAGAAGAAGAAGAAGAAGAAGAAGAAGAAGAAGAAGAAGAAGAAGAAGAAGAAGAAGAAGAAGAAGAAGAAGAAGAAGAAGAAGAAGAAGAAGAAGAAGAAGAAGAAGAAGAAGAAGAAGAAGAAGAAGAAGAAGAAGAAGAAGAAGAAGAAGAAGAAGAAGAAGAAGAAGAAGAAGAAGAAGAAGAAGAAGAAGAAGAAGAAGAAGAAGAAGAAGAAGAAGAAGAAGAAGAAGAAGAAGAAGAAGAAGAAGAAGAAGAAGAAGAAGAAGAAGAAGAAGAAGAAGAAGAAGAAGAAGAAGAAGAAGAAGAAGAAGAAGAAGAAGAAGAAGAAGAAGAAGAAGAAGAAGAAGAAGAAGAAGAAGAAGAAGAAGAAGAAGAAATGGTTTATGACTACAGACATTTTTTGAAACTGAAAAAATACTTTAATATATACATCAATAGAAATTTTTAATTAGAGACAAGTGATTTTGGCTATGTCATGGATTTTAGTGACATATTGCACACAAAACCGCTTAAAGCATTTGCCACTTTCCGGCATTCTTTGAATTGAGTATTTCGTAGTTACTCATTGGGTATACTTTAAAAAACATGTGAACATTTGTATAGACAGCACGTAAAATTGTTTTTTTGTTTTCTTAAATTTGTCTTTACAACATAAAATCTTCAATTTCAAATCATGCCTTACATTTTTCTTTAAAAAAAATGGTGGTACCGAACACCATAACCTGCCCCCTCCAAAAATCCCTACTACAAGAATCCTAATACTAACCAATGTTTACAATGAGGTGACGTTGTGCTAACTTCGTCGTTTTAAAGAATTTTTGTAAATTTTTTCAGCTAGAATACCACTGGATCCGATTGTTGACGATTACTTAGCATCCGTCGTACTTAGTTAGTTGTCGTCAGACCTTCGTGAACCTTTCATCTGATCTTGAGAAACTACTTAATTGCGGTAAAATATCCTCAAGAAATCCTTAAGGTATCTAGTATAGGTTTTTTTGTCGATCAACAAACATGGCAAGCAAGGCTATAAATAGAACATTAGGATAATTACAATAATAGTCTTATATCTTGACACCCGTAATAGATTGAGAAGTCTAGCAGCGGGAAAATACTCCGAATGTAAAGATTAATCTTTCACAGTACATATTTTCCCGAAAATCTTGTTCGGCATTAGATTGAATGAAGTTTACTGTAACTAAACGAGGTCAATGATTTTTTCATTCTCTAAAGTACTAATTACGAGTTAACAAATTCCTTGTTATTCTCCAGCAAGTCTTTCTGTATGTTTGATTTTTGTCTATAATAGCGCATAAGAGATCATAAGCAAGTGATCATAAGAGGATGTACTGAGGGGACAAAAATAGTATTATACATGACTCGTTACATTTTCACGATGTCAGTACACGGTCAGTCAATAAAATTAAAGTTCCAAACTAAATTGAGGTCTCCAACCCTGTACTTGGAGATTTTTTGAAATTATGTTTAATTGAATATTTGCATATCCGGCATTTTTTTTAGGGTTGTACCTTTGAGTGAACGCGAATGATGCAACATGTGGAACTGAACCAGCTTACCTCCCGGAGTTCATCCGCTGTTTGGTGGGTTTTGTATAACCCAGTCTTAAGATTTCTATATTTTTCCTTATTAAATATTAAGCGTTAGAATTTAAGAGAAATGTACTCTTTTGTGATTTAAGTGATATTGTTCCATCTTTTGTTAATATGTCTGAACAAGATAAGTTTATTTTCATTTTGAAACGTAATGATACGGACATAAGTACCGTATGTGTAGATAGAATAAGCGATATGTATGATTTGAACATTCATTTAAAGCAAACGTAATGTTGCTAAGAATTTTATAATATTAAGCTTATTATAATATCTTGAATTAATAATTAGGTGTGAATAACACCTCCACGCTATGTAGATATAAAATATGTATCTCTTATATTAAGAAAATACGTTGTTGGTTTTTTTTTTTGTTTTTTGTTTATTTTTGTATAAATTTGTGTTTGTATTTGTATTTTGTAAATGTCAGCTGGTATCATTCCTGTAGAGGAATTTACACCAATACAATTATTTGATTTGATTTGATTATGTTGTGTTTTGTGTACAAATATAACTATTGTTTGCGTTTTAGTGGATTTTTATTGCCTAACAATGTCAGTTTCAATTAGGTTTGTGAGTCTGAATATTCCTTTGGTATATTTCGCCTCTCTTCTTTAATTTATGTGCCGTCCCAGATTATATCCTTCTTCAAAGTAGTGATTGTTCTGATCATCATGAACATTGGAGTGTAATCTTTTTTAGCTCACCTGGCCCAAAGGGCCAAGTGAGCTTTTCTCATCACTTTGCGTCCGGCGTCCGGCGTCCGTCGTCCGTCGTCGTCCGGCGTTAGCTTTTACAAAAATCTTCTCCTCTGAAACTACTGGGCCAAATTAATCCAAACTTGGCCACTATCATCTTTGGGGTATCTAGTTTAAAAAATGTGTGGCGTGACTTGGTCAACCAACTAAGATGGACGCCACAGCTAAAAATAGAACATAGGGGTAAAATGCAGTTTTTGGCTTATAACTCAAAAACCAAAGCATTTTGAGGAAATCTGACATGGGATAAAAATGTTTATCAGGTCAAGATCTATCTGCCCTGAAATTTTCAGTTGAATGAGTCAACCCGTTGTTGGGTTGCTGCCCCTGAATTGGTAATTTTGAGGAAATTTTGCTGTTTTTGGTTATTATCTTGAATATTATTATAGATAGAGATAAACTGTAAACATCAATAATGTTCAGCAAAGTTAGATTTACAAATAAGTCAACATGACCGAAATGGTCAGTTGACCCCTTTAGGAGTTATTGCCCTTTATAATTAATTTTTAACCATTTTTCATAAATCTAAGTAATCTTTTACAAAATCTCCACTGAAACTACTAGGCCACAATCATCTTTGGGGTATCTAGTTTGAAAAATGTGTCCGATGACCTGGCCATTCAACCAAGATGGCCGCCACGGCTAAAAATAGAACATAGGGGTAAAATGCAGTTTTTGGCTTATAACTATGAAACCAAAGCATTTAGAGCAAATCTGACATGAAGTTAAATTGTTAATCAAGTCAATATTTATCTGCCCTGAATTTTTCAGATAAATTGGACAACTGGTTGTTGGGTTGCTGCCCTCCAATTGGTAATTTTTAAAGAAATTTTGCCGTTTTTGGTTATCTTGAATACTATTATAGATAGCGATAAACTGTAAACAGCAATAATGTTCAGCAAAGTAAGATCTACAAATAAGTCAATATGACCTAAATGGTCAATTGACCCCTTAAGGAGTTATTGCCCTTTATAGTCAATTTTTAACAATTTTCATTAATTTGGTAAATTTATGTAAATTTTTACCAAATATAGTTCTCTGTTACTAATGGGCAAAGTTCATTATAGATATAATTGTAAGAAGCAAAATCGTTCAGTAAAGTAAGAACTTCAAACACATCACCATCACCAAAATACAATTTTGTCATGAATCCATTTGTGTCCTTTGTTTGATATGCACATAGACCAAGGTGAGCGACACAGGCTCTTTAGAGCCTCTAGTTTACTTTACGACATAATAATTCAAACATATTTATTTATAGTGGATTGGGAAACAAGTTTTGCAACTTAAATTAATCCCTTTCCACTTTGCCGGGTGCGACTGCTGCCTTGTAGCGGCATTAGCCTGCTCTTTTTCGAAACCAACTTTGCGACATTTGTAAATTAGGTTTGTCATTGTATTCCTCAGTTAGTTCTTCACTCTTCTCATTGTATACACTGAACGAAAATTAAGCTGCATATGCGAAATTAGATTATTTTTCTGATTAGAAGACAAATGGGGAAGTTTAACAAGTTTAACCACATTGTGTGTCTGTGCTTATAAGTACGCCAGCATTGGTCATGTATTGTTAGTTATTGTTTTTCTGTGTATAAATGAACATATTTTTGGAGATTTTCAGTGGTGTCTGTTGTTTGTGTGCTGTGTTGTTCTGAGATTTATATCATTTGTTTGCATCAGAGACATGTATACTAGTTTTATTTCTATGTCTCTGGTTGCATGATATAAACTTTTGCCTTTCGTGTTTTATATTTGTGCATGTTTTGATTTATATTTACTGTCTTATATTTTCTTTGTCAGTTTTGTATTTTAGGATGATGTCTTCGTGCCATGATTACATTTTTAGCAGGACAAACGTATTTTCATAATTATATCTTGACTACAAGTACAAGATTTTTATAATTTCTACATGATTTACAAAAAGGCATTTTTTAGTATTTAGGTTAAAATAATATTTATATAACTATCCTCAGTAAAATCATGTTCTTAGTATTTTAGCAGTATTTGTCCTACTCAAGTGAGTGATGTATAAGTTGTCAAATCCAAACGTTCACTGAAACGGCCGTGTATGCTGAGATAAGCTTTTCTCTGTACGTGAACTGACGGCCTAATCAATGGAAAAAAAAGAGAGAAAAAAAAAAAGAACGAAAAACAAAATATGTAACACAGCAACAAACGACAACGCGTAAGCAGGACCAACCCACACTAACCTGGGACAGTGGAGATTTGTTTTTATTTAATATGAAATCAACTTCACTCTCACGTTGTTTCTTTTTATATTATCAGCACTGAGTGACGTATGCGCCGAGGGAAAAGATTTTTTTGTAGGTAGGTCTAGGAACAATGTAGATGTTCTTTGGTGGATCAACTGTTTGGCAATATTTAAATTAAAAAAAACTTGAAATCACATTTCTAGATATTTGGCTATAGAAAAGCGTTTTTCTTTGCTTGTCATTTTCCAGACATTTTCCTATCTAATAATTTTTAATCAAGTTAAACTGTCTCAATCAGTAATCAGATTTGAATTTATTTATTAATCAAAATAAATAAGCAGCAATACATAGTAGTTTAACTGAAAAATCCCAAGATATCTGAGCGAATACTTAAAGGGGAAGCTGTCAAATTCGTGTCCACCTATTTGATTTGAATTGTCATATTTGATTTAAAACAATGTAAAACATTTATTAAAAAAAAATCAAAAGTCTAAAATAAACAATTAACAGCACATGGGCTCGATAATATGTTTCTTGGTTTCGTGTGTATTTTAATCTAGACGACATACAAGAGATATGAACATAAATATAAATATAGATAGATCATAGTAAGCGAAATCGTGTTATTGGATTTTTCTAGGTCTATTAAATTTCCTCAATTATGGATTCAAAACATATGTTAATCATCGTTTTTACCTGTCTAAAAATGTTTCAGTATTTTTATGATCGAATCAATCAATCAAATGATTTATATTTGTTTCACTTTCAATGTTGACATTCTTTTCCTTTAAATAACTGCCAGTCACGCCACACGATTCATGCGTTATAGTTAAAGCGTTAATTAGATTGAAGTTCATATGAAAACGGATTCAATGTGGTCGAATTATTCACTTGCAAGTGAATAATTCATCATCAATGTTTCTTAGCTTCTTTTGACAAAATTGAAACTTATTTGCTGCGAAAAGCGAATTATTATTTCACTATTTTACTTTCATTGATGGTTGAACAAAACTTCACATCATTTTAGATTTTTATTTATCTCGTAGCTATACAAAATTATCGCTGTTTGTCTGCCATTATTGGTCTTCACAAGGGTTCCAGTAAAATGTTGACGTCATTATAATACAAATTATCTGACGCCATAAAGTGATTGTTGCATGACGTCAATAGTTCAAGCGGGACCGGTTCTCGGGTCACTGCGGCCGGGAATAGCGATAAGGTGTAACGTGACGGTACCCAAATTGCACCTATTTTGACAGTTTTTTCAACTACGTTTTTTTATGATCAAGACAAACATTTCCATTTTCTGTTTATTTTGTAGCCGTATCCTTCTTTATTATATAGGTACACCAATTTGATTTTCAATTTATATGGAATCATAGAAAAATTGGTCTGAACTAACCTCCAAATCATCAATGATTCTGTAATGAGGAGTACCCAAATTGCATCCATGCTTAAATTTGCATCGTCAAAAGTCGAATAACAGAGCTTTTGTTTATTTTTTTCAAATATTTTGAACAATTGGATATTTGTCCATGCTTACCGTCTTCTTTTTTTAAGAAATGGATACTTGAAACATATTGTATTTGCTAATTTTAAAAAGATGACGTTTTGGTGACGTCGCATGGCGACGTTTCAGTACATTTTGCTTTTTCAGTAAACACTTCATCTGTTGATAAATACTGTAAACGTTTTGTGTATATCTAAATATATTTACCTATGTTGAAAGACGTGCATACTATCGGATCATAAAATTACAACGTGTTTAGTCTCTAGGAAATCTTGTAAGATTTCCACTGCTATTTTTGCTAAATAGGTGCAATTTGGGTACTCGTTGCAATTTGGGTACCGTTACGTCAAATACATTTAATTGAATTAACTTATATAATCAGTTGGCAATTACAATCCAGTCAAAGATTACAATGAATTGCATGCACTTTTTTATTAAACAATACAAAATCTCAGATAAAACTAGATAGCTGAGATCACCAATCTCCCGGTATCAAATCATTTGAAAAAATAACAACAATGTATTGCAATATGACCTATAATATTGAAGGAGTAAACTTGTATTAAGTCGTGTTCTGACCCTTTATAATAGAAAATAAAGGAACATGGATTAACCTTGCACGGGCATCGAACACAAAGTTACTTTAGTATAATACTGCACTGTCAAAAAGTGAGGCAAAATATATTCGCCATTCGGTGAGGGATCTGGCGGCCGTGCAAGACCCCCAGAAGCTATGAAAAAATATTACGCACAATCGTGAATCCTGAGAGTTTCGCGGACTCTTAGGAGGCACAATTATTTGAGTGTCCCTACCCTTGGAACCTCAGGCTCCAAAAACACCAGTCAAGTAAAAGACATCAGCCAAGTTGAAAACACCAGCCAAGTTAAAAACACCTTCAAAACAGAAAATTGTCCGGCCAATACAATGCGCATGTCACTATAATATTTGTGTGTGCGTGTAATATTATCTTCAGAAGCACCAGGGGGTATCACACGTTTGTAATGATCTTTAGTGTTAGGGCCTAATCTTGTTAATAGTAATTGAAATAGTTGTTTTCTTCATACTAGTACATAGTCCAATGTGCATAACGAATAATTAGAAAAAATCATAAACATCCCATATTTTTTTTTATATAAGAAGAGATAAGAAATTACTTGTAAAACAAACTTGGGTTGTGTTTGACTCGTGCATTTTAAGTTAAAGTAAAGGATTTTTTCTAGCTGAAAAAGGTGCAAAATCATTATGTCTGTAGCTGTCAAAAAGAATTATAGACCCCTTGACATAAAGTTATCCATGTTTTGAGTGAAAGGTGAGAAATTTGTCTATAATCCCCCCCCCCATTTTTTTAATTCTCTTTACGTGGTGAGGGGGTCGGGCTGACACGGTGTGCTTCTTTCTCCAAATTTCTCCTTTCTTTTTTTCTCCTGATCCCATCTTTGTTGTCCCGTGTATTTCATTACCCCACTTTTTTTTACCCCACTTTTTATAATCCTACCTCCAACATCCCCACCTCAAGCCAGTTTGTAGCCTCCATCCCCCTCCCTGATATACCACCTCGAGGGCTACTTGCAAGATTCATTTTTGGAATATTACTTAGCTAAATTTCATTTTGCTATACATGCAATTGTAAAGGCCTTTCTCAACTACTCTTGCTTTGAACATATTTTCCACCATTTACACAGCTGTAGCGAGTCGAATAATTTTGTAAAACCGATCAATTATCTTTATTTTCCATTTTCCTTGTGATTTCAATTTTTAAGAGTCCCTTTTATAAGATTATATCATTCTTAGAAGTTCATTATATCGTGTTCCATTGTCAAATTCCGAAAACTGCAAAATTTATCACAAACATTGATAACACCGTTTTCACTGAGTCATGATCTTAAAATTGAAAATCAGTGATCAGATTACACGCGCCCCTTGGTGCTTCTGAAGATAATGATTACACACACTTCCGTACGCACATTATATGACATGCGCATTACAATGGCCGGACAAATAGCCCTGACACTATTCATCCGGCTAGCCGGACAAATAGCCACTCAGTCCGATTTATATTTTCGTATAATTTATTTATAAATCTCAAAGATTCCTGAATTTCTTGATCAAATATTATAAAACAAAAGAGACCAGTTGAATATATGTATAGCGTATAACGGCGTGTGTGAATACCGTCCGGTCAACTTTATTTGCTCAAAAATATTTTTTTTCACTTATTTTGTTTGATTTTCATAAAACTCATTTTAATATCTTTAAGGTCTACAAATATTTAAACAAATCTACCGAATAACAAAAAAGTTATGACTATTTATATGTCGTCCGGTCAACCGTCCTGTCACTATCCGGGCAGTCGTCCTGTCACTAGTGCAACCCGTACGTGTCACATGTGATTATGGTATTACGACAGCGTAGTATTGCGAAGTACTTTATTGCAGGTATTTGGTCATTTTGAAATATCCGGGATGTGGTCGATTGCGACTGCGCATCTGATACAGTAAAACATCAACACAACTTGTGCTGTAATATTATCCAAGTTTGTTGATTTGACAGTGAATGGCACAATTTACCAGAACTTATGGGTTGCAGGAGCGATCAGTAAGTTTTTATCAGTTGAAGCCGAGAAGTTGAAAACGCTTGAAGCGATGTCACCACATGATTTTTCTCAAAAAAATATATAAACAGTGATACGATGATCGAAAACTGTACCCTCGCCCTCGGGTAAAAATTTTGGGAGGGTGCTTAGCCAGGCGTAAAACGGTCATTTATTGCTACCGTTAGCGTCAAATTGAGTAAAATTTAACTGGGATTCGTCAAAATTTCCTTTAGTCCGTGGTGTCTGCTGTAAATTATGAAGAAGCAGGCTAAATTTCTAAAGTCGTAAAGAAGCCTGCAAGTCAATGTGGAAGGATCAGCAGTCCACGGGGACTATCTAGCTAGTTGCCCCATCAGCCAAGTTTCTGGGGAACTGTTGTCCGCAAGATCATAGTCCCCTCCAGCTTGCCTTTTGCTGAAAAAACTTTGTATGTCCATAAAGTTCAATGTTTACAGCTGACTTAAGTATCGACCACATTTTCTAAGGGAAGCAATCCTGTCACTTTCCCCCACCTCAAGAGTCATCATACAATTATGACTCTCACACAAGCATACTCTACACTGACGCTAGAATTCCTCTCTAACAACCATGGCCATGTTTTTTTTAGTTAGGCGCCAATGTAACTGAAGAGCATGAATTTCCTTACGAAATTGCTTGTCTCCACTAGGGCCTCGACCCTTGGACTTCTGTTACAAGGCAGGGCGTTTACCTACTGAGCTAAAGAAGTACTTCCTTAGCTCAACCACTTATGGCTGACAAAGTAGCTACCACATTTGCTAAGGGAAACACTTTTACAAAATTAACATTAAGATGGTTAATGTTATTTTTGGAAAAAATTAACATGATTGGTCGAAGTCATTTGTGCTGTCTTCGATCTGACAGTAAGTATAACCACAAGTAAGTACAAGTCCATAAAATTTTATTCTATAACATCGTACATCGAGTTGTGTGGTAAAAAATTAAGGTAGACTTTTAAAGGTAGAATAAGCTAAATAGACATCTGAATAAATTCACGTGATGTGCGTCTCAAAATAGATTGAAAAAAAGGGAGGTAATAAAAAAGTATCTATGGAAACCACGATTACGAAAAATGGAGTACAGTACACTCCCCACCTGACATTACATTATGTCACTATTATAAAAAATGAATTGTTACAGTCATTGACATTAACAGTTTTTCCAAAAGTTGTATGAATGAACAGTCAGTCTTCAGTTGTGAGAAGGACCATTTCGGAAATAGGTCTCGTGTAAAGTGTTGTTTTACCATCGTTCGTTACTCTAATCTCGGCTTTCCTTACAAGCCCATCGTCACTTTTTATTGCGTTAATAACTAGGCCGAGTGGCCAATTGTTGCGATGTGTTGTCAGATCTTTTAAAATAACAATGTCACCATTCTTAATATTAGGCTAAACGTTCTGCAATTTTCTCTTAGATTGTAAAGTTTGGAGATATTGCGTTCTCCAACGTTTCCAAAATTGGTCTGCTAACCCTTGCGCTCTTTTCCATTCTGATTTAAGCATGTCTTTAAATGAAAATGTTCCCAAATCAGTCGCCTCGAAAGAATTTGGAAGTTTCTGAGTTAATAGTTGGTTTGGCGATAGAATAAACGGTACGTCTGGATCGGATGATACAGCTACAAGTGGTCGTGCGTTTACAATTGCCGAAACTTCGGCCATGAAAGTACAAAGTATGTCATGAGTTAAATCTGTTTTGTGTTCGGATAACATAGAATTCAAAACACGCCTAATTGTTCCAATCATTCTTTCCCATACCCCTCCGAAGTGAGAAGCATGGGGCGGGTTAAATATCCACTCAGTTCCGGTATTATACATGTGTTGCTTTATCGCACCATCTTCGACGTTAACGGCATCAATTTTGAGATCGTCGGTAGCCCCAACAAAATTTGTTCCTCGATCTGAACGATATATTTTAACCTTTCCTCGAATGGCTTCTAATCGACGAAGCGCATTAATGAAGGCACTAGCACTCATAGATTCAATGATTTCTACGTGAACAGCCCTAGTTACGATACAAGTAAACAGCACTGCCCATCGTTTAGATTCGGCGCTTCCACCTCGAGTTCGTCGTGTAACTACATGCCAAGGTCTGAAAACATCTACTCCGACGTTTGTGAAAGGAGGACACGGTTGTATTCTGTCGTTCGGTAAATCTGCCATTCTTTGAATTTCGAACTTTCCTCTCGATTTTCTGCACGGCACACACTTGTGAATAACTGAATTTATGATTCTTTTTAACCCGATTATCCACAGTCCTGCTGATCTGACTGCACCTTCGGTAAAGTGACGCTTGGTGTTTATTTAGTTGGTGATAATGTCTGACGATTAATAGGGTGGCGTGGTGATTGTTAGGAATGATTAATGGATTTTTTTCGTACTCATCGAGATTTAAGTTTCTGAGTCTTCCTCCTACTCGTAGCATTCCGTTGGCATCCACAACGGGACCCAACGCTGCTATTTGACTATTCTTTGAAAGATGACGATTCTCTTTAATACACTGGATTTCGTCTGCGAATACGTCCTTCTGAATTAAACTGATTACGCATTGTTCGGACTCTGAGAATGTAACAGCTTTTGTTGAGCATTTCCTGAGACGTATACTTTGTTTCATACGACGGATCACATTCACAAGACGCTTCCAGGTCGAGAAACGTTCCAACCCTTCGCAAAATTTTGACCTTGTCGTTTGTACATTATTAGCACATGTCGTAATAAGAGTTTTTCTTATCTCTTTGTCGCTTTCTTCGTCTATCAAGGGGAATTCAACATTATCACTTTCTTGGTCCTGGATTTCGTAGTTTTTGCACAAATATGTTGGACCGTTCAACCAAATGCTATTTTGAAGATCTTTCGAGTTTAGGGCTCTTTTACCTAAATCGGCTGGATTCTTGTCAGTCGGTACGTAAAACCATTGTGTAGGTTCTGTAGATCTACGGATTCGTTCTACTCTGTTTGAAACATATATGAAGAAACATCGTGTTTCATTCTTGATATATCCGAGAACGACTCGGCTATCGGAATAGAATTTTATACAGTCGAATGTTATATTGATATCGGAAACAACAGTCTCTGATAATTCAACGGCTAACGTTGTCGCACACAGTTCTAGTCGGGGTATCGTGTTACAATGTGTTGGTGCAACCTTTGCTTTGCCGATCACAAATCCAACTTGTTGATAATTATCGCCTTGAAATGACCGAATGTATGCAGCTGCGGCAATTGCGTTTTCTGATGCGTCACAATACACATGGAGTTCATTACGAAGGCTTCCGGTAAGGCCTTGTGGTACGTATACACGGGGAATTTGAATGTTTTCAAAGTCGCTCAGAGATTGACGCCACATGTCCCATGAATTTCTGTGTACTTCTGACAACGGTTCATCCCATTCGGTCGTTCCTAAGGTCAACTTTCGAAGAATAAGTTTGCCTGTTATGAGTACAGGTGCTGCGAAACCTAGTGGGTCGTAGATACTGTTGATTACGGAAAGAACACCACGTCGAGTCAAAGGTTTTGCTTCTTGGGAAATTCTAAACGTGAAGACGTCTGTATTTATATTCCAATAAAGTCCTAAGCTACGCTGAAGCGGCAGTTTGTCGGATGAAAGTTCTAAATCATTAAGATCTTTATTCAGGTCGTTGGCGGGTAACGCTGTCATAACATCCTTACAACTTGATGCGAACTTGTGTAAACGAAGGTTGCCGTGAACTTGTAGCGCTTCCTGAGTTCTTTTCATAAGATCGATTGCTTCTTCAGGAGAGGGAAGCGAAATCAAACCATCGTCAACATAGAAGTGATTCAATACGAAATCTTTAACATCAGTTCCAAATGTCTCTTCGGCAGAAATAGCAGTTTGATGTAGTCCATAAATGGCAACGGCTGGAGATGGTCGGTTGCCAAACACGTGTACCTTCATCCTATATTCGACTATTTCTTGATCGAATTGGTTATTGCGGTGCCAAAAGAACCTCAAGAAATTCCTATGATCTGGTCTGACGTAGAAGCAATGAAACATCTGTTGTTTGTCTGCTGTAACTGCAATTGATTCCATTCTGAATTTGAGAAGAACGCTCAAAAGACTGTTGTTTAAGTCCGGTCCAGATAGGAGTACATCATTCAGAGATGTTCCGTTGAATATGGCAGAAAACGCCTCTTATTTGATCTTTTTTACGAGGGTGATAAACACCAAATACGGGAAGGTACCATACTTCTTCGTCCGGTTTAACTGGCGGTGCGAGTTCGGCATGCTTGCTATCAAACAACTTCTGCATGAAGGCGATGAAATGATCTCTCTTGATAGGATTTCTGCGAAGATTTGCGTCGAACATAGTAGCGCGATGAAATGCCATCGGTTTGTTATTTGGTAGGTGAGGGCGATGTTCTTTGAAAGGTAAAGGCGCTTCCCAATTGCCAAGTTCGTTTTTAGACAAGTCCGTTTTCATTTTCTCCAAGAAAAGTTTGTCTTCTATTGACAATCCAACTTTGTCGTCTTCTTGTGTACGCACGAAAACTTCGTCTCCGATAGAATCGTAAATCGGTCGGTTTATAGCATCGGGTTTATTCTCTGCTCGCATAGTTTCCTTTACGACAACTTTACTATCGCATGGCTTAAACACTGATGGTCTTCCATTTGGTAGGACGTATGTTTTGTATGCATTTATTTGACTATTTACTTGATGACTTCCAAGACAAGTTTCTCCTACTATTGTCCACCCCAATGGTGAACGTAGAGCTATAGGGAATTTCGGTTCGCCAGTTCTTTGTTCGAGCACACGGTGTACATACGGGAGATCCCTTCCAATTAATAGCATGATGTCGCAACCATCGTCGATCGGTGGGATTTTTGATCCAATATCGTTAAGATGCGAATAATATTGTGTCACTTCCGGTGTAGGTATTTTTTGGCGATTGTCTGGAATGTCATTGCATTCTATAAGGGTTGGTAAATCGATTGACACTTCTCTATTATAACTCCTTAAGGTAAATCCTGACGCTCTTCGACCGCATTGTGTTGTTTTGCCGTTGCACGAAGACAAGATGTATTCTTCGGGTTTGGATCGAATGTCGAAGATGTCAAAGAAAGCGCTTTTGGCTAAAGATCTATTACTTTGATCATCTAAGATTGCATACATTTTCACAGAATCGCCTATGGCATTTTGTGGATGGATAAAAACAGGAATAATCTTTGCGCATGAACGACCGCTGAATGGTGCTTTGCATATCTGTGTGCAGCGTGAATCTACTGTTGTCTGAGTATCTTGCTTCTGTACTATTTGCGATTTGGCGGTTTCGTGCCTCTCCCCACCGTAAGATCTTGACGGAAGATCACCGTGCATCGCTGTAACGTGTCGGTTACTACTACACTCTTCACATTTAATTTTCTCTTTACAGTGTTTGCTTTGATGTTTAAAGTCACAACATTTGAAGCATAAACCATTTTCTTTCAAGAAATTCTTTCTCATCGGGAGAGATTTTGCAAGGAAAGTTCGGCAGTCCCTAAGCTTATGATTCGTATCGTGTATAGCACATTTTAATGGTGTAATTCCATCGTTTTTGTTTGATGAATCAATGTCTGTTCTCCTAACTGACACTCTCGGAGTATAATTTTGTTCCGTTTTTGGTTAATAACTTGAGCTTGTGAAGCTGGGGTCGTTTTTAATGCGGCTTATTCTGATATAAAATCAACAAAGTACTCAAAAGGAGGATATGCGACAGATTTCTCCAATTTGAAGCGAGCTGCTCGGTTGGTCCATTTCTCTTGTAGAGAATACGGGAGCTTTTCCACGATAGGTTTAAAGCCAACGGAAGAATCAAAATAGGCTAACAGCGTACTGTATGCAGGTTGTGATTTTACGCAAAGAATTTCGGATAATAAATCTGCCAGCTCGTACAGTTTTACATTGTCTTTGTTAGAAAGTTTTGGAAATGATGAAACTCGTGTCTTGAGAGAGCTTTCTATTTTCTCTGGTGAACCGTATCTCTCATCTAGTCGTGACCATAATTTTGTTAAACCTTTCGAAGGATTGATGATGTTAGATGCTCTTATACTGATTGCGTAGTTGCTGGATTCGTGACCAAGCCATTTCACCAATAGATCTAATTGTTCGTGATCGGTTACTACAAGTTCTTTCATTACACTTGTGAAGCTTGACTTCCAAACTGCATACATTTCCGGTTTGTCGTTGAAGTTAGTGAGTCTCGAAAATAATAGATCCTTTTTAAGCAGGAATTGCGATAGTTCAGTACTTGTATTGTGTGTTCTCGCGTCTTCATGTTTTGTTTCTTGTTTAACATGTTTTACTTCTAATTTCCTCTCAAAGACGGGCGCATTAACGTTCAATGTAGGTGGAGGTAAGGTAGCCTTCGGTAAACTTAGAGGATCTTGAGGCGTAATTTGTTGGAGTACGTAGTTTGCTGTTCTTTGGACAGGGTCAACTCGCCCAGCTACGTTGAATTGTTTTTCCACCGGTTCGGCTATATCAAGCTCTCCTAGTTCTAGTGCCTCTAATTCGGCTCTAACTGCCTCTGCTTCTTTCTCATTTTCTAGTATAGTTAATGTCGCATTGAGTTCGGCTTGACGTCTTTGTGAGGCTGCTTCAGAGATTTTCTCTTGTTCTGCAAGACGTGCTTGCTCTTTACGAATATCTGTCTCCTTTTGTGAGAATTGTAGCTTTACTTCTGCTGCTTTAGCTCTAGCTCTTGTACGTTGAATGATTGAATGATTAGATGAGTGGGAACCATGTGACCTGACAGACTTTACAGATTTCGAATCTGTGAGCAGCTTCTCGTGTTGATCAATTTGATTACAAGTGAATTGAACTAGTGATTTATTTGATCTCATTATTAAGGTTTGATTATCAAATGCGTCCACGGATTCTTTAGTTCCGGTTCTGTGAAGAAATGATGTGTAGTCAAGTGACAAAGCTTCGTATGCCTCATAGCGATCAGTGAAATTCTTTTTATAATCTTGCGATTGTCTTAGGTCGTTAGGTATACTTTTTTTTAACAACTCCTCTACGTTTTGCCAAGTTTTTTCTATTTTGTGTAACCATTTTGTCTTCATCTGGTCGTATAGTTGTTGTCCTTCTTCTGTAAGTGTTCGTAGTCTTCTTGATCTTACTTCTTCAATACCAGCTTCGTATTTCGGATTGTCTATTTCGTCGTTGTTCAGACTCATTGTGAGATTCCTTTATCGATCTTTTCTTAATTTTTTACTGTGCTGTCTTCGATCTGACAGTAAGTATAACCACAAGTAAGTACAAGTCCATAAAATTTTATTCTATAACATCGTACATCGAGTTGTGTGGTAAAAAATTAAGGTAGACTTTTAAAGGTAGAATAAGCTAAATAGACATCTGAATAAATTCACGTGATGTGCGTCTCAAAATAGATTGAAAAAAAGGGAGATAATAAAAAAGTATCTATGGAAACCACGATTACGAAAAATGGAGTACCGTACATCATTCGTTATTTTTATTTTCTAAAAGAAAGTGCACATTTTTTTATTGTCATGGACCTAAAATTGCTGTTAACGTCCTGAAGGTACTCCCATGTCATCATATGCAGCTGATCATATGGTATCGCCCCACTTGATCAGAGAATCTGCACCTCTTGTACTAATGATGTTAAACAACAATCAACTTTCCATTGTGGCATTAGACATGTTAGATATTTTCTATTACAACGTAAAAATTTACCGAAAACTTTATGATGTAAATCATGTCCAGTAATGACAAACAAATAAGGCTAAGATGTAAATGAAGCAGGTGCTACCTGATGGTATTGGGTTTGTTGCTATTGAAGGTTAAAATTTAGTACATTATTGTTTATTTTGTACCCACCGTAGAAAAGGGAGGCTTTAAGTTTTATCCTTGTCAGTCTAATAGTCCAAAATTGGTTCTGTTCTGTGAAGTTTTTTCTCAACTGAATGTTATGAAACTGTAAGTTAATAACTCAATATAAAAAAGAAGATGTGGTATGATTGCCAATGAGACAACTGTCAACATTCCAGGTTTATTGCTTTTAATTGATTTTGAAAAAGCATTTGATTCTCTATCTTGGGACTTTTTGTTGTCAGTGTTGCAATTATTTAATTTTGGTGAATCTATTATTAACTGGGTTAAAGTATTTTATAATAATATCTCATCTGCAGTCATTCAGGGAGGAAATCTTTCAGACTTTTTTCAAATAGGACGTGGCTGTAGACAAGGGGATCCCTTATCACCCTACCTTTTTATACTTTGTGCAGAAATTTTGGCAATTAGAATACGAGGGAATAAAAATATTACTGGCATAACTGTGGCTAGGATAGAACATAAGTTATCACAGTTTGCAGATGATACTTCACTTATTCTAGATGGAAGTGAACACTCCTTAAATCAAACTTTAAATGAATTAGATTGGTATGCAAACCTCTCAGGGCTAAATATAAACTTTTCTAAAACACAGGTAGTTTGGATTGGGAGTAAAAGATACTGTAGTGACAAACTTTGTCCAAACAGAAATTTATCCTGGGGTGCAACATCTTTTAAGTTATTGGGTATTAATTTTGACGTAGATCTTGATAAAATTATTAACATCAATTATAGTGAGAGAGTTTTGCAGATAAAAAATCTAATCAAAATATGGTCTAAAAGAAATCTTACAGTAATTGGTAAAATTACAGTTGTGAAAACTCTGATTTTACCTGTCCTTAATCACCTTATAATTACATTGCCAAACCCAAATCAAGAACTTGTGAAAAAGATTAACGAGCTTATTTTTACATTTATTTGGAATTCACCTGTTCATAGAGTCAAGAAAGATCTGTTACAAAAGGATTACAGTGAAGGTGGATTGAAAATGATCAATCTTAATTCCTTCATCATAGCACTCAAATCCACATGGGTTAGAAAACTTTTTCAATCTAACAATAAATGGAAAAATATTTTATTTTCCATAATAAATCAAGAAAAATTATTTAAGTTTGGAAATGGTTATCTGTCAAACATTAAAGTAAAGATGAAAAATAAATTTTGGCAGGATGTATTCCATTCATGGGACAGTATTGTTGATAAAGAAGAAAAGAATATGTGGGAATATTTTTTGTCAAGTCCACTGTGGATGAATAATTGTATAAAAATAGAAAATAAACCTGTATTTTATAAAAACTGGTTTAATAAAGGTATATTTTTCATTAATGACATTGTATCAGATGCTGGAAAATTTTTCAGTTTAGAACATTTAGTAGAAACATTTAAAGTTGATAGAAATGTTATGAAATATAACAGCATAATTTCTGCTGTAAAGAATGCAAGAAAAGGATATGTTTTTGATAATTATAAACTAGTCACACCTTTTATTCCTTCATTTGCCAAGATTTTTTTTAAAAGCTCAAGGGGAACTAAAGACATGTATTCACTGTTAATTAAAAATAATATAGTTTCAACAGGCCAGAAAAAATGGGATCAAATTGTGAAGGTAGATGAAGAGGAATGGAAATTAATTTTCAAGTTACCTTTTAAAGTAACAAAAAATACCAAACTGCAGTGGTTACAATACAGAATAAATCAACATATTTTAGGTACAAATAAATTTTTGAATAAAATTAAGGTCACTGACAACCCAAATTGTACTTTTTGCCAAGAAGAAGTAGAAACTATTGTACATTTATTTTGGAATTGTGAGATTGTTCAAACATTCATTGATGAAATTGACTCATGGTTATTGTCAAATGGTATAAGCGTTCCATTTACCTTAAAATATTTTCTATTTGGGGATACTACAAAATCATTTAAGGGGAATGCTGCAAATTTGATTTATATGCAGATAAAACAATATATTTTCAACTGCAAATATTTTAAGAAATCTCTATCAATGCAGGCAGTGCAAAGTAAAATAAAATCTTTATACAACACTGAAAAATTAATTGCTGTTAAAAATAAAAGAGTAGAAATTTTTGACAAAAGTTGGAATGCTTTTGCCATTCTTTTTGATGAATGATCAGATATTTTGTTTTACATTGTATATGTGTACATAAATTAGTAGAAATAGAATTGTCATATGATATATTGGTTCTAACATGAGAAAGAACTACATTATTCATCTCTGCAACTAACTGAAAACAAACAAAAAACTTATAATTTCCTTGAAATTGAATATTTATCTTTCAATTATCTATTTACTTATTTATTTTTTTTTTTTAAATTTTTTTTTTTTTTTTTTTTTTTTTTTTTCATAATTTTGAAAATAATCTACAGACATACCTAAAAATATATAGCTTATATATATTTATTTTTATTACTTCAACTACTCACATTATATATTTTTTTCATAACCTGTGCATTTGTTATATTAGATAATTATGGTTGATTATCTTAATGGTAAACTTCATTTTTTGATATTACTGATATGGTATATAATATTTTCAAATATGGAAAATTGTATGTATAATACTAACAAAAACTAACAGTTGTATATATATGTTATTTACTAATGTTAACGAGGCCGGGATAAGGTACCGGTACTTGATGTTTGAAAACTAACAAATGTACAGATTTCAATAAAATATGATAAATTAAAAAAAAAACATTCCACAAGACACCAAAATGACGCATACATTAACAACTATAGGTCACTGTACGGCCTTCAACAATGAGCAAAGCCCATATCGCATAGTCAGCAATAAAACAATTCAAACGAGAAAACTAACGGCCTTGTTTATATAAAAAAATGAACGAAAAACAAATATGTACACATAAACAAACGACAACCACTGAATTACAGGCTCCTGACTTGGGACAGGCACATATATAAATAATGTGGCGGGGTTAAACATGTTAGCGGGATCCCAACCCTCCCTCTAACCTGGGACAGTGGTATAACAGTACAACATAAGAACGAAGTCTAAAAATCAGTTGAAAAAGGCTTAACTCATCAGATGGACAAAAAGCAAGTAGACGTTGCCGGGTACTTATACATCCAGACAACAAAAAGACAGTAGGAACAGATCTGAGAATACTCACAGTTATCTGACAGCTAGTTCAAAGCCACTAACAACTAATAAAAAAATCATGCATCTAAGACTAAACTATCAATCCGTACACATCCAACATCCAATGGATTTAGTGTAAAGACGTCATAAACAGTCAGAAAAAAACATGACCTGGTGCAATGCCAAGTTACACTAACAGGTATCGACAGATTGTAGATCCATGAATGTGTGTATTTCTATAACATACTAGTAATATTAAGTTTGCTTTTAATTTACTGATAACAAAATCAATATTTATACCAATAAAAACAATATTCAATGATCTTATTACAATGCTTATTACCACAATTTGTATCAAAACACAGATCAAGTTTCAATTTTGGTGGGGTCATATTAACCGTTCCAGAGTTATGCCCCTTTACAAATGGAAAAAGTGCTAAATTTTTCTTTCACGTTGTTTAAATTAAGTTTGCCTCAACTAAATGTTATGGAACTTATTCACAATGCTTATTACCTCTACAAATAACACAGATCAAATTTGAATTTTGGTGGCGTCACCTTTACCATTCTAGAGTTAAGCCTCTTTTCAAATGGAAAAATTTCTGAACTATTTGTTTCTGTTTTAACTTTAATTTACCTCTACCAAATTTTATGAAACTGATACACTGTATTTATTACCACAAAAAACAGATCAAGTACATATATTAGGGTTGTGTGACTTTTATCCTTCTTGAGATATTTCCCTTTATACATTAACGTTATATGCAATCAGGGACATCATCGGCTATAATTTTAAAGTAAATGTTATTTTTTCTTTCTTATCAAATATATGATGAATAAGTTTAAAGAATGAAACTAAAACTTTGGTTTGAAAAATGAATGAAATTTTTGCAAAGATTCATTCTTTTGAGAACTTTTTTTTATGAAAAAGATGAATTTCCCATTTTGTTTTATGGATGACCAGCCCCAATGGACCTACAGTAATTTTGGGAAAACACACCAAGGGACATTGTTACTTAAAGTTTTTGCTTCGTAATTTTTTTCCCCTGGATAATCCATTAATTGGAAGATTGTGATTGTATCATAAAGATAAAGATAAAAAAATCTCAAACTAATGTTAACACTTGATTATCACATTGAATGTAAAATTACATTCCAGATGTTTATTTATTTTAGTAACTCTAAATGGAACTTATTAAATAGGTGTTAACAGTGACAATGAATGATAATAGTATAATGGCCTAGCCAGTTACTTTCATATATCGATTTTCTCTGATTCCTGAATTAGCAAAGTACATGTGTAACTAATCAATAAAAAACCCAACCAATCAATCACGTACATGAAGATTTTGGAGCATGTTTTTGTTCATACATTGCTCAAGAAGGTTCAAGTTATTTTTAACTTTCAATAATAAAAGTATGATTAGAATTTGTGTATTTGATAAAATAAAAAATATTTCAAAACCTTCAACCCATGGAACAATAAAAATATTGGTCCAACATAAAATTTCCATCATCACCAGTGTCTTACCTGATCCTGTGTTTACGTAGAGGTTATTGTGTATTTCTAAATACAAATCCATGACAACTCACACCACTGCCAAATCCAGCTGATTATCATTATATATTAAGTCTATATGTGCAATGTTAATCTGTGGTAGGAAAATGATGATGTTGATGAATATCATAATTTGTTACCGTGGGTTGATAAATATAAGGACTAATATTTTATTCTCTTTATTTTTAGTCAGATCCTCCTGGAACCACAAAGTTACTTCGTATTAAAGTTATTAAAGGTGAAAATCTAGCCAAGAAGGACATATTTGGAGCAAGGTATTGTTATAATGTATTAAAGTCATCATTTATTTAACTGTTTCATTTCACTCATTTGGTAAATGTAACTGAAAAAAGTGTATACAGATTTCACCTGTAATAAGTTCCAGTATTTATAAACGATAAAACAATCTTAATATAATATATCAAATTACAGTGAGTTAAATAAATTAGTTTATGACAAAACATAGAATTTAATGTCACTACGTCATAATTTTTATACGACCGCAAAAATTGAAATTTTTTTGGTCGTATATTGGTATCACGTTGGCGTCGTCGTCTGCGTCGTCGTCGTCCGAATACTTTTAGTTTTCGCACTCTAACTTTAGTAAAAGTGAATAGAAATCTATAAAATTTTAACACAAGGTTTATGACCACAAAAGGAAGGTTGGGAATGATTTTGGGAGTTTTGGTCCCAACATTTTACGAATTAGGGGCCAAAAAGGGCCCAAATAAGCATTTTCTTGGTTTTCGCACTATAACTTTAGTTTAAGTTAATAGAAATCTATGAAATTTTGACACAAGGTTTATGACCACAAAAGGAAGGTTGGGATTGATTTTGGGAGTTTTGGTTTCAACAGTTTAGGAATTAAGGGCCAAAAAAGGGCCCAAATAAGCATTATTCTTGGTTTTTCGCACAATAACTTTAGTACAAAATGTATAAGTTAATAGAAATCTATGAAATTTTGACACAAGGTTTATGACCACAAAAGGAAGGTTGGGATTGATTTTGGGATTTGAGGTCCCATCAGTTTAGGAATTAGGGGCCAAAAAGGGCCCAAATAAGCATTATTTTTGGTTTTCGCACCATAACTTTAGTAAAAGTAAATAGAAATCTATGAAATTTAACACAAGGTTTATGACCATAAAAGGAAGGTTGGGTTTGATTTTGGGAGTTTTGGTCCCAACAGTTTAGGAATAAGGGGCCCAAAGCGTCCAAAATTGAACTTTGTTTGATTTCATCAAAAATTGAATAATTGGTGTTCTTTGATATGCCGTATATAAAAATGTACTTAGATTTTTGGTTATTGGCCCAGTTTTCAAGTTGGTTCAAATCAGGATCCAAAATTATTATATTAAATATTGTGCAATAGGAAGAAATTTTCAATCGCACAGTATTGCACAATAGCAAGAAATCTTCAATTGCACAGTATTGTGCAATAGCAAATATTTTCAATTGCACAGTATTGCGCAATAGCAAGAAATATCTAATTGCACAATATTGTGCAATAGCAAGAAATTTTCAATTGGAGTTATCTTTCTTTGTCCAGAATAGTAGTTGAATCAACTTAAATCATTGTTTTATACAATATACAATGTATATTCACTTTTACTACCAACTGATGAATTAAAACAATCTTTACCATTCAGTGTTAACAAGCACTTTAGTTACATTTTAATATTTTATAATGTATTTAAATGAGTAGTTATTGTTGCAAACTCAATTAGAAATTTGAATTGCGATCAGTTTTGGAAAAAGGGAAAGGGGGGGGGGGGGGGGGTTTAATTTTTCTCATTTCTGATTTCATAAATAAAAAGAAAATTTCTTCAAACATTTTTTTGAGAGGATTAATATTCAACAGCATAGTGAATTGTTCAAAGGCAAAAAAAATATTTTAAGTTCATTAGACCACATTCATTCTGTGTCAGAAACCTTTGCTGTGTCAACTATTTAATCACAATCCAAATTTAGAGCTGAATCTAGCTTGAATGTTGTGTCAACTTGCCCCAACCGTTCAGGGTTCCACCTCTGTGGTCGTATAAAGCTGTGCCCTGCAGAGCATCTGTTTTTTTTTTATGAATAACACTTCGAATTAGTAACTGTTTTGTTTAGTATTAAAATGTATGAATTTCTTGTATTGAATAGTTACTGCCATATTTAAATACATATATGACAAAGAAAAGACTAATCATTTATTTGTTAAAAGCTGAAATGAAAAAGCATATAAAGTACCATGATGATGATGGTAAATTTTGTTATTTTACAGTGATCCATATGTAAAAGTAAGTCTGTTTCGAGGAGATAGAGATACAGGGTATATAGATTCTGCAAGCACAACAGTTATAAAAAAGGTAGGTGATATGTAACATTTTGACAATGATTTGACCAGAGATAAATTACCATTGTATATCAAAATTGTTAAATTTATAAGTTTTGATCACTTACCAGAAGGTTATACATGTAGTAGTACAATAGCAGGTATACATCTATTGTACTTATTTCCCCCTTTAATTCTTATGAAAAGTTTTCGATATTTTTACCCCTGCTTATGAATGTTTGGTAGTTATTGTCCGTTCCCCTATCAAGACTGCAGTATGCATCCATTACATCTAGTAAACCAGTGCTCAGATTTCAATGATGTTTTCAAAGAATATTTGGTATCTAATGACATATCACAACTATCTTATTTATAGGTCTAATACATTTTGGGGCATTTCATAGTAAACCATGGATTTTGCCTATTTACAGAAGGTATTATTATTTTATTTTATTTTAAAATTAACAATGTTTTGGGGTTTTTGATATAGCAAAATATAGAGTTAATTCTGTACAAATAGTGTTGCAGGTGTACATATGTTTTTCATTACGGATCATTTCAGTTATATATTTATACTTACTTAAGCTATGCATCTAATTGTTTTCTTTATATTGTAGTCACTAAATCCATTATGGAATGAAGAATTTGTATTTAGGGTAAGTACATCACTTATGTTTACAGCGAAACCTGTATACATTAAAGGTTCATCTCTCACACAGAAAACTTTGGTCAATATTTTTATTTGATTGTACAGAAATTTGAAACAAACATATTTGAATGGTTTTACACTAGTAATTTTGGGGCCCTTTATAGCTTGTTGTTCGGTGTGAGCCAAGGCTCCGTGTTGAAGGCCGTACTTTAACCTATAATGGTTTACTTTTTAAATTGTTATTTGTATGGAGAGTTGTCTCATTGGCACTCACACCACATCTTCCTATATCTATATGACTAAAATTGAGATGAGGAATGTGTCAAATAGGCAACAACCTCACTAAAGAGCATAAAACAAACGATGGCCACTAATTCAGGGACTAAACTCAACTCTTTTTCTTCAGGGGCCAGCTGGGCCCCTAAAATGATTTTTTTCAGGGGCCCACTTGAAATTTTAGGGGCTCAACTAATTTCTATACTAAAAAAATTAAACTTAAATTTACTTTTCATATACTAATAAAGCCTTTTTATGTAATCCTATGTGAATTTTTTGAGTCTGGAAAAGATTATTTGTGATAACTTCATAATATTTGAATTATTGCCATTAGAAATATATCATAAGATTTGACAGTATTGATTTTAGAAGATTTCCCACCAAAATTGTCTCCCTTCAATTAGAACTTCCTGTTGACAACAGGGCTGTTTCCCTAAATCATTAAATGTTACTTTAAATCCAAACCATCCTCTTATAGGTGTTGATCAAAAATATTATTCAATTAATTTTCATCGAAGATTGGTTATCAACTTATCATACTAGATATAAAGATATGTATTTATGAGATTTTGCGTTTTGTTTTTTCATTGAAGAACAAGTTGTGTTTACAAGTATTTGTCAAAATCGAAATTTCAATAACTCCCTAAACAACTTGGATGTATCTTTGAAGCAATTCAGTTTCAAAGGCTTAAAGAAAATACTTTAAAATAATAAATTAATCGTAGAAGCTTTAAAAAAGAGATCAATAAGAAAACGTGTTTAGAGAGGGGGTGACAAATCAATGATTTCACATCCCCGACTGGGTTTTAGTTATTAAAATGACCTTACTGGTTACCGGAAATCCTCTGTTCCTTGTTCCCGCCTTAAATAGACAATCAGGTTTCTGTTTGGGAACAGTTTTTATACGGCTTTTCGTTTCTATCGTGGGGAATATAGGGTTAGGATAGACATGGGATTCAATGCAAAATATTATTTGTCACCAGTTGGGCAATCAGGATGATAAATATACTCGCTCCGCCGAAAATCTGGTCGCATTGGGCGACTTGGCCACCGTTAAGTTTAGTCCCTGTAATTGGTTTCAACACAAAAAGTTATTCCCCTTTAAAAACTTAAGTTTGCCATCACAAAATTTTAAGACTCTTATACACATTACTTATTACCACAAAACACAGACCAGGTTGTGAGAATTTTGGTGGCATCACTTTTGCCTTTCTCGAATTATGCTCCTTTACAAATGGAAAAATTATTGAAAGTTTTCCTCAACCAAATGTAATACATGTACAACTTATATGCAATGCTTGTTACCACAAAACTCCAATCAGGTTTAAATTATGTTAGTGTCACTTTTTGAGTTATGTCCCTTTAAAACAAATGCAAGTGTGGACGTCATCTGTGTCCCACAGACACATACCCTATTTATTTAATTACCAATGTTAACAAAAGAATAGAAGAAAAACTGATGGTAGATTAAGAAACGATATTGCTTAATTGAAAGGAAAACTTTTAATAAAAAACATGAGACTTTATGATTATTATCTAATGTATTGTAGGTGAATTCCAGAGATAACAGGCTGTTATTAGAATTATTTGATTCTAACAGAGTGGTAAGTCAAATTCAGTGTAATGAACAACTATTCTACAGTATTTATAAACAATTTTTCAATATGGTCAGTTTTATTTCACTTTATTCAAGAGCTGTTAAAACTAGCAGATGTTGAAACCAAAATTCCTAAGTGGATGATAGTCACCTCAAGAAAGATGTTTTTACTGGATTTGATTGATTCCACTGCCTATTTATGTTAGATATCTCAATTAAATTGAAATTAAACTGATCAGAAATCCTTAAATACTTATTGATTTATTATATAAGTTGACATAGAAGTAAAAATAGAATTATTAAAGACATACATGGTTTATCATTTAGATAGAAGATATGACTGGTATGTACAACATGACAATATGTGTTTTGTCTTATGTGAAAGTTTAAAGAGGGTATATTCATCTTGGCTGATACTCATAAAATAACTTAGGTTAAGATTTCCAATCATAGTACTCATATATGGTAGAACATGAAGAAAAATCTGTTCATCCCATTTTCGCTAGCAAAGGGTTACGATTCACTTCCCTCCTCTCCACCCTTGGCGGATTGAGACAGAATTTCGGAGACACAAGGGAATGATTTTCATTGGTTGCAGTCAAAACTCCCTGCATCCAATCAAAAAGTGCCTATAACATGATCACATGTAAATGTAGAAAGTGTATGTAAACAATTGCCACGTGCTTATTGTGCAACAAGTCTTTACATCCCTAAACATTACAACTATATTTAGTGACAATATGAATGTTTTTAATCGACTTATAGCAGTTCCAATGCATTTTTCTTGCACAAATGTATGAATGGCAACGTATATTTTCGTTTCCTGCTTTTTCAAGTGTGTAGAATCTCGAGTGTGTTTTTACCTCCAAATTTCAAGTTCAAGTGGTACCATTGGTCAAAATTAATGTATTCGGAATGGGTGTGACTTTAATCTACCAATAGATGGGACAACATTGTTATCACAAATGTTGGCTTAATCTGCCAAGGGTGGAGAGGAGGGAAGTGGATTGTAACCCTTGGCTAGCGAAAATGGTTCATCCAGGCAAAATATAATATAAGCTGTTATGCTGCTAAGGCCTAAGGGAAAGAAATGTTATGATGAGATTCATTTTCATTGGCCAATAAGAAGAAAAAATACAGTGTTCATTTTTGTTGTTGAGTTTAGAAAAAACAGTTTATACAATATATAATCTATGGCAGACTAAGGATGAATTCCTTGGAAAAATTAAAATGGCATTACATATATTTTAAGTAAAACAAAATCACCATGACAATTAATCTCAGTAGATATTTATATTCTTTGACAAAATTAGTATATGTAGTGGGAAGTATTAATAATTTGCATATTATATGTATTTTGTAGACAAGAGATGATTTTCTTGGATTGGTTGAGATACCATTAGGTATTACTGGGGTAGCAACAGAATCGCCACAGGTTGAGATCTCAGCTAAAAGTTATATCCTCAGACCCAGAAGGTAGTGTAGCTTTAGATATTATATGTCTTATTATTGATTGACAGGATTCACCAGATTTGACATATTTTCATGGTTAAATGAGCAGTGTTAAGATTTCAAGCCTACGCTATTTTGACTATAAGTAAAATTCAACTATTTTGGGTGTATAAGTTACAAGTGGCATTAAACACTAATCAATCTTGGCAGAGATAAAACTGTAGAAATGTTTTGCTCTCAAGTCATTTTTTTTTATCTTTGATAGTAAAGGGGCATTATGATTCCGGGTCTATGTGCCGTCAGTTCTTTGGTCTATTCGTCCGTCTTCAGGTTAAAGCTTTTGGTCAAGGACCAATCAACTTGAAATTTAGTACACACATTCCGTATGACATGATCTTTCTAATTTGAATGCAATATTAGATTTTTGACCCCAATTTCACAGTCCACTGTACATAGAAAATGATAGTGTGAGTTGGGCATCCATGTACTATGAACACATTCTTGTTTAGTACTTAATTTTGATTGTGATAAAGCTGTGTTTAATATTGCTGTACAAGTTATAATTGTTTTATAGTACAAAATCTCGAGTGAGAGGAAGTCTGTGGTTATATATAGCATACTTACCATCCCCAGGGGAGGATGAATCAGAGGATACAGCTGCTGGAACAACTGAGACCACTAATGAAACTGCACCAGAGGTTTGTTTATGCCATCTAACCATTGGTATAGTAGTAAAGTTAAACCTAAGAAGAGTCACTTAAGTGAGCAATTTAATTTTAAAAATTGAAGTAAATAAATTATTGAAACTACTGTGTGCTCTCATTATTTTTCAGTATCACATATATTTATTTGGAAATTTCATATACCGGTAGATTCCAAAGAATGATGAGTTAATTTTGTAGGAATAATTATTTTTATACTCACTATTTGAGTCAACATTATTCTTTTCACTAACAGCAGCAATTGCAGGCGAGACATATAGAAAACTTTTATTTTAAAGATTAATTTGATAGTTTCATCATTTTTATACTATAATATATATTTATCTGTTTTAGAATCCAGGTTGGGAGATGGTGGACATGAACAATGCTTTGAATGAAGCTGGTGCCTCCGGACCAGTCATTGATGCTCCACAATTACCACCAGGTTGGGAGATGAAAGTAGATGAAACCTCAGGCCGAAAATTTTATGTTGATCATAATACCCATAAAACTTCCTGGGAAGCACCTGCTATGTAAGAATTACGTCTACATGTTTTAATATGGGTAAAATTAGAACCAATGAGAATCATTACATTAATTTGTTAGATAGTATAAAATATAAATATGAGCTATGTCTGATTGTTATAGTAGACCTTATGCAAATGAAAAGCAATACATCTTTTATCCTATTTTGGGTTTAAAAAATATCTCAATGCAAAGCCTGTTACTGTTAAAACTTCAGTTGTTATAAGAACCTTACAAAATAGGCCAAAATTCATCTTTCATTTCATATTTGAAATTTCCAAAATCAATAAAAAAACTTATACATGTACATGTAAATGTTCTCTTGCATAAGTTCAATTTTTATCCGAAGCAGCTCATATCTTAATAACCCCAGAGACAATTCAATAATACAATTTATCAAATTGGATTAAAATCTACTTGTGTAAGTATTAGAAAAATGTGTAATAAATAATATTTAGAAGATGAAAAACCTTGACAGTGTTTCTTACATATTATTTCAGGCCGGCAAGTGGAAGCACTCTTCCTGAAGGCTGGGAGGAAAGAATGGATGGCAATGGACGTACAGTTTATATCAACAAAATAAACAGATCAACTCAGTGGGAAATACCAACACAGTAAGATACTACATTGAACTTTTTATACAAATTTGCAGATATCTATAATACTAAAATTACGAGGTCCAATTTGTCAGCCGTCATCATGTAAAAACGACGAATCACAGAATTCAACTTTATATATAATTATATAGTACAAAGGTGTAGATTAAAAATTACACCACTCCAGGCCCTTTTGTTTTCCACGTAATTAATATTGCCAATAATTAAGAAGTTCCGGGTCGAGTCCGCTACCGATACCAATAGTATATTCACCTGTTACCTATTACCTTATCTGTGCGTTCCGCATCTGACAGGCGCACCACCAAACGTTGTATTCAGGACTAATATGCTATATACACGGGTCATAACCACAGGGTTGACACTACTAAATTGTCAAATTGTTACCTATTGTAGTTTTTTAATCAGTTAGACTTTCTAAGATAACAATACGAATACTAAAAATCTGGACTAAAAATAAGGCGTATAGGTACAGTTTTCAATTTGTTAGTGGGCATGACGTAAAACAGCAAAGCAAAGAATTCAACTTTATTTATAACTTATATAGGACAATGCTGTTGATTAAAAAATACTCCATTCCAGGACCTTTTGTTTTCAAAATAATTAATATTACCAATAACTGAAAAGTTCCAGTTCAACGGGTTCAAACAGAAAGACTTGAAAGCAGAGAAAAACTGTGTATCTTATAATCGACATGACTTTATCAGATGACAATACTAATACTAAAATAAGGCTTGCGCATAGTTGTATACTTTAATTCAGTCACGGACCCGTGATATCACGGGTGTGTTCTAGTAATTTATATAAGATCAACTAATCCTGGCTAAATATCTTATTCACTGAGAATAAGACAAGATAAAATCAAAATGTTATGTTTTAAACAGGAAAGAAATATCAACTTTAAATAAAAACAAACCTATAATACCAACATAATTGGGAGTATATTTTAAAAGTGTCTGCTAATCACTGTTCAATAAGAAACATATTAAAGTGTTTCATTTTATTTAAGAAATTTAAGAATTGTTAAACTGCTATGTATTAATTAGGCCAGCAGTAAGAGCAACAACCCAGGAAACCAGTGATGCAAGAAGACGAGCCAATAGAATGTACAGACGACATATCAGTGTAGAAGATACAATCAGTTTAACCGACACCTCTCCAGCAGCCTCTCCGAGTGCACCCGAGAGACCACCACTCCCAGCACGTAGACCAACAGAGGTAATAATAAATATAGCACCTTCAATAGGAATATTATGTTGTACTATGGGATAAGATTGATTTTGAATGTGGGGCTCTTTTAAACTCAGCTCTTTAGTGGTAAAAATTCATATTTGAAGTAAAAAAAATCTTCTTGATTTTGGTAATGTGACATCATGAAAAAATGTTCTTGCCATTTGTGACGATGTCATATTATATTATTATAGAAAGAACACATCTTTTTCAAGATCATTTGAAAAGGAAGATGAAGTTAAATTTTACCATGGAATTGTGTGCATATATATATTTCCATTCTCAGCAGTTGAATTTACACATTCAACTGTCTCAAGTGGAGAAATATTTATCACACTCTATGAAGTAGTTGAAATTAAATATATACAACTTGTTATTGGGAATGGTGTATGTGATCAGTCACTATAATTGTAAATAATTTACAGTAGTGCATGTTTGAAAAAAGAATTTCAGTGATAATGTTAGAAGAATTTTAATAAAAATTTTAACAAAGAGTTTAGAGTCTTGAATGCCTGGTGAGTAGAAACATTAGACTCATATTTAGATGACAATGCATGTTGCAGGGTTTGCCACCTAGAAGTGGTTCTCTGAGTCTACGACCTACTCAAGTGAGTAACTACGCTAGTCTTTGTGTTGCTTGCTTTGTGGTAGCTTATTAACAGGAGAAACTTATGCATGGTAAAGAATTAATTTGTGCAGAAAAGAATATAAATAAAGCAAATTCATTACTTGGTCTTAAAGGTTATAAGAAAGCAATTCAGTAAATAAAATGTTTGTCATTTATTTCTTTAACATTTACTTTAGTCTATTCTATTTGGTGGTGCAAGTGTTTTAAGAAAAGTAGTTGACTAATAATCCTGACATTTTGTTCATAATATTATTCTTATGCTATTGCTTTTTACAATTTCATTGGATGCAATAAAATTTTGGGTTTGGTATGCTTTTTGTTTAAAAAAAAAGAAAGAAAAGTTTAAACAGTGGTATTGTAAGAAGGAAGATATCTTGTTTAGTGAAAGTGCAGGATTTGAAAAAAGGGTTAGTGGTCTGGTCCTGGCAAACCAACTTTTGGATAGATTCTTCAAAAAGGTCTATCTGAAGGGGAAGGGGGATAGCTTGTTTATGAAATCTGCTATTTTATGCCCCATTTATGAGCATAATGTTTTCTGGTCTGTGCCTCCGTTCGTCAGTCTGTCCCGCTTTAGTTTAAAGTTTTTGGCCAAGGTAGTTTTTGGTGAAGTTGAAGTCCAATCAACTTGAAACTTAGAAAACATGTTCCCTATGACATGATCTTTCTAATTTTAATGCAAAATAGAGATTTTCCCCCATTTTGACACACTGAACCAGGGCTCCCAAAAAATATCTGATCCTGATTTTAATCCCTTAAAACTAAGTTACAAAAGGCAATAATGTTAATCAGATGGCCATCCCAGTGATTGACATTAGATTAAAAATAACCTATATTAAACTTTACTTTGATATGAATTTGATGCTCTTCTGTAAACTGTTAAATTGGCAGTGCATTATTCAAAGTGTGCATATCAGCATGCTCCTATCTGCATTAGACTCTTTATTTGTGCAAAATGACGTTGTCAAAAACTTTAATTTTGTTTTCAAAATCACATTCTTAAACCGGATGTTGACTTGACAATGGTAAACCATGGACCAGAAATGGATACGTAAAATCCTTGTACGTTTACAAAGCACGACTGAGTGAAGAAGCTCTTTCCCCGTTATTTCTTCAACAAAATATTTGAAATGAACGTTAGATACAGGTATCAATGATAATTTTAGCATTTTTGAAGAAATGTAGGATGCAAAATTGAATTTCCCACATGTGCACATGCGCACATGGGTTCTCGGTCATACAATGTAGTTCTGACGATTTTTCATTTAAAACTTTAAAAAAAATTTCATCAAATCATGTGTATAAACGTATTTCTTTTACTTTGAATCTGTTGGACTAAATCAATTAGATAAAAACTGCTGAAATGTCAGAAAATAACTTTGAATAGACCGATTAATTTATACGATGTCCGGTAATGAAAATAGTTTACCTGTCACCTGAACAGGTAGATTTCAGCTGTCCAACAACTAATTAGCCTTGATTAAAATTAGAAAGTATTGAAGTAGGGGTTGTTTTGATAGTAATTAATGATCATGTCACTTTTATGACCGGAAATGTGTGGCTGTTGAAGGCAAAATGTTTGGTCAAAAAGATCGCCAATTATGTTAAAATGACCGTCTCTTAAGAAAGCCTTGAAAACAAAAAAGTATATGACCTTTTCATGCTTTGCCAAGCCGGACTTTTATCGGACATTATACGTATGTCCAGAATATATGACCGTTTTGGAAGCCTTGCACTGAACATAGAAAATGATTGTGCTGATGGGGCATCCGTGTACTAGGGACACATTCTTGTTAATTGTATATATTTTGTAGGAAGTGCTTTATTAATTGAAAATGAGAACTACGACATTTCTTTCTTTATGCTATTTTTTTTTTTCACTACTCAGTAAGCATTTATAATCAAGAGATAACATAGGAAACATTGGTCACATCATATAAGCTATATACAAGATTTTAATGTCTTCAAATTGCTTAACAGTTTTTAGTTAAGATTGCATGAAATCAAAACCTGATGGGACTGACTTGATATCTAAATCCAGAAATTTATTGATGTAATAAATGCTCATATATTTAAAGCACAAAATAATGTTACACTCGTCAAGAAAATTAAATTACTTTTGCCAGGTGCAGGAATTGAAATCTGTTCTAAATCTTTAAAAATTGGAGTTATCTACCTTTGTCTAGAAATTGCTGTGAAATCAATTACATCCAATGTCATATTTAATTTTACTTCCCACTGATAAATTGAAGCAATCTTTACCCTTCAGTGCTTACAAACACTTTGATTAACTGCTTACTGCAATGCTAATAAAAAGATCCTTTACAAGATTTTTTGTGCATGTGATATGAACATTGATTTAAAGGATGGATTTGCATGTTTTCTACCATTTTAGAAACATGGAAATTTATAAATGGTCATTGTGTCATGTTTAATGTAAATGATAGTATGATCAATATAATTAAAGCTGATTTGTATATTTTGAAAGTACATGTAGCGGCATATAAATTAATAATATCTCAATTGCTAAAAATGAATAGGTGATGGAAGTGTACAACTTTAGACTGCTTTATCAAACTAAAAGAAGTAAATCTTGACAAGTTATCTTGAGATATAAATATACAGACACAACGGTTCATAATACATATAAGGAACTTATATTGAAAGATCAAATTTACTAACAGAATGAGAAGTCTGTCAAAACAGATCCAACTGATTAAGGAGACAAAGGAAAGAATAACAAGAATTTTAAAAAGTGTAATCATATTCTTTTCAGTAGAAAGAAGTCATATTAACCATGAAGTAATATTCAGTTTTTGTTATGTTTTTTTCATTTTCAGTAGGACAAAGTCATGTTAACCATGTTTTTTGTTATTATGAAACGAATATTAAGTTAAGAATTGTATTTTATAGCGCCATAACCACAGAACTGCAAGTGCAAGTAACAGTAGAGACAGTTCCCCTGCCAATAATGATGAAGAGCCACTACCACCTGGATGGGGCATGGGAACAGCACCAAATGGCAAAGTCTTCTATATCGACCATAACAATAAGACAACGTCTTGGGTATGTCTATTTAAGTAGCAAGAGATAATACTAAAGTATCTAGAAACAGTCTTCTTTTTCTCGAATTAAATCCTGCATTCTGCAAATCTTTAATTAAAGTTTTCATTACAATTGACACAAAGTTAAAATGTACATGTAGTTTGAATAGGAAACAGTCTTCTTTTCTTCAATCAGTACCTGCATTCCACAAATCGTTATGTATAGTTTTTATTTAAACAGATACAAAGTTCAGCTATGCCATGACTTCTAGAGGAGTTTGAAGAAATATATCAGACTTTCAAGTCCTCAAAAACGACCAAAATCATTTGACAAATGAGTAAAGTTAAGTCTAAAATTCGATTTATAAACAGACAGTTTTTGAATTCTTTTATTTTTTAGTAGTATGATAGATGAAAAGAAATTATAATTGCTTTATAAATAGATTTACCAATTATTTTAAAGAATATGAAAAAAAATATGATTGTGATTAATAAAATTTTAGGAGGATCCACGAAGGAACAACAGATCAGGGGGAAGTATGAGGCTCCATTCTCTCAGTGACTCACCTGGTGTAATGCAAAGACCATCATCTAATGAAGATCTTCTACAAAATCTAGGTCCTTTACCTGTAAGTTAAATGCTTTGACAAGAAGAAATTGTTCTATGGAAAGGTTTCACAATAAGTTGAATGTTTTGTAGTTATTACAAAATTTAGGTCCTCTACCTGTAAGTTGAATGTATTGTGGTTGTTACAAAATTTATAAGACCTTAATCTTTATGTTAAATGCATTGACAAAGAGGAAATTGTTCTGTGGAAAGGTTTCACAATAAGTTGAATGTATTGTGGTTGTTCCAAATTTAGATCCTGTACCTGCAAATTATATATGACAAGACTAACAACATGGCTCTTGACTTAATTAAAACTATTGTTTGTTCACATTTCAGAAAGAATTTATGAAAATCCTGAATTTTTTGCAAACACGGTAAAAATAGAATGTACACAGAACATTATGTCATTCTTTTTGTTATATGTCATGTTATATTGTTCTTTGGGTAACATTTCATGTTATATTGTTCTTTGGGTAACATGTCATGTTATATTGTTCTTTGGGTAACATGTCATGATGTACTGTTCTTTGGGTAACATGTCATGTTATATTGTTCTTTGTGTTATATGTTATGTTATATTGTTCTTTGGGTAACATGTCATGTTATATTGTTCTTTGTGTAACATTTCATGTTATATTGTTCTTTGGGTAACATGTCATGTTATATTGTTCTTTAGGTAACATTTCATGTTATATTGTTCTTTGGGTAACATGTCATGTTATATTGTTCTTTGGGTAACATTTCATGTTATATTGTTCTTTGGGTAACATGTCATGTTATATTGTTCTTTGAGTAACAAGACATAAAATATTGTTCTTTATGTAAAAGATTCATTGTTCTTTGTGTTATATGTCATGCTATATAATTTGGGTAACACATCAAGCTAAACTGTTCTTTAAGTAACACATCAAGCTAAACTGTTCTTTAAGTAACACATCAAGCTAAACTGTTCTTTAAGTAACACATCAAGCTAAACTGTTCTTTAAGTAACACATCAAGCTAAACTGTTCTTTAACACTTCATGCTATAGTTTACATTGGGTAACAAGATATGATGTATTGTTCTTTTGGTAACATGTCATGATGTACTGTTCTTTGGGTAACATGTCATGATGTACTGTTCTTTGGGTAACATGTCATGATGTATTGTTCTTTTGGTAACATGTCATGATGTACTGTTCTTTTGGTAACATGTCATGATGTACTGTTCTTTGGGTAACATGTCATGATGTACTGTTCTTTGGGTAACATGTCATGATGTATTGTTCTTTTGGTAACATGTCATGATGTATTGTTCTTCAGGTAACATGTCATGATGTAGTGTTCTTTGGGTAACACATCATGCTAAAATGTTCTTTATGTAATAGGTCAAGTTCATTGTTCTTTGTGATGCAATGATATTTTATTCATGTGTAATTTGTCATGATTTTTCTTTTCTCATATACATATTTTTTTTATGTTATATGTCATTAATCTTTTGATGTTTTATGTTGCAGCCTAGTTGGGAAGAGAGAACCCATGCAGATGGTAGAGTGTTTTATATAAACCACAGTAAGTAATATTGACCTGTTTGAAGTGTTATGTCCCCAATTAAACAGTTTGATAGTGTAGAAATACAAGATAAAGTTCATTAAGAGCTTGCATATTCATCATGCAATAAAAATTCAATATGAACACTTGAAATGGATTTATGTGAAACTGTTGATCAATAGATGAAAATTTACTATTTAAATCAAACAATTAAAATAGAAGTTATTGTAATACTGAGATATAAACACAGCAAAATCTAATCTTTTAAAAATATTTATTTTCTGCATATTTCCTAAAGATATATAGGTTTGTGGTTGAAAATAATAAAAGTACCAGGCATAGGATAGCAATTTTCTTGGTAATTAGACAAGATATTTAAAAATGACATAATAAAAAAATGGATAGATTCAAAACATCTATTAAACATTCACAAAATAAAACAAAAAAAGTGTTACTATACTGTGTATGTAAAACAGACTGGATTGGTCCTCACAAACCTATAATAGATGTAAATCTTTCATAATAAAAACTTACCAATGCTATGCAAGTTCATTTTCTCATTGTATATTTGAAGTGATTGTGTGCAATGAAATGTTTATTTTTTTTACAGACAATAAAACAACACAATGGGAAGATCCCAGATTAAAAAAATTAGGTGGGCCTGTAAGTATTTATTACATAAAATACTAGTAATGTTTTGATTCTTTATCAAGAATACCTCTCACATTAAAAACATACAACATACTGATTATTATTTTTTTAAATAGAAGGGCTGACAATATAAATGTAGTAACATTTATTTCTCCATCTTTGAAAGAAAAATAGGTTTTTAATTTTTACCAAGTATTGGTGTGATTAACTCATTTGCATTTGAAAATGGTGCTGTTAAGGGCATATGATACAGTTACAGGGGAGGTAATGACGTTGTTAACGTAAATTTTTTTTTTCGTGACGTCAAACTATGACTTATCGGGAAAAGATTCAGTTTTCCACTGATTTTTATCATTCAAGCTTATTTAACTCAAAAGCTTATTTAACTCAAAAATGAGTTCATGGACCCCTCTTTTTTAAAATGCCATTTGGTTTGATTACGCGAGAAGATCATGTGTACCAATTTTCATGAAAACGTAAATAGTGCAATTTTTTTAAATTTGACAAATATACAGCAAAAAATTACGTTTTTTTCTACATTCATGAACATTTGATAAATATGAGTTATTTCTGAATTAAAAATGTATAAATTTTTAGGATACTTATAAAATACAGAAATTAAAAACTATTTAACAAAAAACAATTTGTGTTTATCTTTTAAAACAAAAAAGTTATGTTTTTCTTTAGAAAGGGAAAATACGGCCACAAATCCGAATTTTGGGCAAATATACAAAATTTCGACCTCATTTAACTCAAAAAGTAGCACATGAAGGTTTATTTTTTATTACATATTTGATTTAATCAGGTAAGAAAAAGTCTATATGTAAATTTTTATCAAAATGTAAATACGGGATCAAAACTGTATCTTATGCCCTTCAGTTGTGGTCCTTGAAGCAACACCCTGACATAAATACAAGAAAATTATGATACATCAAAACTTGAAAACAGATGATTTATTGACAAAAATTTGCAATGCATGTATTATTTGAAGTCTTTATAATACTTTTGAAGAGTTAACCAACAAAAACAGTATGTTATTGTAAATTGATATGTTTGAAAAATACTAATTATAATTTATTGGCTTTGTTTTATAGGCTGTTCCATATTCTAGAGACTACAAAAGAAAACATGATTACTTCAGGTCAAAACTTAGGAAACCAGTAAGTACTCAGATAAGTAAGCACTTAAGATAATAGCTCAGAAAACCAGTAAGTATTCAGATAAGTAATTGTTTAGATAAATTCTGAGGAAACAGTATGAAATTCAGTTGATAGTCAATCAAATTTTATTAATACTGCGATACTTCAGTCTTCAGAAAATACCTTAGGAAACCATTAAGTTAATCAGATCATAAAGTAATACATCCATATATACTTGATATAATACCAAATGAATCTAGTAAGTACTTCAGATAATAGCTAAGTAATGCTAGCAAGTAGAGATTATGTTAGAAGTATTTTAAATTTTAAAAAAAGAAGACAAATAAATAGTGAAATCGGTATAACTTGATACCATTTAGGTATGAAGAATGTATAACACTGACAATTTTAAAGTGATGGACCAATGACATGCACTTCCTCAAACCAATTAATGAATGGCTGTTATTTATTTTGAATTTATTGAACCATAAAATTAATTTTTGACTCTTCACAATGAATAATCCGCGAAGCGGATTATGTTAAATGTGAAGAGTCAAAAATTAATTTTATGGTTCAATAAATTCAAAATAAATTATTGCCATTCATTATAAATAAATTTCTATCAAAAATAAGGCTCAAAGATATATATTAATACGAATAACAACGTACACAGATGTTTGTGATGAATACACAACGTTAGAGTGGGCGTGTCGCCATAAAAATTGATAACATTGAAAATAAAGCTAATTATTTTAACCAATCAGAAGACAGTAAATACACCAAATTTATTTATAACAAAATGTTAGAAATGTTGGTCTTAATTAACCAAGAATCACACTTTGTTGTATTGTCATACCACATTATTTCTAAATCTGATTAGAACCATGTATATGTGTTATAAAATATTCTTTATATTTCAGCAAAATATACCTAACAAGATAGATATAAAAGTAACAAGAGAAAGAATATTTGAAGATTCTTTTAGAGTAATTTCAAGCATTAAAAGAATAGATTTCTTAAAGGCGAGGTAAGAATTCCAGAGTTTCATTTTCATATCATACTATATCTTAAGGTTAATTAAATATCACTATGGCATCGTAACAGCCAGTGGCAAATATTTGAACTCAAGCCAACCAGTGTTTATTCTAATTTCTAAATGGCACATGCTTGATTAGAAACCCTAACCTCCTACATTTGTGAAAGGACATTGCCTATGTAGGGGATTGATATTTAAATGAATTGTGAGTAAATGATAATTAGATTATTGTGACACACTGATAGTCAAATATTTAGATCTTATTGCAAAAGTTTTAATGATGTCTTCTGTAGCATAAATGATTATCAATTTGATATTTTGTATATGTAACCTGACTTGAAAAATAAATTTGATTGTACTTTTTTCAGTTGATTGTACTTTTTTCAGGTTGTGGATAGAATTTGAAGGTGAAGTAGGATTAGATTATGGTGGTGTAGCTAGAGAATGGTTTTATTTATTGTCTAAAGAAATGTTTAATCCTTTTTATGGATTATTTGAAAATTCTGCAACGTAAGTATACACATTAAACCAGCCTTCTTACAAAATGTATTAAATTAATTTTTCATTTAAGAATGAGGTGTTCATGGCAGATCTTTAAAGTCAATATTATTATTCACAAATTTTCAAAACTTGACAAATTGAAAAGATATTTGCTATTGTTGAAAGATGCATATTGACCTTTGGATGTCTTAATTTGTGTGCTAAAAAGTTACTATTCGTAAACTAGCTCCTTTTGTCATGTTTTCAAAGTTGGTCTGTCACAGTATAAAAATAAGTTTTGTTTATATTTCAGAGATAATTACACATTACAGATTAATCCTTTATCTGGATTATTTAACGAGGAACATTTAAAATATTTTGAATTCATTGGAAAAGTAGCAGGAATGGCAGTTTATCATGGCAAATTATTAGATGGTAAGTACTAAGAAATTGTTAATATGTAAAACATGCAGTCATCTCCCCTTTGTGTGTGAAGAGCAGAAGCGTTACTTTTTTAAAATGTGCCCACGGTTAATGCTTTTACAACCTTATAAAATTAATAAAAGAAGCATTCAATACTTTTAACTCAATTTTTGTACTAGGATCATAAAAACACCATAATTTTTTTTCTTTATTTACCTGTGCACTTTTTTGTGGCAGCTCGTGTCATCATGAATGTTACATTTCATTTTGAAATGAAGGTTAATGTCAGATTGATGCAGGATTGCCAATCATAATAATGTATTGTAATAAAACATAAATGTAATGTAACTATAATTTGTTATTTGTTTTAAGATGATCATTCAATTTGACATTAAAGAATAGTCTATTTTTAAGAGGAAATACATTTGTGGGGCCTTCATAAAATCTGAGAACTGACATACCAGCTGTTTCATCTCTTGAAATTACGTTATGCCTTTTTTTTTCCTACAGGATTTTTCATTAGACCTTTTTACAAAATGATGTTAGGAAAAACAATGTTATTACCAGATATGGAATCTGTGGTAAGTGTCACTGTTAAACACATTTTTTCATCGATTGTTAAATCAGGACATATTTTACATCTCTAAAGCAGTTAAAAAGTGTCACTGTTATTTTTATACGACCGCAAATTTTGAAAAAATTTTCGTCGTATATTGCTATCACGTTGGCGTCTGCGTCGTCGTCGTCGTCGTCGTCGTCGTCGTCGTCGTCCGGCGTCCGAATACTTTTAGTTTTCGCACTCTAACTTTAGTAAAAGTGAATGGAAATCTATGAAATTTTAACACAAGGTTTATGACCACAAAAGGAAGGTTGGTATTGATTTTGGGAGTTTTGGTCCCAACATTTTAGGAATTAGGGGCCAAAAAGGGCCCAAATAAGCATTTTCTTGGTTTTCACACTATAACTTTAGTTTAAGTTAATAGAAATCTATGAAATTTTGACACAAGGTTTATGACCACAAAAGAACGGTTGGGATTGATTTTGGGAGTTTTGGTCTCAACAGTTTAGGAATTAGGGGCCAAAAAAGGGCCCAAATAAGCATTATTCTTGGTTTTCGCACAATAACATTAGTTTAAGTAAATAGAAATCAATGAAATTTAAACACAATGTTAATGACTACAAAAGGAAGGTTGGTATTGATTTTGGGAGTTTAGGTCCCAACAGTTTAGGAATTAGGGGCCAAAAAGGGACCCAAATAAGCATTTTTCTTGGTTTTCGCACCATAACGTTAGTATAAGTAAATAGAAATCTATGAAATTTAAACACAAGGTTTATGACCATAAAAGAAAGGTTGGTAATGATTTTGGGAGTTTTGGTCCCAACATAATAAGGGGCCCAAAGGGTCCAAAATTAAACTTTTGTTTGATTTCATCAAAATTGAATAATTGGGGTTCTTTGATATGCTGAATCTAACTGTCATGACTGTGTATGTAGATTCTTAACTTTTGGTCCCGTTTTCAAATTGGTCTACATTAAGGTCCAAAGGGTCCAAAATTAAACTTAGTTTGATTTTGACAAAAAATGAATCAGTTAGGTTCTTTGATATGCTGAATCTAAAAATGTACTTAGATTCTTGATTATTGGCCCAGTTTTCAAGTTGGTCCAAATCGGGGTCCAAAATTAAACTTTGTTTGATTTCATCAAAAATTGAATAAATGGGGTTCTTTGATATTCCAAATCTAACTGTGTATGTAGATTCTTCATTTTTGGTCCTGTTTTCAAATTGGTCTACACTAAAGTCCAAAGGGTCCAAAATTAAACTTAGTCTGATTTTAACAAAAATTGAAATCTTGAAGTTCTTTGATATGCTGAATCAAAAAATGTACTTAGATTTTTTATTATGGGCCCAGTTTTCAAGTTGGTCCAAATCAGGATCTAAAATTATTATATTAAGTATTGTGTAATAGCAAGTCTTTTCAATTGCACAGTATTGCGCAATGGCAAGAAATATCTAATTGCACAATATTGTGAAATATCAAATTTTTTTTTAATTAGAGTTATCTTTCTTTGTCCAGAATAGTAAGCAAGAAATATGTAATTGCAAAATATTGTGCAATAGCAAGATTTTTTTTTAATTGGAGTTATCTTTCTTTGTCCAGAATCAACTTAAATCTTTGTTATATACAATATACAATGTATATTCACTTTTTGCTACCAACTGATAAATTAAAATAATCTTTACCATTCAGTGATAACAAGCACTTTATTTTACATTTTAATATTTTATGATGTATTTAAATGAGTAGCTATTGTTGCAAACTCCATTAGGAATTTGAATTGAGATAAGTTTTGGAAAAAGGGAAAAGAGGATGTGAAAAAAAAAGGGGGGGGTTAAATTTTTCTCATTTCAGATTTCATAAATAAAAAGAAAATTTCTTCAAACATTTTTTTGAGAGGATTAATATTCAACAGCATAGTGAATTGCTCAAAGGCAAAAAAAATATTTTAAGTTCATTAGACCACATTCATTCTGTGTCAGAAACCTATGCTGTGTCAACTATTTAATCACAATCCAAATTTTGAGCTGAATCCAGCTTAAATGTTGTGTCAATACTTGCCCCAACTGTTCAGGGTTCAACCTCTGCGGTCGTATATAGCTGCGCCCTGCGGAGCATCTGGTTTACATATTCTATTCTAACATCAATGGTTAAATGAGAACATCTTTTACTTCATTAAAGGTGTATAAATTGAGTATGACTGTTTATTTTAAGTTTAGTGTTCTAGATAACTAGTTCAATGATAATGGACGTCATACTAAACTCCCAATTATACACAAGAAACTAAAATTCAAAATCATACCAGACTAACAAAGGTCAGAGGCTTCTGACTTGGGACAGGAACAAAATTGCGGCGGGGTTAAACATGTTTTTTGAGATCTCAACCTCCCCCTATACTTCTAGCCAATGAAAAAAAAGTAAATGCATAACAATACACACAGTAAAACTCAGTTCAAGAGAAGTCTGAGAAAATAAACAAAATGACAATAATACATAAATACCAACAGACTACTATGACTGTTTATGTTAAGTTTAGTGTTCTAGATAACTTGTAGTTTGACCTCCAAATAGTGTCAAGAAAAATCAAAGTCAATCTCTGGAATTGGATTTCATTACACTGCATTTGCGTCACACTAACAACCTTGTATTAGCTATGAACTAAACCTTTCACAAATTCATCACTCAGTTTGAAGAGAAAGTGACCTAACATCGTATTTGTATAAATGTTTACCATGTCTATATTGTAGGATTCAGAATATTATAATTCATTATGTTGGATCAAAGATAATGATCCGATAGATTTGGACCTAAGATTTTCTGTTGAAGAGGACTATTTTGGAGAGGTAGGTTTAATATCAATATCTATTAAAAAAGCCTTCATAAAATTCAAATGCCAATACTGTACACATAGATATATATTAGTGAGTTATTATCTTTGTGCTTTCCATGCTAGAAATTTATTTCTTTGAATAAATTCCAATACAATAATAGTGGTGCATTCTTGTCCTCTGACAAATTCTTCTTTTATTCTTAAATATATTTAATATTCTCTTTTTTTTTTTTTTTATCTTATACTTCTTTTTGATGATTTAAACAGACAAGTATTTAATAATACAAAATGATTTATAAACATTTGATTGGTCAAGTATCAATTGTGTTTAAAACATCCAAACAAAAAATAACATTCATCTAAAATAATGTGGTGAATTGAGTAGGCATTTTTTCTTATTTGACAAAATCTTGTTACAAAGAATTACTATACTTCTAATACAATTTTATATAAACATGTTTGGAAAAAAATACTTATGATATGTTATAATGTCATAGTATTTAAACATCTGAGAACATGACTTTTACAGGTGACGGAAAGAGAATTAAAGCCTGATGGAGCAAACATTGTAGTAACAGATCAAAATAAACTTGAATATATTCAGTAAGTATCATTTCTTTCTAGATACTTATAAAATGTGATTTGACGTTAAAAAAATATCCTAAATGTTTGATAATGCATCTATCAACAAATTATACTTAGATATATATAAGAAGATGTGGTATGAGTGCCAATGAGACAATTGTCCATCAAAGTCACAATTAATAAAAGTTAACCATTATAGGTCAAAGTACAATCTTCAACACAGAGCCTTGGCTCACATCGAACAGCAAGCTATAAAGGGCCCTAAACATTACTAGTGTTAAACCTTTCAAACAGGAAAATCAATGATCTAATCTATATAAAAAAAGAGAAACACTTATGAACTACCGTAGATTCATTTTTAATCGTGGTATACCAATTTTTGTGGGTTTCGTGGGTCACAGCGAACCACGAATTTAAGAATTCAACGAAGAATAATCCAGAGAAATGTGTATGGAGTCAGATGTTTATTTCCGGTTATGTTATGCAGTTCTAGTATAGTGTTGACTAGCGATAAACATTGTAACATAACACATGTTTTTTATTGAAAGAAGATACAAGTATTTTGATTAAATCATTATAATAAATATATCGAATATCAGTGATAATTTACTTTTTAAAATTGATTAAAACTGTTCATGGAAAATAACTGCAAGTTGTTAATTACCGTGTCATAGTTTGGTTTACCAGTGATTAAAAATCAATAGGATTAAGTACAGGGATATTGCCCGTAGGTAATATTGTTTATGACAGAAACATTTATTTCACACCTTATACTTATATCACTGTTTATTATATCGTGATTAGGGAAATGAGCTTTCAATCATAAAGTTTTGAATGCCTTATAGAATTCAGACAAGAATTTATAAATTGTAAAACAAACAAATAATTAGTTGTCTCTGTCCATTATTGTAATCGAAGTTATCAATGAACACTTTAACCTAGAATGACCAGATTTTGACAATTCAAAACTTTTTCAATGAATTCCTTCTTTTTTGTTTTGTTTCATTATTGATCAAACGAAGGAGGTTATATGATCTCCTAAATCAAAAAGAAATCCACGAAATTACGTATCTAATTTTTTGTTGTTGTAATCAGCAATCCACGAATTTACGTATACCACGAAACGTCTTTTTTTCTCTATCCACGAAAACTGATACCCACGAAAATAAATGAATCCACAGTATATCAACAAATGACAACTACTGGACATCGGATTCCTGACTTAGGACAGGTGCAAACAATTGCAGCGGGTTTAAAAGTTTAATGGTACCAAATCATTATTTAGAGTTAGTTTTTGCTAATTTATCAGTTTTAGGTTCAAAGTACCTCTATATTTTAAAAACAAATTGAAAATGTTTTCATCATTATGTAAATAGTTTGAATATAGTATTTATGACTTTATTTACAGTTTGGTTATACTATGGAGATTTGAATCAAGAATCCGTGAACAAATGGGAGCCTTCCTGAAGGGTTTCTATGCTCTTATACCTAAAGATATGATTCAGATATTTGATGAAAATGAATTAGAGGTACATTATTTTTTATTTTGTCAATTATTTTTTTGTCAATCGACTTCTGTTGTGTTTTTTATTATCAGTCAGTTGACAACTTGACAGTAGATGTCACATATCACCTGAGAACCCAGGTCATAGAATGTTCCGTCTTTTTTTCGTAGTAACAAGTATGTGAATTGTTTGATGCTACGCATTGATAATCTGAATTTGTATTAAAATGGCAACAAAAAAAAAAGAATAGCAAAAATCAACTTCAGTCATCTTTGCCTGAGTAAATTTGGACCTTATTTTCTTAACAATTTCTAAGTAAACAACAGAAAATTTAAGAAATATATGTTATAAATCATGTCAGTGGAGAAGCACCGACTACTAAGCTGATAAAATTCCCAGGAACCAACTAGTAGCATTAACATAGTGTGGAAAATAAATTAACACTTATAGATTTCAAGTGCTATTTATAGATTTGAAATGGTAATTTTTGATAACTTGATTTTCCTCCATGGGAAACACTATAAAGTAATGGGATAACATGTTATCCTTTATTGTAGTTACTTATGTGTGGTTTACAAGATATTGATGTAAATGATTGGAAGTCTAATACAGCATACAAAGGAGAATACAACCCTAATCATCCAGTCATTCTTCACTTCTGGAAGGTAAGTTAATAAATTATGTGGCAAGTTAAACAGCTTTTAAAAGATGTGTACTTTATATGGACTGTTAGTTCATAACTTCTTTTCAAACATACTCGCATCACAGTTTCTTCTGATAGGCATGAGGATGTGCTCTTGCTAATTTTAGAATTTTGATCTGAGTAAATATGTTTGGTTTCCTCTCACCAGAAGATGGAATTAAACATTTGTAGTTGTATAATTTAAAGATGACAGGACACATATCTTCCTAGAAAAAAAAAGATATTGTGTGAATGTAGCGAACACTATATTTGACCTTTGCATTGGGTATTATTTAGGAAAATAGATTGTAGCATAAGTATTTGGGAATCCTTGACCTATTTACAATGTATTGTTTCAATGTGTCATTTGCAGGCTATTTACTCCATGAACAATGAAACTCGTGCCAGATTATTACAGTTTGTGACAGGAACATCAAGAGTTCCAATGAATGGTTTTAGAGAGTTATATGGCAGTAATGGACCTCAGTTATTTACTATTGAAAAGTGGGGCAATCCTAACCAATTTCCTAGAGCTCACACATGGTAAGGCTAATATCTCATTAGTGTAATTAAAGACTTGTTACTTGTTTTGTAAATCAGTATTATATCTTGTTATAAATAGCTCTGAAGTTAAGAGAAAATTAGAAGTTAAGTATTGTTTTCTCAAAAGGCATTTTTGAAAAACATAAGGGAATGATTAATGAAACTAAATACCTGGTTCCAAGAATGGTTCACAGTTCAATGAATAATAAAACAATATGGATCTACATTAATACCTTCTTTACATACATGAATTGTATCATATGAAAAATATACATTTGTAGAGAATCATTTGTTTAAAATTGTACTATGTAAAAAAGAGGGGGGGGGGGGAATCAATAATTGCATGTGAAAGTCCTTAACATCTGAAAATTTTAAGTGAAAATATTAGATGTATCTAAAATAAAGGTTCTACATTATCTTTTACTGTTTTATTTTGACTTGCTAGTCAGTACAAAAGAGACAGACAATGTTTTTTTTTATAAATTGTAGCCCTGAACTCAACTCTGACAGATATTTAAAAAATCCTCTTTTTTCCATTATAGCTTTAACCGTATTGACTTGCCACCATACGATGATTACCATGACTTAAGGAAGAAACTTTTAGAAGCGATAGAGAACACAGAAGGCTTTGAAGGTGTGGATTAGCTGTATATATATAACCATAGGACATATTACAATGGGACCTGACCCTAAGTACTGTTAGTGCTATCCATTCCCATGTTAGTGGCTTGTTTTATGTGATAATTGGGTTGATGGAGTCAGTAAGCAAGATAGGGATGTGATATTAACAACTTACATCACAAATAACTTCTTTTATTGTGTTGTAGATCTTGTACTTAACTTTTACTTTCTTACAAAATTACTATATAATTACCTCATGTGTTTGGAGCTTATTTCCTAATGCATGTTAAGCAAGACTTTGATTGGCTGGCTTGCTTTGTTTGTATATTGTACAATTATTATTGGGATAACATCCAATCAAATTTTACTCTACAAGCATTAGGAAATTAGCTCTAAATCTTTAATTAATATTGATATTGTCGATGGGTATTAAGAAAAGTCCCTGATATAAAGGTTTTCAAGTTTTGGCATTCCAAGAAAATCATTTATGATGTCTATGTGAAAAGTTGCCAAATATTCTACTAATATGGCCAGTAATTAGAGATACGATTCATGGTATGGATGTTTTATCCCTTTTGTAGTAGCTTCCACTTAAAGGATTTCAAGCATTCTGGGTAATTTTTTCAAACGTTCACCAGAACTGTGATTGGTGCAAAACAAAATAAACAATGAATACCAAATGGCATTATAATGTTTTTATTCTGATAAATAAACAATGAAATTATCTGTAGTTGTTTAGATTTTGAAATAGTGAGTTGATTGAGTATTCATATAAATTAGGGAAAGAGTAATTCTTAAGGCTGAGAAACAGGGATGAATGACATTTCAATCCAAAAAAATATATGAATATATTGAAATAACTATTAGGTATTTTTAAGTATATATCTCATTGAATTTTTAAATTAAATTTGATAATTATTCAACAGTTAAGACATTCAAACTGGATTTGTTTTAATGCTCAAAATCATATGGGATTTAGTTCAAATGAATAACTAAGAGTTATCTTCAATAGCACACTAATATATAGGAGTATTTATTCACAGTAACAGTTTGAATCATTCATGAATAGTCAGCCGTCATTGCAGATTTATTTGAATAACAAGGAAGGTTTTAACTTGCTCACATGATATATGGCTTCCTTACAATATAGCTATATCTAGATAATATCTCTGGCTATCAAATGGAATTGAAAATTGATCATAGGATATTAAATGATTCTTAACAAATAATTTATATTCAGATTTGATATTAAAGTTATCCCACTCATTCAATTTTTGAATATTTATTAAACTATATAAGTCATGGACATGATCTTTCAAATAGTAATATTTTGTGAATGGAAAATTATTATCTATTTAAAAAAATTGAAATACAAGTACAACTTGTAGAATATGTTGTTTGTTTGTTGGTGCATTGAATGTTGATGGCATTTACAGAGGGCATTAAATTATCATATTTATTACACTTCATTTTTCAACTTTTTAAAAATGTAATGAGTAAAAAAAGTTGGTAATATCTATGCATTATAAGAATTACCGGTAAGGTTTGACAAAATCTAAATATCACAACCTATGCACAAAGAAATTGTAGATTAAGAAAATCTATTTAACAGATAATCTGCACAGATTTTGTTGACAAATTTATAGACAATAAAAGATATATTACAACCTGTATATATGAAATATATTACCATCAAATATCAGTTTAAACTTACATACCTTTATCTATTTGGGTGTTTAGAAAATTAATGTCAAGCATGATATTATATACTGTGGACTCATTATTATTTGTTGGATACCAATTTTCAAGAATTTCAAGGATCCAAGGGAACCACAGATTTCATAAAGTTTTCATTTATCCATGAAAATTGGTACCCACTGAAGTAAATGAATTCACAATTAGTGGATATTAGTTGTATATTTATAAGATTCTTGATTTTTCCACTACTGATCAACTATCATGTACAAGAGATGTACAGTATAATAGGATAGTAAATAATTATCATTAATATACTTTCTAAGGTGTAAATAAGCTCAATGAGATGTTGTACGGTATTACATACTGTGTAATATAAATCTGTGATATGTGTGTAATACTGTACAGAGGATCTGATCAGAGTTGTCTTTGGTAAGACACATTTATATTGCCTCTCAAAAAATGGAAATGTTTGAGTTTCTACTCAAATATTAATATCTTGCCAAAATAGTACTGCTGTTATGTTGTATATGATTATTATAGGCATTACATATGATATCAGCATTATAATTCTCATCAGTGAGTACAAACAAAAAACATGCAGTTATTTTCCTTATTCTTTTCTTTTTTATTTCACTGTTGAATTTAAACTCCTGTTGATATTATTTGAAAGTAACCTGTGGTGTTGTTCTAACAGTCTATTTTGAGAATGTGTTACTTGTAAAAATATAGGAAGATTGCTAAGAGTAAGTGGGGGCATTATTTCAGTCAATTGGTGTCCTCAAGAACCTTTTCTCAGTTTCTTCTTCAGAGATATATACTTTCTAAAATGGTAGTGTTTCATCTTGCTTTGTGCTTAATAATGCATAGCCTTGCTGGTTAAGTCATACAATTTATATCAGTCTTTTTTCTCTCTCAAATACTTCCCTTTTGTACATTATTTGAATCATTTTGAGAGCCATTTTTCTATTAGCTTCAGAGATATATGTTTTCTTTAAATTTTGTCTTTCGTCTTGCTTGTTGTTTTAAAATGCTTAGCCTAGCTGTTGGTGTTATTCAAGTCATATACTTTTTATTAGTTTTTTTAAAATTATCTCCCTTTGGTACATTAATTGGGTCATATTGATCATGTTTTAATCTATATATATTTGTACAATATCTTTACAGTGTATATACATTTTGTTATTGTTATTGTATATAATCAGATTGTGTATTATACAGAAGTAATGTGTCATTTATAAACCCAGATTATTTATACATGTATGTATGTATTATAAAGTGTCACAATTCATCTTCATGTAATTATGTAATGAATTACTATCAACACACAACTTATATATAGGGAAATTATAAGATACATATAATTTAAATACAATAAAAACAATTAAATTAAATTAATATACAGATGTCTTTTCTGGTTTTACTAAGTTGTTGGGTTACTGTCTTCTTAACACATATCCCTTATCTCCTTTTATTTATTCATAATGAATTTTTAAAGAATAAGCTTAAAATAAGCTCTCCTCAATTTAAGACCAAGCTTCACAATTTATCAATTTTGTAAAAATCACCTATATGGCATTACAGCTGTGTATACACCTATTAGTCTGTTTTACAAATAGAATAAGATTAGCATCCACCAGATAAAGATCTTGTTGTCATTCACGTGTTAAAAACCATCATATGATCATGTGATTAATGACTACCATTTAACACATTTAACCCTTGTAAAAACCAAATGTCTTCTCTAATGCAATTTTTGTGTAAATTTTTTTCTTAGTTTTTACTATTAACCATCAAATCCACAACTGAAACTGAGTTGAACTGACATGTTGAAGTTAAGGAATGAGCACCATATTGACTGTAAAAAAAATCTCTATATAAATGAAAGTAAGACAACACCTAAAAACCTATTCTAATGTGATTTCAAACATGTCTGAACAGTACCAGGAACAGAAATCTAACCTTCAGTTTGACACTTTTCCTTCGTAAGACCTTATGATATGCCATGACATTAATTCACCAAAACATTCATGACAGTTTATATTATTTGAATTTAATACATTTTTGAAAGTCTAATGCATTATTTCCTGTTTGTAATGTATAAGTAATAACATTATTTTAAAAAGTTTAAGAGTTGCTGCTGTCAAGTGCAGATTTGATTGTCTCCAATATCTATTTTACTTTATAGTTTCCACACTGAAAACTCAAAAAAGTTAGACATGCCGTACCCTTCCTGTCAAATTATGATATACATTTAAAATATTTTTATGATGAGTTTGGTGCTGTTAAGATTGATTTTTAAATTTGAACTTTTTGTTTTAGTTATGTTATGATAATTATTATATTGTAAAAGGACTTGTCCACCAAAAAATATTTGATGTATAGAGGAAAGCACTTTGAAAATATTGTAACCACTTGTAGAGGAAATTTTAGAATTTCACTTACTGGTACATTTCACTGTACAAAAAAGTATTTGACACCAATGGTAGTTGACTTTTCAAAGTGCCTTTCTTGGATCCAATGTATGGTGTTAAGGAACTGCTCAAAGAAATAAGATAACTGCATAAACAGTTGATTAATTATCATTATATTTAATATAGATATGAAAAAGATTAGTATGTATAATAACTAGTAACAGAATTCACTCCAAAAAGTTTGAATTTGGAGACAATTAAGAAAAAGTATTCCCATTGATTTAAGTCTATGTTTCATAAACCAGACCAGTTTTCTGTCTTTTCTTTTCTTCAGCCATTCAGTGATTACTCAGGATTTATGCATTTTTGGAATGGTGTTTGCAGTAGACTTAGTAAATTTTTGGTCTTTAGTTAGATTCAGGATTTCTTGAGTAAACATGGCAGCCATCTGATTTGCTCAATTAGTCATATGCATTATATGAATTCAGGTTAGATTGATGGTAAGTATTTCTCATCTTGTCATCCAGTCATACCTCTTTAGACAATGTTACTATTTGATTGGCATTGTTATGATTTATATCCATCTTAATCTTGCATTTTTGTCCACTGTTAAAAAATCTCAACAATCCATGCACTCAATAATTTCATAATTTACAGTATATGGATAATTATCACATATTGATTATATTATAGTAGTGGTTGTTAGCTTTGTAATATGCTTAATTCAACATAGGCTAGTTCACTTCAGACATTTATGTAGTGCATACAGTTGGTGCTTACTATATCATTGTAATAGAAGCAATTAATGGAAATATTAAATTGAGAATGGACATGATTGATTAGCGGTAATTACTAGTGATTTTTTACACAGAAATATTTGAAGCTACCAAATTAATCATGTTTATACATTCATTTGGGACTTCTTGCTTTGTATAATGCAGATGAGATATATATATATTTATATATGCAGTGTACTGTCGGTCATGTGATTTCCTGTAAGAATGTATATAATCAATGTCGTAGGAATTTTGTTATACTATTTATACTGATTTTACTATAATGAAGTAAAAATTAAATTTGTTAAAATTTCAATATTGTTTCTTTATTTTTTTATTTTATGTATATAATACTCCACCTAAAATAGTATTATCTTTCCAATCTGTACATCCAGCCATCCAAGTAAAAAATTGTATAAGAATTGTGTCAGATGACCCAAATCATTCATTGCCCTTCAACAGGACCTGTACTGTTAATGAAAATAGAAAATGGTTTAAAGACTCCAATGGTACAGAATGATTCTTTTATAACTTTAGAGAATGATTACACAACTTTCAAGAATCTGGGTTTTAGTAAGCAGGTAAAGCAGTAAAGCCTTATAAAAATGAGAAATACTAAAACAATGCTTGAATAGAAGTTGCAAAACGGAGAATCTGCTGATTTCACAAACACTTAGCACTGCCCAATGAAACATGAAACTAACGTCAAGCTATAAAAAAGAAGATGGGGTATGATTGCCAATGAGACAACTCTCGACAAGAGACCAAATGACACAGATATTATTAACAACTATAGGTCACCGTTCAACCTTCAACAATGATCAAAACATATCCTGCATAGTCAGCTATAAAGAGCCTGGAAATGACAAATTTAATAAAATCAAAAGAGAAAACTAACGGCCTACTTTATTTAAAAAATGACAAACATACTTAACCTTTTATCTGCAAAACTGATCTAATCACAAAAATTGATGACCAATGAATCATAATTATATGCTTTGCTATGTGTAGCCTGATACGACCGCAGAGGCAGAACCTTGAACAGTTCGGGCAAGTTTGGACACAATATTCAAGCTTGATACTGTCTGAATTTAGATTGTGATCAAATATTTGACAAAATATAGGTTTCTGACATAAAATTAATGTGGTAAAAGATCAAAAATCTATTGCGCTATACTGTGCAATTCAAGATTTCTTCTTGAATTTTTTTTAAAATTTGAAAATTCCTGTGTGACATAGAACATTGTGGGTCAATTTCAGAGTGATCCATACATTAACACACAAGTTGTTGTCTAGAAACTTCAAATATGCTTGTTTTTTTACCCTAAATTCCTTAACTGTTGGTACCATAACCCCCAAAATAAATTCCAACCTTCCTTTAGTGGTATTGAACTTTCTTTGAAATTTTATAGAGATCCATTCACTTATCTAAAGTTATTGTCCAGAAACCAAATGTATCTTTGGACAACAACAGCGACAACATCATACCATTATATGCACCCACAAATTTGTTTGCAGTCAAATAAAAATGAGGTCAAGTTCAGAGGAACCTTGCAAGAGTAACTTGCTTGATGATTATTTATTCTGTACACTGAATATACAGTGAAACCTGCCTAATCCACACCTGAGTATTCCAAAATCAAGCTTTAACAGACACATTTTCATGATCCAAAAATTTGCCTATTCTTGTAGAAAAAAACTTTAATATTCCAACACCCTGCTTAATCCGCCATTTTTTTCTAGTCCCCAAGTGTGTGAGAAAACACAGGTTACACTGAAGTTTCAGAGAAACTGACTTTATGACAAGAGTGCATATGCTGAAATGTCTTGCCTTCTTTACTCATCATTGATATTATGTTGATAGTTCTAAATATAAAGCTTTATTACAACTGTCACTTAAACTTAACATTAACCAAGAAAATTAAACATTGACCAATGAACCATGAAAATGAAGTCAAGGTCAGATGAACCATGCCAGACAGGCATGTACAGCTAACAATTCTTCCATACAACAATTATAGTTGACCTACTGCTAATAGTTTAAGAAAAACAAATCAAAACAAAATAAGTTAACATTGAGCAATGAACCGTGAAATGAGGTCAAGGTCAAATAAAACCTGCGCGACTGACATATAGATCATAAAATATTTCCATACACCAAATATAGTTGAGATATTGCATATATATAGTATTATAAAAAAATTTGTAAGGGTTCCGCGGAACCCAGTGTCTCGCCTACTTTTGCTGTTAATCACACACTCATCAAAAATGATGAAAAAAATCAATAAAATTATTCCTCTCGATACTATCTTTTGATTGTCAGAAGCTTCTGTCAAAGTTTGGTAAAAATCCAGGCTAGTTTAAGAATCTTAAAAATGTTTTAAATACTTTAACTGCAGACTGTATGTAATGTTAACTAGAAGAAAAACTAAGTCCATTTATAAGTAAAATACGGGAAAAATGGAATTTTATTTTTACAAAATTTACATCTGGATACTATCTTCTGATCATAAACAAGCTTCTGGCCAAGTTTCTTACAATTCCAGGATAGTTTAAGAAAGTTATAAAAATTTTAAAAACTTTAACCACAGAGTGAATATAATGTTTCCTGGCAGAAAAACTAAGTCCATTTATAAGTAAAATACGGAAAAAATGGAATTTTATTTTTACAAAATTTACTTCTGGATACTATCTCCTGATCATAAACAAGCTTCTGGCCAAGTTTTGTACATTTCCAGGATAGCTTAAGAAAGTTATTAAAATTTTAAAAACTTAAACCACAGAGTGAATATTTGTGGACGCCGCCGACGCCGACGGAATGTAGGATTGCTATGTCTTGCTTTTTCGACTAAAGTCGAAGGATCGACAAAAAGACCATAACCAAAAAACTTAACTATAACCACTGAACCATGAAAATGAGGTTAAAGTTAGATGACATCTGCAGTTGGACATATACACCTTACAGTCCTTCCATACACCGAATATACTAGACCAATTGCTTATAGTATCTGAGACATGGACTTGACCACCAAAACTTAACCTTGTTCACTGATCTGTAAAATGAGGTTGAGGTCAAATGAAAACTGTCTAACGGGCACGAGGACCTTGCAAGGTACGCACATACCAAATAAAGTTATCCTATTACTTATAAGAGAGAATTTTACATTAAAATAAATCTTGACTTTTTTTTTCAAGTAGTCACTGAACCATAGAAATGAGGTCAAGGACATTGGACATGTGACTTACAGAAACTTCTTAACATGAGGCATCCATATACAAAGTATGAAGCATACAGGTCTTCCACCTTCTAAAATATAAAGCTTTCAAGAATTAGCCAACGATGCTGCTACCGGATCACTATCCATATGTCAAGCATTCTGCGACAAAAATCACAGGCTTGGCAAAAACTATGTAACATAACATTTCCTGCTGAACCATTTAATGAGGTCATGGTGAAATGAAATATGACCAAGACATGTTTTTCACCTGACGATATTCTAAACCAAATATAATTGACCCAGATGCTATTTAATATTTATATTTATATATTGGTATTGTATAAGGTCATGCTTCATTCTGGATTGTTTACAACATCTTAACACTAATATACTAATGTCTGAGAAAGCATTATTATTAGTTGTGACTAGCCTTCAGTAATTATCAGTTTTTAATATTTAAATTGCACTATGGATGGTTGAGCGTTTAACAAACCAAATCCCAAGGAAAAGCCTAAAATTCAGTATGGCTAATTTTGTGGCATTTTGTAGCTTACTATTCAGTATTGGTTTTGCTCATTGTTTAAGGTTCACACCCTGACCTATTGTCATTTGGACTCTGTTGGATAGTGGATTCATTGGCAATTTTAAACATCTCCTAATTTCAAATATTGTTTAATGAACCACAAGAGTGCACACACTGAAATGTCTCGCCTTCTTTACTAATCATTGATATTATGTTGATAGTCCTAAGTATAAAGCTTATTACAACTGTCACATAAACTTAACATTAACCAAGATAGCTAAACAAAGACCAATGAACCATGAAAATGAGGTCAAGGTCAGATGAACCATACCAGGCAGACATGTACAGCTAACAATGCTTCCATACAACAAATATAGTTGACCTATTACTTATAGTTAAAGAAAAAAAAGACCAGAACACAAAAACTTAACACTGTGTAATGAACCGTACAATTGTGGTCATGGTCAAATTAAACCTGCGGGACTGACAAATAGATCATAATATATTTCCATACACCAAATACAGTTTACTTTTGGCATATGTTATTAGATAAAAAGACCAAAACTTAAAAACTTAACTTTGAACACTGAACCATGAAAATGAGGTCAAGGTCAAATGACATCTGCCCGCTAGACATGTACACATGTACAATCATTCGATACAACAAATATAGTAGACCTATTGCATAAAGTATGAGAAAAACAGACCAAAACACAAAAACTTAACTGTAACCACTGAACCATGAAAATGAGGTCAAAGTCAGAGGACATCTGCAAGTTGGACATATACACCTTACAGTCCTTCCATACACCGAATATACTAGACCTATTGCTTATAGTATCTGAGATATGGACTTGACCACCAAATCTTAACCTAGTTCACTGATCTATGAAATGAGGTCGAGGTCAAGTGAAAACTGTCTGACGGGTATGAGGACCTTGCAAGGTACGCACATACCAAATATAGTTATCCTATTACTTATAATAAGAGAGAATTCAACATTACAAAAATTCTAAACTTTTTTTTCAAGTGGTCACTGAACCATGAAAATGAGGTCAAGGACATTGGACATGTGACTGACGGAAACTTCGTAACATGAAGCATCTAGATACAAAGTATGAAGCTTCCATGTCTTTCACCTTCTAAAATATAAACCTTTTAAGAAGTGAGCTAACGCCGCCGCCGGATCACTATCCCTATGTCGAGCTTTCTGCAACAAAAGTTGCAGGCTCGACAATAAAAATTGAAGTCACGGTCATGTGAAACCTGCTAGTGTGACAAGAACATCTTACAATCATTCCATACACCAAATATAGTTTACCTATTGCTTATAGTATCTGAGTTTCTGACATTATGACTAAACCTTAACATTAACCACTGATCAATGAAATGAGGTCAGGTAAAATGAAATTATAGATCTTACAAGGAAGACATATAACAAATATAGTATCCTATATATCTTTTAAGTAGAGTGCAACTGTTTAAAAAATTTCAAGCAGTCACTAAACCAAGAAAATGAGATCAAGGACAATACACTAACTAGACAGAAACATCTAATAATAAAGCATCAATATTCTAAAATTGAAGCATTACAAAACATAAAGCTATATACAAATAGTATAAGATGTTTTTACTGCAGCTGTCAGATAAGCATCTAATTGACTTTTGACTCGAGCAAAACAAAAAAATTGTTTTTAAAAGAAACAACAACTTTCATTTAATTTTATTTATTTCTCTACGTCTTTTATCACTACAAAACATTAAATATTTCCAGAGAAGTACAAACACTAGCATATGAGGCTCGTTTTCTCATTATGTAATTAATAGGGCACTGAAATCAATAAATATCATCTGACTATAATTAATTTTGAGAGTTTTTTTTGTGTTTTAAAAAACCTAGAGATAAAGAAGGATTTTTTCCAAAATATCAGATTTATAAAGTTACTATTTTGAAAGACAAAGGTGACTCTGAATTTTTACATCAACTATGTTACATTATATTCGAAAAAATCAAATACTCAGTGCTCAAGAAAGTTAATAACGAGAAAATTCAATGCCTCAAACCCAAATCATGTTGACAATATTTGTTCATTTAAAAATCATAAATTGTTTACGCCAGTTCTTGCTTACAGTCAAAAATGTTACATTTATCTTTAAATAATATCTCATTCTATAATTACTTGAAACTTAAATTTTTAAGACTTAATGGTATATATAATAAGAATCAAATTTAACTGATCATAACAAACTATTGTCAACAGCATATGGTGGTGTTAACACATCTCCGTGCAATAATATACTAAAACAAATAACATAAGAAAAATAGGTAAAAGCAATAAAATAAATTATACTTGCATAAAATTGTTAAAATACTTGAATGTTATAACAAGTTTTGTGTAAATCATAACGAATATTACTTCCATCTGAAGTACAGATATAATGCACCACTTATCATATCACTGACAATAGGAAGAAAATTCAGTCTTATCTGCAATCGTCTATAAATAGGAATGGATTTTAACAATGTTTTGTTTAAAAAGAAACATACATATTACAACCAACATCTATAAAATACTTCTATTCTTCCTGTTAGAATGGTATCTGAAATTTTTGTTTTTATCACATTTTTTTTTTAATAAATTCTATTCAAAGGTCTACCTGATAGTATGGTATTTGTAATTTTTGTTTTTATCATATATTTTCTGCTTAATTCTATTCAAAGATCTTCCTGATAGTATGGTATTTGTATTTTTGTTTTTATCACATATTTTCTGCTTAATTCTATTCAAAGATCTACCTGATAGTATGGTATTTGTATTTTTGTTTTTATCACATATTTTCTGCTTAATTCTATTCAAAGGTGGTCTACCTGATAGTATGGTATTCGTAATTTTTGTTTTTATCACATATTTTCTGCTTAATTCTATTCAAAGGTCTACCTGATAGTATGGTAATGTTTTGTTTTTATCACATATTTTCTGCTATCAAATCATAAATACCAAACACATATGCATTAAGTACAGTAATCTACAATCAAACAAATTTCAAAGATACAATGCTTAAAAAGCTGTCAAATTTTCCTCATAATACAGAATAAACATTCTTTCTCACATTAAAAAAGGCTGAATAATATTGTAGTTTAAGGTTTAAGACATAAAATCATATAAAACATGCCAAGAAAGCTAGAAGTACTTAACAGATACAAAACAAGTTTTATTGCAGATAAATATTAGGACTGAAAAATCTATTATTCAAAGTAACAGTAAATTCAGAAATTTTGCATACATGTATAATTGCAATTGTTGAAAATTGGACAGCAATGTGAGATTAATCATTGAAATTTCAGAAAATTCTTACTGCAAATTTTTATTTTTGCAAACCTATCCTGTTACAATAAAAACACCAATAAAACATAACAAAAATTTCTCAATTTACACCAGTTTAATAAGACTGAATTGAGTACACTGCATTGATGTTTTAAATTCTACAAAGCATGTCAATCTTGATGTGTTACAATTCTTCTTCAACTTTTTTTGGTCTTCTCCCAAGAGGAGATACAAATGCTGCGTTCACACATAACACACAATAAATGTCCATTGTCGAAAAGCAATTTGGTCGAAAATGTGTCAAATGTGTATTGTGTGTGAACCCAGAAATATACAATTATTTTCAGTAATATGTCTTTTATAATGTGCATTATGTAATACAATATATATACTGAGTGACTGGCTGGAATGAGTGGACATAGCATTTTTATATACTCATTTGATACATATTCAATGAACACCAGTATTTATGTGTGAACCCAGCATATTGATGACATTTGCTAATTATTTTTATATGTATTACGTTAACACCTGTTATAGCATTGAGACCAATGACAAATTTAAATACATAAAAATGAAACACACAGGTCTCAAAACAATTATTACTTATAAGAATAATACTAACAAACAACATATTTTAACAACTTTATATCAAGTAAAATGTTATATTAAAATTTCTTTAAAATATGACAATAAAATAAAAGTATAAAAGCTTCGAGAAATTAAGAACAAAATAAATTATATACTCTTCAGATTATCAACTTTTATTTTTAAAACTACCTGGAAAATTTCACCCACAAATCATAGTTCAGAAAATACTGTTCTAAATGTAAATAAAAATAGTAATTCCTTTTAAATTTTACAATGTTCTTCACAAGTATTTTTTCATTTTTATTATTATCTGAATTTTTTTTAACTAGTTTATTTACAAAGAAAATTATATGATAAATCAGAATAAAAGAAAAGTACAGATACAACAACAAATTCTCTATGGATACAAAGCACCATAATCAGTGCATTTAATAATAGTATAAAAAATGTTTTAATTATTCCAATAATGTTTGCATACTTATTAGTATAAAAAACAAGGATCTTTATTTCAAAAGAATGCAGGAACTTCTACATAATTTTTAACTTCCACAAAACACCAAGTACTCTTTTTACTTATTAATTAGTTCACTTTTCTCTAATGCATCAATTTTCCTTCATTAAATTTGTTATTTTCTTAATATTTTACTAATGGATCAAAATGTTTCTAAACATCTATTGTTGAAGATACAAATTTAAAATTATTTAAAGGCTGACTATTTTTCAACTCTTATCTAAACAAGAATGTGTCCATAGTACACGGATGCCCCCTCGCACTATCATTTAACATGTTCGCTGGACCGTGAAATTGGGGTCAATACTTTAATTTGGCATTAAAGTTAGAAAGATCATATCATAGTTAATATGTGTACTAAGTTTCAAGTTGATTGGACTTCAACTTCATCAAAAACTACCTTGACCAAAAACTTTAACCTGAGCTTCACACTATCTTTTTCTTTGTTCAGTGGACCATGAAATTGGGGTCAATACTTTAATTTGACATTAAAATTAGAAAGATCATATCATAGGGAACATGTGTACTAAGTTTCAAATTGATTGGACTTCAACTTCATCAAAAACTACCTTGACCAAAAACTTTAACCTGAAGCGGGACGAACGAACGAACAGACGAACGGAGGCACAGACCAGAAAACATAATGCCCCTCTACTATCGTAGGTGGGGCATAAAAATAAAAGCCATACCTTCCAAAATTAAATAATTAAATATAAAATCACAAAGTTCTAATAGAGCTATTGTCATTATTTCTGAATAAGAAACATATCAGTCCCCCTTCCTACCCTCACCATTAGCAAACAGGTTGTTTAAAATCAAAATTATTCATATTTATAATTTAAAAAAAGAAAACCTTTTGCTGTGGTTTTATTTAAAATTATTCTGTGTGCTATTTTTTCACTCTTTTTTCCAAATGATTTCCCCCTTCAAATTTAAGAAGTGCCTTTTAACAATAGCTGTTTGTAAATTAAGATGGTAAAGACACTTAAAATCAAAATCCAATTTGTCCCATTTCATCCCCCCATACACACCTTGTCCCAATTCCTCCTAAAATGATGTCTCACATTTTGTCAAAGCATTTCCAAAATATCTTTTGCATAATAACAGTGAAACCTAATATAAACTTTGTCTGGTTCTATGATATTTTCAAAGGTCACACTAGAACATGTCTAAAGCATTTTTAATCCAGTAATCTGTAACAAACCAATTTTGTATCAAACCCACCTATAATTCCTGGTATTTATAAACATTGAAGTTATTTCTACTCAATTTCAAGCCTGCTGTCAAATCAAGTTTCAATCTCTACTTTTTATCCTATAAAAACGTAGATACCAGATGAATCAGAAGATGGCTTTAAAAGAACATGTGGTCAATGGAGATTCAAATTTTGCATCATTTTCTCATATTCTAAAATTTACATGTGAATTTTGTCTTTGATAAAAAAAATCTGTCATGCTATGATTTCTGACACATCTGTGGACCCATCACATAAAATAATTACTTTTTTTCTATCTTTTTATGGTTAATGACAAAAGTGCATGATAAGCTAAAAGGAATTTTATAGTATGCCCAATATCTTTATGGAAAGTGATCTGGAGTCTCATATTTATCAAATTTAAAATTAACAATACTCCGAATTGTTCATTACATAGTCTTAAAATATCATAACATATTGGAACTGATTTCTGCTAAAACTGAGCAACCACTGTCAAATAAGTAAACTTTGTTTTCTTAACCAATACACTTTTGCAAGAATTTTGAAAACACAAACATTTTAAGGGTTAAGAATGGCTGGCAGACAAATAAAAAATGTTTCAAAATGTTTATGACTAGACTATATGATGACTGTCAAATGCACTGATAGTTTTAACTCATGATTATTTCATAAAAATGCCCCTCAAATAATGATTTAAAATATAAAATAAAAAATAACTTTTCCCATTCATAACAAACAATAATATACTTTCAAAAATCTCAAATTAACTTGGCTTTCAATATTATTTCACTGAGCTGATTGTTTTACCCCTGAGTTGGTCAATTATCTTCACAGAAAGCTTTCTCTCATTAACAATCTCATATCATCAAGCTGTATATTGTATAGTATGAACATTTTAAAAATTCACTTATTTTTTCCAAGATTTCTTTCCCTTCATTTGATTTTTACTGTCAGCATAAACAAAACTATCTTTTCTGCTATAAAATAAGTATGATATGAGATTTAGATACATAAGAAGGAATCTTCTTTTTGAGTAATCAGACAATAAATCAAGTCTTAAATTCGACATTTTTCTGTACTCAGAACATGGCTATACTACCAACTCTTACATTCACTTGTTAACATAGAAACCTTTGCAAGGCCATGCATTTTATAATAGCTGCACTTTCACTCATTTATGAACATACATACAATATCATAAATAATAAAAATATATTCAACAAATAATCTATGTCCCAATATTTTAAATGCCTGCAGCTCCAGACATTTTTGTTAGATGTGGGAGTTTATTTTGAAAGTCTTAGAAATTGACTATCATGTTTATGTTTTGATTTTTTTAAAAGATGATGTAAACTGAACTATTTCGTATTTTCTCCTCAAATCAAGTCTAGACTTACATTTTGCATCTTTAACAGTCAGTGAGAATAATACCCAATGTTTCCCATAATAAAGGCACTAAAACATTTAAGGGACTATCTAAAGAAATAAAAAATGTTTTAAATACTGTACTCCCACATTTACATATAGCAATAATAACTAGCTTTTCATTGGAAAATATTGAGGGACAAAAAGTCAACAAAATCTCATGACTGTTTATGTTTTTTTTGTTAAAATGTAAAAGAACCATTTGCACCAAAAATTCAACATGTTATCAAAATGTAATTACATTTACACAATAAAATTCTTTTGTAAACATAATTTACGGGACTCTTTTCATTCATACTTAACAATAAATAATTTTAACAAAGTAATTGCCTTGATAATTTTCAACTGTACTTAAAATCTCAACAATTTTTTTTGGTTTATTTTTTTTCACATTTTTTTGGTAGTTGAGACAAAAAATACAGATTAAAACTACATGACACACAGCATATAATATATGACCCTGATACACATCAAGAATGTAGTAACACACCTATGTATTGGTCCAATGAAGTATCAAGTTTGGTCAAAATATCAAATGATAGCACATGTTTTATCAATTAAGAAAAAAATCTCAATTATTTTGTATGAAATGCCTTATATTCCTTCCTACGTTAAACTAGTTTCAATAATGAATAAATTGTTGATATTCATTCAAAGCAATTGTTCCAAGCTCATGTTTCTATACCAGCAAAGGCAACATATTCACATATATAGTCCACAAGTGTTAAAATATAATCAATGTGCATTTAATAAGTATATAAAATTGGGTTAGCCAATAATGATGCTAATTTGATTTTTGAAACACAAATATGATAAAATTTTCAACATGTATGGTAAACTGTCTAAATATGACTATTTAAATTCAACCAAACTTGATACTTCAATTTCATTATAAATAAACTTTAAAATATAAAAGACAAAATTTGTCTCTTTTAATATATTTCGTGTGGCCTTTAATGCAATGAAATACATGTATACACAATATCACATATCACTATGACGAATGTTGATTCATAAAGCACTCATTATCAATAATAGGTCAAACATTGGTAATATATAACACAAATAGTCAACAAATTGGTTGCTGAATATAAAAATATGCCATTTGTAAGTACTGAATACTGACAGACTAATACACCTCATTTATACCAAAAAACACAACCTCAGGCAATATAATGTAATATCATGACTATTTAATTTAATCTCGGAAAAATTATAAACCTTTAAACTGTTGATGCAACTTAATGCCCGGACTAGAAAAAGATCCTATTCCTTTTGTTGGCTTCCAATGGTAGGTATTCCCATTCCAGAAGTTAAACATTGCAGTGATTTCAAATTGCAAGATCCATATTACATACATAACACTAATGAAAGACATAAGTCAGACCTGTTTAGAAAAGACCCAAAGCAACATAGTAAGAACTGCTGGGTGTTTCCATCATAAAGTTATGGACCTCTCTCTTCCTGTCATAGGCCCAATTCCTATCTAATATTTTTGATAAATATTCTCTTTAATTGACACATTTTCCTTAAGTTCCTAGTCTCATGAGAATAATTGATAACTACTCAGATTTCAGTCACACAAGCAACTTTTAAACAACTTGATAAATAGATAACATCACCTTGACTATCCGAAACTAGATCAAAAATATTCACTTGCTTTGTACTACAACAGAATAGCTAAATGAAGATCATCTTATTGAGAAAACAAAGTACATAATGGTGTGTTGGCATGAACTATACATAATTCAATTGTAATGACAACTGAGGTGGATTTGTTGTATTCCTCACAATACTCTTACACAAAATGGCAGTGTCCATGCATCAAAGGTTTGACACTTGACTAGCAGTGGTTATGTCCCTTGAGCATGTTCAACAACAATATACAAACTAATGGATCAACACAAAATGATAAAAAAATACTTCAAGATATATATATATGTATATGTACATCAAATTAATAAACTGGTGATATATCTACAAAAAAGTCAAATAAATTCAATTTTTAATTTCAATGCAATATATTCTTTTATTTGTGAAAAAATTAACTCATAGCTTTTCTACATGAAAATACTTCAGATGTATATTGCAGAATAAAATTAAAACATCAACTGCCCAATGCTTACGTATGTCTGGTGTAAATTAGTTTACTGGTCAATTAACTTGATAATATTTTCATATTCTTTAGCTTAACTTTTACTGACCAGGTCAGACTTAAAATTTCCCAATCCCTCAAGAAATGGAGTTACCGAACCTTTTTAAGAATCCTTGTAAATTATGTAATGTGATCATACAACAACAGAATTCCAATACAACATTGTCAACCTTGAATGCAATATTTGACTATTTTGAAAATAATATTAGAACTGTATTTACATACACTCACCATAACCACTATTTACAACAAAATAATGTCCGAAGATTCATTCCATCAAATACACACAGTAATGAATCAATGTATAATGAGTATGATTATATACAAATGAAGCACAACACACAAACACTGACATACAAACATTCATTAATCAACTTATCATAAAATAAAATGCTGATAATTTTAGTGCTTTACTAGCAAAAGTTATTCTGAGGTTCAAAATATTAATCCAATCAAACAAAAAATATGAACTTCTGAAAGTCATTTTATTGTCTAGGTTTCTTGTTGGAATTGAACTCCAAGATGATCATTATTTTGTCTGTTCACACTACTGAACTAATCAGTTTAAATAAGTTAGTGAACCAAATTTTTCAATTTTTCCAAATAATTCCTGGATATAAAAAGTAAAAATTGAAAATGACAATTGAAACCAAAATTCTGCAAAATCACTTGATTTGTTTATTTTAAAAGATTCCTAATCAATCAAATGGTTAAGTAGATAACCCTATATACATTTTCTCTTCATTAAAATAAATGTTCAAACCTAATCAATGTTTAAAAAGAAATGAAAGCATATTTACAAACAAAATATCACAAATAATACTGGCACACATTCGGACATAAACAATTCATAAAAATAAACAAAGTAATTATGATGGAGATATGTGTGATAAAATCTGCAGTTCCCAAGGCTAGCTGCCATTTTTGTCATGATATTGCACACCCTAGCTATCACATTGAGATCAACAATGCATGACAAAATGATAAAAACCTAAGGAACACAAAACAAGTGGGCACAGTCCACTGAGCACCAAAAAAAAGCACACAAATATAAGGTCCATTTCCTTTGTTTTGATTCTTCTAATGTCCATATCACTGAAGAATTAAATCTTGTATGTTTATTTCTCATATATTCTATTCATCTGTTTACTGTTCTTTATAAAACTGATCTTTTTTGCATTCTTTATATTCTTATTTTTTGCTTCTTCCAAATCTTTCATCATTCTTCAGTATTTTCATCACAGTTTTTCGTTGCAGTTTTTTCTTTCTTCTTACTCATTTTCTCATTATTTAGTTTATCTTTCTTTTAAAATTGTTCATTCAACTATTCATTTCTGCAATTTCATAAAGGCATAATTTAGCACAATAACAAAAGTACCTGAAATGAAGAACATCAATTTTGTCTAGTATGACAATTGAACCATTGATAATTTCTTATTCCATTCTATACAAGTTATTAGCATATCTGTGAAACCAGTATATGTCTAAACATATCTATTTTTGGATAAAAAATATAAATGATTATCCATTTCTCACATCATACTGCAAGTAAGGTCAGTGTCTCAATATTGGCACACAATAAATATGTTTCACCAAAAATTGTAAAGTTAAAACACTTCCAATACCAAGAATGTCAGTAAAAACACTTGATTTGGAATTCATTGAACAAATCTGTCATAGAATATACTAATGTCAAAAGTGGATACAGCACCACAGTATAGTAGAAATAAACAACATTATGAAAGCACTTTAGTAAACACCAAAAAATAAAATACAATTCAATAGAACACCATTAATTGCTGCTTGCAATCTGTTTTCTGGCTATGTCTCTAATGAAATCAAAGAGACACTTTTTTGGCATCAAAGTGTTAGGAATGTTTAATACAGCACAATGACATTATAATGTAAAATATAATGGTTTTTACACGATGAATGATGTAAAGCTAGGAAGCTACTCTTTAGGATGGAGAGGAATAGTGAACTTGTGTGAGAATGGTGACAAGTATTTGATTCCAACTTCTGCGAAGACTTTCTTTGAGAAGCCAAGATCACATAAGTATAATTGTGATGACTGCATCACCATGTTTAAAGGAAGTCCAATACTTAGACACCATTTAGCTCTGACTGAATTGGATTCTACTGGTGGGTCCATAGCTAACACAGGAGCTCTGTTTTGGTTAGCCCATTCAACTAAGGTCTTGTACCAGACTTGATCTTTGAGATTTGGTGTTTCCTGATTGTCTAATGCATTTATGATAATGTCAACTGATCCTAATGGGAGATCTGAAAAAAAAAAAATTAAAGTCAAGTGGATTCAATCTTATTGTCTTGTTTGCATTTAGCAAATCTTGGTCAAAGATACAAATGAGCAGAGTGCAATACTTAATGGTTTATAGATTTTTGTAATTTGCAAGGCCATATACAGTAGACTACACTTAATCGCATACTGTTGATTTTTTTCCTGCAAACAACTTTTACCCATTCCTTTAATGTGAAATAATCTGGTTTTCTAACAAGACAGTTGCATTTCTCCTTAATTGTTAATTTTGTCTGACAAATAGGCTATGATTGTTATGTTTTCAAGAGAAAAACTATCTTCAAGAATAAAACTAAATGTGTACAGAGTGAAGTGCATATCTTTATAGATATACAAATGTGATGTCTCTGTAAGATTTGAGATCCTGTTGTCATCATGAAATGTTCTATTGCAATGCAATTCTTACCTTTGAGATTTGAGATCTTTTTCCCATCCGGGAAAGCTCTATTGTGATGTCACTGTTCTTACCTTTGAGATTTGAGATCCTGTTGCCATCACAGAAAGCAAACAGTTTAAGTTCCTCCTCCATATATTTGTTCATTTTGATAAAGTTTGGCAGGACTAGATAGACATTGACGTTATGGTTGGACAGATGTCTGGCACAGTTAATGGCCTGAGTTCCCTGAAGGTGAGGACCACATAATAGCACTACTGTAGGCACCTGATGCCCATTGTTGGGATTTAATCTGAAATTATTACCATTTTTTTTACTACTATGTAATTTTTAAGATCAACAAACAGTGCATAAAAAACCTTATAGTAGATTCTTCATCAAGTTAAATAAATAATCTTATGAGTTTATCTTTTTTCCTTGTAAGTCTGCTGGTTCTTTTAGCCCTTTATTCATAAATTAAGCAATTCTGCAATATTTGGAGGATTACAAAGAATAGTCGAAAACTCAGAAAATGATATTTTTAACATTTGAATAAATAAAATATAAAGATAGCTAAAGATCTAGAGTTATGGTTACTATCCTTTCAATATCAGCAAAACTCTATCTTACCTTGAGAAATTGTTAAAAAATCATTTCATCATTAAGTAAAATATAATGGTGTTTTAATGGAGGTAATTAAAGGATTAAATGATTTTGCAACTGAGCAATTAAAGCATCCTCAGGAAATATTTACCTGTGTGGGCCTCCAAGAAGCTGAAGAACCATTTCACTAGCTGAACGTCCAACCATTTCTATCTGTCTTTCTTGAGTAAACCCAAACTTCTCAGCAGTAGAAAATAAACGACTTCTTAAGTCTGGTGAAATACTAGGAACAACTAGCCCTGTATCTGAAAGGATAAGTGCATTATTCTTATCAGTTCTGTTGAGTTCTTGATCGTTTACAAAAAATATAAACTACAGATATGCATGTTGTATAAACCAAAGAAGGGATTTTAATCGACTTCCCTATCTATTCACCTGCATCATTACTAAGACATCCCTCTTTAATTACCTGTAACAAATAACTGAGACACGCTTGTTTTTATTTACCTGTAACAAATAACTGAGACATGCCATGTCCATTTGGTACTTTGATCTGCTGGAGAACTGACTTTTTGGTTTCAAGCACATTTTCATCATGTCTGTACTTCAGAGGCTTTTTTGGTTCATTGGCCCGGGTTATTTCTGGTCCAGAGTTTTCTATTTCTTGAAATACAGCTTTTTTGTCAAACAAAGCCAAATTTTTTTCAAAATCAAATTCATCCATGCAAGACTGTGTTGGAGCACTAAAGCAACAATCGTCCCTGGACTGTGATCTTTTACGGAAGTCTATCTTTCTTGGAGTTGATTGTTTCTTGTTCCGATTTTCAGTGGCTAAAATTAAAGAATAATTTGAGTTAAATTGACTCAGGGTATCTCAACTCCAAAGCGAGACATATTCTGCAATATTTGCCACTGGACATTAAACACAAATCCCTCTATTAATAATCATATTAACCTGACTTGTTCTTACGTCAGCAACATTTCAAGAATACAGTGCTAAAAACATCAATCAACAACTGAATTAATAAAATAAAATTTTAACACAGTACTGTATAAATGATAGACATTTTTAATTCAGTATATAACTTACCAGAATTGAGACGAGGTCTCATTGTTTGGTCCTCTTTTGTAGGTGTGTAACTATCAGCATTTCTTCCATTATCATATGTGGGTGTATGATTTCTCTCCTGAAGGATGTTATTTGGTGAATATCTGGCTTTGTATTTACCATTAGCATTAGGAGGAGACTTCCTGTTGCCATTACCATTAATAAATTCATTGGGAGAATATCTTTGCTGATATTGACCATTTGCTGGTGATTGTCTATTATTGTAACCAACATTAGGGGGAGATAGTCTTTGAGTATTTAGAGGAGAAATTCTCTGTCCATTTGGAGGAGAAATTCTTTGGCCATTTGGAGGAGAAACTCTTAGTCCATTCGAAGGAGATATTCTTTGTCCATTTGAAGGAGATATTCTCTGTCCGTTTGATGTTTGTTTATAGCCATTTTTTCTTTGTCCATTTCTTGGAGCACTATTTTGTACATTGGGACCATTGTCTTGTGGAAATATGAATGTTTCCAAACTGCATACTTTAACAGGAGAAGGACATTCTGAGTTATAACTAACTGTTAGAAGCTTGGAAGGTGTGGCTTCTTTTAAAACTGCCTCTTCCTTGTTTTTGATGATTTTTAACTCCTTTATATCACTGCCACTGTGAAAAGAGTAAAATAAAATCATAGGTTTGAATTTTCATCAGGACATTAATTGAGCAGTATTTTCATGTAACGTAAGTTAAATAATGAAAAAATATCAGGAAGAGGCTACATTGTCAGGTTTTGCACTCTTTTCCACTGAAACCGACCATAAGATCAGATTTGCCTTATAAATGTACTTTCTTTTAAAATATTTTCTTTAAACACTTTAAAAAAAAGTCATATCAGCTTCAAATTTCAACACAGTTCTGTCAAATATGTTTATTTGTAAATCATTTTTGAATTTGCAAAATTTCATGATTCAGATTAAGCATGTTAATTTGTTAAAACATTACAATGCAGATGAATTAAAACATTAAATAATGTCATGATTAATGACAAAATTGAAAACCTGGTTAATTTTTGCCTCCATATTTCTATTTTATTCTTACCTGATTGTAATGCCTTGTACATCACACTTTACACCATTTCTGTAGGCCTGAGTGATTGAAACCATCTGCGTTGATTCATCAATCTTAGACACCAGACCTTGGTAAGTACCCAGGGTCTCACCACAGTCCAAAGACACTATACTTCCAACAAAACCAGTACACATTTTAACCTGTGAAAAAATAAAATGCAAAATGGATCATGGTGATTATGATGAATACTGTGACTTTATATTGTTTTCATTCAGTATCAGAAGTGAGTCTTGTATAGAGCATATTAACATCCAACTGTTCTTGACATATTATCATCCTGAAATGCTGAATGGTTGCAGTGACAGGAAAACTTGTATTTCCTGGTCGTACACAAAGGTATCGGGATCGTTCGCCCTAATTACATGTTCGCCCTAGGTTCGTTCACACTGAGTTTGTTCGCCCTGGTAATCCGTTCGCCCTGGGTTCGTTCGCCCTATTTTCATTTATGATATGTACAATGTATACGTTACATTAATGAAAGAAATATATATTTATATATATTAAAATTTATGTATATATATCTATTAAAAGTTAAATACAGAATATTAATGAAATAAAATTCTTGGCTGCATTGTTACACTTTATTTTATAATTACTGTTAATTACTGTTGATTGAATTTTGATTGCTGATAATTTGAAATCTTTGATATCACTGATTGTTATGTGAATTGTCTTTGATGGATTAATAATGAAAATAACATTTTCTCAAATAAAATTTTTACAAAGTTATTGCCCACTAGACAACGTTCAGACGCTGCAGTAAAGAATTTTAGATCAATTAACACTTTGAACTTTGAACACTTTCTTATGTATAACTTTAGTGCTCCTAATGTATCATTTTTATTGATAAAATCATGTGTGGAAATGTAAAGTAAAAGGATGTGTGATAGTGATTTCCTAGTAACGTAATTACATACAGATACTAACTTAGTTCTCAATAGTTCGTAAATATTCGGCGAAATTGTAGACTGACTTCAATATATTCAAATTAAATACACACAACGTACACTATAATAAAAAATAAAAATCAGGGCGAACGGTCTCAGGGCGAAACGGAACTAGGGCGAACAGTAACTAGGGTGAACCGAAATCAGGGCGGACGGACCCGGATTCGTACACAAATAACAGAACTCTGGATCAAGCAAATTACTCATTACATGCAGTTTACTTTGTAGAAATCACAAATGTACATTGACATGATACATTTTATGTAGATGTTAATTTTTCAAGGCTCAAAGAATTTAAGACAAAATGCAAGCATTGTTTACCAACAAGCATGTCTAACTCGTGATTGGGATTTGACTTATACTCAACCGCCAAGTGCAGATTTTCTCCTCGGATCATTTTGCTCAAATTATGTATTTTTCTTTCTGTACTTTTCAGATGCACAGGAAAGGTTTGTCTACAATTGTACAAAGTAGATTTTTGAGGTGTGAAGACAACCATATTTGTCTGTTCTTTACACTGAAACTTAAAATGTACATAATAAACCATATTTTTGTAAAAATTCGACATTAAATAAATGTTTGGCCTTGGTTAACGTCTTTAGACTTAGTGTTAATAACAGTAACAATAACACATATTGACTATTGTAACGGTTCTGTAACAGGAACACAACTTTTCTGTGATATTAGAACATATTGATATTGTACAATCAATCTCAAAGTATTTCTACTGATTAACATGTAATAAGACAATACAAAGACTATCATAATCTTGCTATTAACGGTGCTGACCACAAATCAAATCAGCTGTAGAAATAGTAAACAAAGGACCCAAACAAACGAAACTAGGTCACAGTCAGTTGAGAACTTTACCTATCAATTTTGTATTTGAAATGCTAAATTATATTTCCAGAATAGTTACATATGATGTCTTTTTTGCTATCAAGTGTGTTTATCTTACCTTTAGTGTCACCTCTTTACTATTTACGTTGTTTTTCAAAGAATATTTCACAACTTTCCACTGTTTTTCAACATGTCTTCCAAAACCGCATACAACATTGAAAACCAAGGCTATTGTATTTTTTTTGAAGTACAACAAATATCATTAAGAAATCAGTACCATCTTAATAATAAAAATAATTAACAGTCAAATTCGAACAGGTTATGAGAAAAAAAAATGGTTGTAACTATCATGAAAATAATTTATTTAAACGACCTTGAGTGATACAAGCGACTTAAGTATGCTGACAGATGTCAGGTCGTCTGTTGTTTTGTCCTGTATCGTTGTAGGATAGGACCTCTGGTGACGACCTTTTTCTAAAATTTTCGTTATCTCTTTTTCACATGAAATATTCAGATATCAATTTTCTTAAACACTACTTCATGTTTTAGTGTCAGCTTTATAGTTTATGTTGCTAAAGAAGTTGTTTTATTTATAATATTAAAGTTACTTGCATGCTACTAGTTCTAGTACTAAGAGGGTGTTAAAGGGTTATTTTTCGCAATGTTTTGTGCCTTTTTTAACATGTTTTCATGTTTTGTCGTTTTATTTCTCATTTTCCGGTATTTTGGTCGATGTTCGTGCTTTATGTTTCCCCTTATTTATTTTCTGTGTTTCATGTTGGTAAGATCTCCTAATTTCTAGCTAGTGGTTGTCTAGCATTGATTAAAAAGTAATCTGGGACTTATTAAGTCAGTCTAGATGTTTTTGTTAATTTATATGTATTAATGCAATTCTAATTGTATACTGTATGGTAAATGACATAAAATGTTATATAATATTTAAGTCCATCAAATTACTAAAAAAAAAATTTTATATATTCAGATGCCTCTAGCGGGTGCTAAAACGTGACTATAGGTGTTCATGTCCATTAATAATGACTGCATGTACTTTTAGTACTTTTTTTTCTTTATATTTATGTGCAAATTGTTTTTGCAATTTTCATTTCATGTGTTTTTGTCAAATAACACTGAAAACTAAATATAAACGAGATACATGAATCCCTAAAAAAGGGGCTGCATCTTGCAAGTCACTCACAGTTAAAGCAATTTGATGTGAAGACAAGCTTTTGTTTTTGAAATTTCCTACATTGTACATGAGGCATTTGCCTAAATGTAATTATGACCCTGTTATAAAAGAGAGGTAAATGTTCCTGAGACAATATATACCTCAAGTTAAATGAAACCCATTTTCAGACATTTCTAGTAAAATTAATATTTATTAATTGTATTACATGTATTAAAAGATTTGTGAAGTTTTTCCTGAAAAAATCAGGGTCCTGATTTGCAAATTAAAAGTTACCATTAATGATCACTAAATTAAATGGGTTACACTTTATAAATACAAATAATAGCCAGGAAGGTTAACACTAACATAAAACTTAACAACTACTACTATGTCATGATCTTAACATGTTGTGATTAATATGAACATATGATACTGTGAATTACAGCACACATATAACTTATGTCTCACAAAAAGCCTTCACCATTCAATATGAATACAAAGATATGTTGAGACAGCAAACTAACAACAAAAATAACAAGAGACATATTTAGAGGATCACATAGACACTAACAATAGACAGGTGTCTATACAATATGCCTAGCTTCTTCACTAGTCCATGTAGGATAAACAATCAACCTGTACTAAAGCTGAAAAAAAATTACATAAAACATAATTCAAGATATGACCTACCTACAACAACTGTTAAGGCTCGGGCGGCCTAATCAAGATAATTAACACCAAAATTTGAAGAAACCAAAATCAAAATTGGGAGCATGAAAACCCAAACAACAGAGTATTTTAGTTTTAGTATTACTTTAATTAGTTCAACAATTTGTTTCTATTTCAGGAAATAATGACAGGGTTTAACTTATATGAAAACAAAAGTAAAAGAAACTGGAAACAGTTTAAAGGGAGACAAAGAATGTTCAATCTACAGCTTTCAGGTACTAGAATATTCTATATGATAAAAATACCAAAGGACAACAGAGTTCACATTTGCCATTCGCTTGAATTTCAAATTTAACATAACTTCTAAATGTGTGAAACTTGGTTCTTCAATGAATCTATCAGTTTTAACACAAATACTATATAATGAATTTATTATGTGATGTTCCAAAAAGAATTTTATAAAACAAATTTTAAACAAATATTTTTGATATAACTATCAATACCAACAAACTTCTTTAAGGTGGACAGCAAACAGTTCTTAATAATTTCTAATAATATTCCTTGAATATTTTTTAACAGGGCAGGGGTGTGTCTGTCTTAAAGTTGGTTGCATGTAATTTTGCAAGTCTATTTCTCTGATTACTGTTCAACCATAACAGTACTTTTAGTAGAACATTATCCAACAAATAATCACCTTGACCTGCAATTCATTCTTCAATATAAAAATAAAGGACATGTGGTTTAACTGCCAATCAGACTACAATCCTCCGACAGAGTTCCAAATAAAGTGGATGTAAGCAATAATAGGTAACCATACAACCTTCAACTATGAGAAAAACTCATACTGAATAGTCGGCTATAAAAGGCATGATAAAGGTAAAACAATTCAAAAGAGAAAAATAACAGCCTGCATGATTTATAGCAATACTATTGAAAAAAAATAATAAAAAAAATATATATAGAAAAATTAAATAAAAATAAATAATCTTGAAACAAAGAAAGATGGAAAATTTGATAATAGAAAATATATGACATATCAAAATATTGATTATAAAAAACTATATAATTTTGTTAATATACCCTTTATATTAAATTCTTAATAAATAATAAATTTGGAAACATATACCAGGCATGGGCCAGAAAGTAAACATCAGTATGAAGAAAAAAAATCTGACTTTCAAAATGGTGGCCTTTTTCTTGGCTACAGACTGGTAGAATGTGGAATCTAATCCTTTAAAATATTTGTAAATTTTTTACCTATTTACTCTACTGGTAGAAAATAAATTAAAAATCTTGATAACATCTTGAAAAACACTCAACAAATATTGCTTTATTTGTGGACATAAGAAATAAAGGAAATGTATTCTCTGACAAAATGTCAATAGAGATTATCTTCTCAGAGGCCATCTCCCCCTAGTTGATTATGTATCATGGTAGATGTTATTCCCCTTCATCTAATCCTTCCATGCCACCTAAGATACTTAAGTATGATCAAGGTCATCTGTCCAGAGGTTATCTCCCCTTAGTTGATTCTGGTTCATAGTAGATGTTATTCCTTATTGATATGATTTTAGTAGGTTTTTCTTTAAGAATGGGATTTTGAATAAATAAGCATATTCACCTGCTGAAAAAGGAAATTCACTGCGCAAAACAACACAAGCTTTGATTTTGGTAAAAACCATTTGATGTATAATTGGTTTTGGTAAATAATTGCTATTACATACATTTCTCTCGGAAGATGAAATAAAACAATTATTGTCCTTTGTTTGGGTAAATATATTGTTTAATTGATTTAAAAAAAACAGATATTCACTTCGGCCATTGGCCTCAGTGAATATCAGTTTTTTAAAAGTCGCTAAACTACATATTTACCTCATCAGTAGACAGTAATTGTACACTATTCAAAACCACACCACCTGAGATACATATGTATGATAGAGGTTATCTCTCCAGAGGTTATCTCCCCCTAGTTGATTCTGTATCATAGTAAATGTTATTCCCCTCCACACCACTTAAGATACATATGTATGACAGAGGTTTTCAGTCCTGAGGTTATCTCCCCCTAGTTGATTCTGTATCATAGTAGATGTTATTCCCCTCCACGCCACCTAAGATTCATATGTATGATAGAGGTTTTCAGTCCAGAGGTTATCTCCCCATGTTGATTCTGTATCATTGTAGATGGTATTCCCCTCCATGCTACCTAAGATACTTTTGTATAATAGAGGTTATCTGCCTGGAGGTTATCTCTCCAAGTTAATTCTGTATCAAGGTAGATGTTATTCCCCTCCACTCCACCTAAGATACATATGTATGGTAGAGGTTTTCAGTCCAGGATTATCTCCCCCTATCCTAAGATACATATGTATGACAGGAATCAAGCAAACAAACTTGTCACTGATACCTTGATAAACCTTTTAATTAAATGCTTTACTCTCAGTAGAAATGGAATTTTAACATAAATGTATTTCATATATACAAAGGATTTTATCAGCAGTCAAGAATATAAATGATTTAATCTGTCTTCTAAACGTAGATAAATCAATAAAGAAAAATGAGACTTAGCACCTGAGATTGTATGAAGGAAAATAACAAGCATTAAGATCTGATTAGCCAAAATTCCAAAGACTTCCATGTTGTCAAATAATCAATCACTTACCGTCTACAGTCTAGTGATTGTTAATCTTTGAAATGACAGAAGCAAAGGTATTTATATTTAAAAAAAAAACAATACCAAGAGGCTCCTTTTGATTTTAATTCATGAAACAACATTATTTTTATGCCCTTTCTATAAAGATAGTAGGGGAGCATTAACTTTTCCAGTATGAGGTTTTATAGTATGTGTCTCTCCACCCCTGATGAATTACACGGCCAATACTTTAATACAAAGAAATACTACTGATAAGTAATTTAAAATTAAAATCCTTTTTATGGGTAGATAAGATTTTAGATATTTTTTCACTAACCGTATGACTTATTTGAATAGTAAAAGTTTGTTGAATGCTTGTCAGTCAGAAAATTAACTAGGTAACAACACATGTAAATTAATGACTGTACTTGACTTCTACATGTACCCTTGCCAGAATTAGTATTAGTAAAATTCAGATATATTATATTTGTTTTATGGTTTTTATTACGTTTTGTTTGTTGAAAAAGAAATCCCTATGAAAGTAATCTTCTGTTTAAAGCATAAGAATATGATGGATAACTAGATGCATTATAAGCACAGCTTGAATGTGTTACGGACCCCTCCGTGCTCCTCTCTGATCCTTTAGTCTAACCTCACTCTCAATAATAGACACATAAAATTGAAAAAAGTATATACAAAACACCATTTTAAGACTGACATTTCATTTACTGGTTTGAAGAAAGAGTTAATAATGTTGATAGACTGAAGCACAGACGGACAGACACCATCAATATGATACTCCCTTCATTGCAAGTGTGGGTTTGAGAGTAACTTGAATATTATATTGAGGACTAGATTATAGACTTTTGTACTTATTTGAATGACTTAATTATCTTCAATTTTTTTTTTATAAATTATGAATTTTCTTTATATCTGAAGTATGCTTAAATGTCAAAATACATGTTTATATTTTTTTGTAATTTTGATGAAAATTGTGATGGAATATTTAATTGGCAGTTTGTAAAAGATAGAAATTAGTTATATTATTAAGTTTGTTACTTTTAAGATAAATTAAGTATTAAGCTCTATTAGAAAAGTGTCAGTTTTGATGAAAATGACAAGGTCATGTATTATGATGTATTTATACCTAAATTGGTACTGTTACATAGAATTACCAGCTGTCAGAAATGAGAAGATGAAAATGTTTCCTATGATGTATTTAATTAAATTTAAACATAGTTAGTTGTAGGCATTGAATGAATGAATGGAATATTACATAACACCCTAGCTTCTAGTTATATATCTTAATATTAAATGAGGATCTAAATATCAGACATTTAATAAACTTGACAGTGAAAGTTATCAAAAATTGTTTTTGGAAAATTTCCCGAATATTGATGATAACATTGTAAGAATCCCCCATCAATTTTTACCTGAGAACTTATTTACCTGTAATTTTACCTAGGAAATGTATTTTCTCTGATGTTTTACACTTGACTGAGCAACATTGAATGTTATTACAAACTTTTTTGTGTTTTCACATTCTTAATAACAGACAGAACATCATATATAATTTATTGAGTGGTGATAATCTTGGCTTTAAGTTGTTTTTTATTGACACAGGAGGACAGTTGGAATATACACCACAATTATTCTGTCAACTTTGCTTCACGTCCCCACCCACACAGTCCCACCTGAACGCACATTTGATGAATGGAGATGTAATTAGTGAAGTGGAAATATTTGTCATATTTGTAAGTAAACAATTAATACTTTATTGATCATTCATTAATCGGACAGTACATATAATTGTTGTTATTCCCTGTGGTAGAACTGGGATTATTGTTCCTAATGGAATATCAACGTAAGTTGAAAATACTGTATAAATGTCATAATTTTATAAAAGCTAATATAATGTCGAAAATAATGCCAATTCATAATAGACCGATCCTTATATAATCAAAATATTGACATTATTTCTGCACATATGATAAAATATAGGATTGATATGTGCAGCATCTTGCTTTAACTGCTGTCATTCCAAAGCAGATTTTACAGGTATGTTAGAACTGGCCCCAAACTTTTTAAGGTTATACAATTTCAGAGAGCAAGTAACAGACTATAATTTAAACTTGGAATTATTTTTAATTATGGAATTTGTGTAATTTCTTGTGCTTGAAATTTTAAATTAATTTCATGTTTATTCTGTAGTAAAAAGTTTTGAGTGGCGAATAAAATTTTCCATCCAATGTATTTTGTATAGATAGTATTGTGCGAGGCAGTCAGTACATTCTATTGAAAATGTTCTATCTTCTTTGTAATAGAAAGTGTTGTGCATGGCACAGATAACATAAAATTCATTAAAAATTTCAAGCACAAGAAATTATGCAAATTGCATAATTAAAAACAATTCCAAGTTGAAATGATAGGCTGTTAAGTGTCAATTTTTGTTAATTACTCTAAAGAAATAAAGAGTTTCTGTATGATTGCAAGTTTGACAAATATCAACCAATATCAAAAAGATGCAAGAGTAAATATTTTCCCATCTGCAGCAAACCCTCTCATATTTTACATAGTTTAAGAGAAATATATTTACTTGAATAAATCATATTTTACTAGTAAAACATTTCTATATTTTTATCTATATTCATTTAGTTTCATAACTGATTAATTTTACCATTTTCTTTTAAACTAAGGAAATAAGTAATGCAAGCCATTTAAATGCAAAAAAAGATATGATATGTTTGTCTGTGTTTACTTAAGACTTTATCCCATAATTTGAAATCAAATTAACGATATTTCAAGGAGGCGTATTAAAGTACATTTAGTTTTTGCCAATTTAAAATGTGTAAAAAGTATTTGTGATAAATTATTCAGACTGCGTTTGTTTGTCTGAAATTCATGATAAAAAAACAAGAATTTTCTAGTTTGTAAATGTAAAAACCAACTTTATATCAAACTTATCTGGATTGATCACCATGGTTATCGATGATAGATTTACACTTAATGTCCAGTGGCAAGTATCAAATGCATACTTGTGACAAAAAAATTATAATGTGATATTGATAATTGAATATAAAGTGACATAAACCCTGCTTTAAATAACCTTAAAGGTTGTATTTTTATATAAACCCATAGGAACTTCTAAAATTATATTCTAGAATGGAAAGTTCACATGCACTACTATTTTAAGTCAAAATACTGTGCAGCATATTTTCAACACTTGTATTGCAGCCCTGAACTTCTGAAAGTTTAAACTTATACTGAAACCCCTATCTTCACTTTGGGTCTTTCTCAGAATTCAAGGCGATCACTATTATTTATACTGGTAACATTCCAAAGTTATGTCTCTATATCTGTGAACCAGTATGTAAACAAAACAAAATATCTATGATAATAATATATCTCCCCATTGGAGTTGTGGTTTATGAAAGTATTTACAAAGTGCAACCTAAATGAACTTTAGAATAATAGCCAAATCCGTCTTACATGTCTTAGGTCAACTTTGCCTGAGGGAGTTGAAACGTTATAATTCATAAATGGACAATTTTAAATAGTTATTTATAAATCATGTTAGTACCAAAGTATACTAAAAGAGTACTTTTGTCCTGAGCAATTTTCTTGGTGTGATATACTTTTGTCACTTACAGCCGATTGCATTGAGTGTAGGTAAAGTTAATATCTTTGGTTAGCTTGCTTGCTAGCTGAACCATGAAGTCATTATTATGTTAGGTAAAGCTACCACTATTAAGAATAGTCTAGTCAGACCAATCTATCTGTCTGTAGGACTAGGCTACTCTAAAAGGAGGGTAGTATACCTTACCTAATAATGACTTCACGGTTCTACTAGCAAGCAAGCTAACCAAAGATATTACACACTCAATGCAATTGGCTGTAACTGTTGAATACAATAGACCTTTACATACATAGATGGGAATATGTGAGATTTGTGTAAAAGGCAAACTGGACAGTAACCAACACACAACATGGATAGAAAACATGAATATCCTGAATTAAGATCTAAGACTTTCATTGAGCATAACTTATAACATTGCTTATCACAGAAGAAGAAATAACCCATGCGAGAGTGATTGAACTGACTAAAACATGGCTTGTCACAGCAACAAAAACTGGAATTCACAGACCTAGTTATTTTTGGCTTCAGTAAACAGTGTGACAAAGTTTGATATACTATCGTATATTTTTCTAAATAAAAGATCAAGTTTCCTATCTGATATAGACTTATAGTATACCTTAATTTATTACAAACATGTAGTTGTAGAATGTAGGAAAGAAAATCACAGGACAAAAAGTCAAGTCAGATTTCAGAAATTATTAACTATTATTTACTAAAGGTTTTTTATGTGTTTTTGTTTAACAATTATATATTGAACAGTTTTGTACAAAAATTATTAGGAGGTAATCATATCTTATTTGAGTAAATAAGCTGTCCAAGTGGCTGGTTTGTTGACTAGGCTCATGGTGCCAAGAAATATACCGGTACAAGAAATGTATAATTATAATTTGATAAATCATCATTTAACATTGCAAATTTTTGTCTTATATATTCAAACCATGGTAAACTAATTTGTTGTGACTTAGTGACAGAGTGTGCTGTTAATTTTGTTACTTTTTGTCCTATCAATTTTGTGAGCTTTTGTCATGTGACTTGTGGTTCTCTAAAACTTGTGATATTCAATCTTATTAATTTTGATACACTTTGCACTGTGACTTTTTTTGTCTTATCAATTTTATGCCCTTCTGTCTTGTTACATTTTGTCTAATCAATTTTGTGCCCTTCTGTTTTGTTACATGTTGTCTAATCAATTTTGTGCCCTTCTGTGGTGTTTATTTTTATCTTATTAATTTTGTGCCCTTCTGTCCTGTGATATTTTGTCTTATCAATTTTGTGCCATTCTGTCCTGTTAATTTTTATCTTCTTTATTTTGTGTCCTTCTGTCCTGTGTCTTATCAATTTTGTGCCATCCATCCAATGACATTTTTTCTTCTTCAAATTTGTTAATACCATTATGGTATGACATTTTTCTTATGTGATTTTTTATTCTATACCATGTTATTATCATTATTATAAGTATGTATTAACTATGCATCAGTATTAGTGCTATTCAAATGATTAGTTTTATTTGAATACCTGCTGCATAGAATTTCTATATTTTTAAAGGTGTGTAGATTGAAAAATGTTATATTGATTTACATGTTGAAATGCAAAATAATTCATCTATATACATATATACCTGGTTGTTATGATGATGATAACTAAGCTAAAATTATCAATTTTTATATGTTATAAGTTACGGGAATGATCCGTTTATTATAGGATATATTAATTTAATTTTTTTAAAAGCTTAGAAAATATACGTGTACAAGGCAGTTCATTTGGATGTCCATTTCACAGTCTCCATCTAGCCAATGTGTATTTTTTTATTTTATATATTATGTTGATAGAATCATCATTGAATTGTATCATCTACACTATTGATGGATGAAATTATGTAAAAAGGAGAGAAACTATTTTAAAAAGTTTGTTTAAAAGATCAGAAAAAATATCTAAATAACTCAATAAAGGTAACAATAGTGTGTTCTATCCACTGCTTATTACAACTCAATAAAGGTAACACTAGTGTGTTCTATCCACTGCTTATTACAACTCAATAAAGGTAACAATAGTGTGTTCTATCCACTGCTTATTACAACTCAATAAAGGTAACAGTGTGTTCTATCCACTGCATATTACTTAAATAAGGCAGATTTTACAGTATTGTGTTCTGTCTCCTACTTTCATGTTGCTTATGTGACGGAGACAAAAATGAGTAATGTTAGCGACATTTGGACATGTCACATGAGCAACAACATCTTTAAAAGTTAAAATGTATGCACACAGTGATGTTTAATATATGCCTGGAGTAATAAAATTGTACAGTCTGGTTTAGAATTTCTAAATATACAGAATGTCATTTGCAGGTGTACTTTATATCAAATGAATACACAAGAAACCAAAAAATTAGTAACGTTAGCGACATTTGGACATGTCACATGAGCAACAACATCTTTAAAAGTTAAAATGTATGCACACAGTGATGTTTAAAATATGCCTGGAGTAATAAAATTGTACAGTCTGGTTTAGAATTTCTAAATATACAGAATGTCATTTGCAGGTGTACTTTATATCAAATGAATACACAAGAAACCAATTCGTAATAGTAACATTAGCAACATCTACTATCATGACATTATGTTTTGTTGCGAACGTCTTTTTGATGGACGGAATACATTTAAGGTCCTCTTGTAACGATATTACATACAACTTACCTTCTTTGCTTCCCCATCATGTGAAGGAACTGACTCCGAATCTATTTCTGCAAAGGGCGATATCGTAACTCCTATACAGGAGAGTTACAGATATAAATATATGTTGCTCACGTGACACTGATTTGGACGGAAACCTCGAACAGTAACGTTCGCAAAAAATAAAACAGCCAATGATATTGATTCCTCAAGTCCTTTGACCCCCTTATGTCATCCAAATTTTATATGATTGCTATTTTCAATTATTTATAAAACCCGGGATAAAAATAACTACAATGGGCTGTCTGAGAACTAACAAGAAAATTGCGATCGTGACATACCACAATGGACGGAAAAGACGTGACGTTAGCAACAATATTATTAAATTACCTTTTTTAGCCTTTACCAATAAAAATCTGCCTTAAAGTTATGATTAAAACACAAAAGAAGACTTTTTATTAAAATATAAGTCCATGTTATTAGGCTCCACTTATAAATAATACTTCAAAATTCCACTCCAAATAAGCTGGATGTCAGTAAAGTAGGTCATGATGTCTATTCCATGTCCAATATTTTGAAATTGAAAACCCTCTAATTCTAACATAAAACACAAACACAGAGTAATTTTTATTTTTATTTACTCAGAAAGACACATTTTATTCAATAACATAATGCATTACTCCATTACACAGTCTGTTTCACAGTTTCAGCAATTGCTTTTTTGATGGATACAAAAAACAATAATTCCTTCTTATTGTAAAATCTGCCATAACTCAATAACGCTAACAATAGTGTGTTCTATCCACTGCTTATTACAACTCAATAAAGGTAACAGTGTGTTCTATCCACTGCATATTACTTAAATAACTCAATAACGCTAACAATAGTGTGTTCTATCCACTGCTTATTACTTAAATAACTCAATAAAGCTAACAATAGTGTGTTCTATCCACTGCTTATTACTTAATTAACTCAATAAAGCTAACAATAGTGTGTTCTATCCACTGCTTATTACAACTCAATAAAGGTAACACTAGTGTGTTCTATCCACTGCTTATTACAACTCAATAAAGGTAACAATAGTGTGTTCTATCCACTGCTTATTACAACTCAATAATGGTAACAGTGTGTTCTATCCACTGCATATTACTTAAATAACTCAATAACGCTAACAATAGTGTGTTCTATCCACTGCTTATTACTTAAATAACTCAATAAAGCTAACAATAGTGTGTTCTATCCACTGCTTATTACTTAATTAACTCAATAAAGCTAACAATAGTGTGTTCTATCCACTGCTTATTACAACTCAATAAAGGTAACACTAGTGTGTTCTATCCACTGCTTATTACAACTCAATAAAGGTAACAATAGTGTGTTCTATCCACTGCTTATTACAACTCAATAAAGGTAACAGTGTGTTCTATCCACTGCATATTACTTAAATAACTCAATAACGCTAACAATAGTGTGTTCTATCCACTGCTTATTACAACTCAATAAAGGTAACACTAGTGTGTTCTATCCACTGCTTATTACAACTCAATAAAGGTAACAATAGTGTGTTCTATCCACTGCATATTACAACTCAATAAAGGTAACAATAGTGTGTTCTATCCACTGCTTATTACAACTCAATAAAGGTAACAATAGTGTGTTCTATCCACTGCTTATTACTTAAATAACTCAATAAAGCTAACAATAGTGTGTTCTATCCACTGCATATTACTTTTAACAAATGGATTTTGAATTGAATATGAAATTTTTATGTATTTTACCGCAAATGTAATCTAGATAGAAGTTAACTTGATATAGCTTTTAATGTTGCTTAAATGATTATTAAAAAGAAATAATTTACATACTACAATGTATTAACCACCAATTATCACCCAGACATTCCATAAAACATATATTACCCTTGTAAATATGATGTAGTATCTCCTTAAGATAATATTAATGGTTGCTTTTTGACAGACTATTATTATAGTGTTCTCAGATGGCAATTTCTTCCATAGAAATGTAATCCTGCAAAATATTTTATAATTTATCTAATAATAAATCTTATTGTTATGCATGGCTTGTTGTATTCTCATACACCTTATCGCTATTCCCTGCTGACCCTAGAATCTGTCCCTCTTTAACTATTGATGTCATACAACAATCACTTTTCCATTGTGGCATCAGATATTTTGTATCATGACATCAAAATTTTATGGGAAACTGTCCAGTAATGGTGGACAAATAGCAATAAGATGTGTTGGTATTGTGTGTACATTAGGAGGCTGTTAATATTATTTATTTCATATTTGATATTATACCAGTAGTTTTTTTTTTTTAGTTTTTTTTAGCTTTATAATAGAACAATGCTAGAGAGAGTCTGATTTCTTCTTTTTTCTTTTTTTTCCATTGAATTGCAGATAAAAACTGTTTTTGGACCATGTGATGAAAATTATATAAACAAATGACTTAAGAGAATACCCAGTAATTGTACTTAAATGGGCAAAAAATCATTTACAGTTGTAAAAACAAAAAGTTTCATTGTAATGTTATTTCTTGATTAATTGCCTCTTGCAAATGACTTTAGATTAAAATTGATTGTTTTTGTTGAACAAAAGAGAAAGCTATGTTAAAATGCACTATCCAAGAAATAAATTTATTGCATTCTCTTTTTTTTTCTAAAATAACAAAAATAGTTAATTTATGATTAGCATTACATTTAACGAGAAGTGTCTTATATGTCTATGAATTACTGTGTATCATCAGTACAGCGGATATAGGTACCAACCAAGCGGGCATTATCGATTTTGACCTTACACAGTAACGAAAATCTTTGTTTTGCTTTATAAATATTCAATGTACATTTCTCAACATTTGAAATTCCTGCTCCCAAATAATTTTCGCATCGATTTTTCCTATTCATAAAACAACTTTGATATTCTAATAAGAACAATTAACTTGTACATGCGCAAATAGTTGTGAATGTCAACACCGACTTTCAATTTCGATACAGTTGTTGAGACATTTACATGTTTTATCTGAAAAAAAAAACCTAATACAGGGCAAAAGTAATAGTTACCAATCATAAACCTACCTGTGATTACTCATTCCTTGAAATTTTTGGGGAAATAAACGAGTATGAAACTAGAGTTTTTGTGTACGGTGTACAACTTAACTATGCACCGTACATAAGGATTATGTAGTCAGCTAAACACCGTACACAACGCTTCTTTCGAGATAAAATATAGAAAAATAACATATGTATGAAAGATTTCAATGCCAATTATTGAAACAGCTATATTTATTACACACACACAGTGGCCTTCTATCAGAAAAAAGAGTTGCAATGGATATAGAATTATATCAGATGAGACGAGGGCCAACTTCTTTGACAAGTATTTGCACATGTTTTTAGTAATCGTTCTTGTTTTGGGAAAATAATGACACATCTCTAATCATCAACCTACGACCAAATCATTTCTTAAAACAGCAGTTATGTTTAGATTGAAGTACACATTGATATTATGTGAACAAAACAAAGATTTTCGTTACTGTGTAAAATCAAAATCGCTCATGACTGCTTGGTTAGTACCTATATCCGCTGTACGATGATACACGATGTGAGTGGAGTTTTTGATGCAATTAAACCATTTAGAAATATTGTAAATTGGATGAAAGTATCACTAGTACCATAACAATGTTCAAATGAAGGACACAACTTGGCCGGATGACACTAAAAAGTTGTCATTATTTTTTTACAACTATTTTCTCACAAAGAAGTATTAATTCTAAATGTGGAAGGTTATACTAATAAAAAGTAATCAAATTAGTTCCCGTAGGGCTATATAGTTCAACTGAAGTTTACACAGATAAAAGTAGAGTATAATTATAGGGGTTTCAATTTATACTATAGGCCCTTAGCATTTTTATGACTTTTTTCATTGACAGTTCTTAAGTAACAATTTTCACACCATTTAAACTAATAAATTATACAGTAGTATATAAAAAGGATTTTATTTTTATAAGGACTGAAAATCAATTCAGTTTTACTATAGTATTTTGTGGTATCATGACATGTATGGCCACAATATGACACTTTGTATACATTAAAAAAAAAATTCACTTTGACTTTCTGTCAAAAGGCTTTTGACCTTATTTATGTACATATTAGTATGTTATTTGTTCTAGATTAGATAGCATTAGACCAAGTGTTTGTTTTGAATGTAAAATGTATTGTAATAATATTAAAGAGTAAATATTAACAGTGGTAAATCCTTGTATGACTTTAGGTATGGCACTTAAACAGTACATAGAAATGAATATTCTTCACTTACTTTTTTTGAAACCTTTCGGTAAAGAGATACTTGTTAAAGTTATAGAAATGACAAACAATTCATCTGAACTAATATTGCATTGACTTTGAATAGTTAGTGGACACATTATCTGAAATTAACCACAGTCATATTGATATTTGAAAGCGTGATTTTAAATTGAAATATAGCAATCTGAATTTTTTTCCCCCCTCTATTGGCTCCTTTAACAATCAGTGATTATAACAATCATCTATACTACTAAAGAAATTAGTGACTGATTTCATTGTGTCACATTTCCTCTGAAATAATACAAAGTCAGAAAAATATTTGTGACATGACATATATGTGTATTTATACTTACTAAATTTGTCATTGAAACAATCTTTTTTCCACAGAAAACTCCATTTTTTATGAAAATAACCCAAACTGGACCTTTATCAATTCATGTCTTAAATGCTTTTGGCTGATGCCAGAGAAATTTAAAAACTTTTTGTCTCTTTTTTAAACTTTTTTGGATTCGAGCGCCACTGATGAGTCTTTTGTAGACGAAACGCGCATCTGGCGTATATATAAAATTTAGTCCTGGTATCTATGATGAGTTTATTTCAATACTTGCCTTGATTTCGCAGCTACTTCTAGTATGTAAGAATTTATAAACTGAAATACTGTTGAATGTAAAGAAAAAAAATTTTTTTTTGCTCATCCTCCAAGAAAAAATGTTATCATTATAATAAAGATCTCAAATTCCGAATGTGATGAAAAAAGTTAGGATTTAATCCGGCTGTGCATAACCAAATGAAAAGTCAAAGATTTATGAGCCATTTTGATCAAAGTCTTGAAACCATCTTCCAAATTTGTTATTTTATGTCTATAATATTTGTCCTTATGTCTATAATATTTGTCCGTTCATTTTCTTTTAAAATATTATGATCTTAACTACTACATTACCTTAAATGAATTTAATAATACTTTGTATTTCTATTTTAAAACAAAGAGCTATTCCTTTTACTTGGCCCTTATGCCCACATTAATAGTGAAAATGGTGCTAATAGTTACCAATATAAAAAAGAAGATGTGGTATTATTGCCAATGAGACAACTATCCACAAAAGACCAAAATGACACAGACATTAACAACTATAGCTCACCGTACGGCCTTCAACAATGAGCAAAGCCCATACCGCATAGTCAGCTATAAAAAGCCCCGATAAGACAATGTAAAACAATTCAAACGAGAAAACTAACGGCCTTATTTATGTAAAAAAAGAACGAAAAACAAATATGTAACACATAAACAAACGACAACCACTGAATTACAGGCTCCTGACTTGGGACAGGCACATACATAAATAATGTGGCGGGGTTAAACATGTTAGCAGGATCCCAACCCTCCCCCTAACCTGGCAAAGTGGTATACCAGTACAACATAAGAATGAACTATAAAAATCAATACAATTAATCAATCTTGAGACATGTGGTAACTAACACTTCAACATCAGGAATACTTGTGGTCTAACATTTGTATTATAAAAAGGTCTTTTTCTGCATGGTACCACATTAAAACTACTACTTTATAGGAAGTAAATCAAGAAATGGACTTATGACACAAAGCATTATCATAAATGATGAACATTGGTTAGAGTATTTGTTCTGACCTCATTAGCATTGATGCATATTGACATGTATACCCAGAATCAATTACTTTTCTTGGTTCTGTCTTTTATTAACACTGATTTTCCTTTCGGTCCTATTTTATGCAATGTAAGTTTCCCAATGTGTTCAATATGCCTGTAGAAAGAAGTGATGATTTTAATTAAAGACATATATTTATAACTGGTAAATCATGAAGAAGGTTTTTGTTACCTTAATCAACTAATTAATTTGATATTGTAGTAAGGTCTTTAAATATTGTCTTTTTCAATTTTTATATTGATTTTTTTTGTATAGTTTATTACATACCTAAAATAGTTATGCTATACAGTCATTAACACTTATGGTCCTGCATCCTGA